>NC_135783.1:208164471-208472387 GCF_051106095.1 Pogona vitticeps
AGATAGATAGATAGATAGATAGATAGATAGATAGATAGATAGACAGACAGACAGACAGACAGACAGACAGACAGACAGACAGACAGACAGATAGATAGATAGATAGATAGATAGATAGATAGATAGATAGATAGACAGACAGACAGACAGACAGACAGACAGACAGACAGACAGACAGATAGAGCTTAAATTTGTTTTCTTATATGTTGCTTTGAATTCCTAAGGAAAAGGGTTTTAAAAAATGACACAAAAAAGAAATGAGTGGTTATTTAACTGATGCTGCAGTCTTGGGCATGTCAACAAGGAAGTAAAGACCAATGAGTTCAGTGGCATTTTACTGCAGGATCAGGATGTAGAGGAGTGCAGCTGGACATGCTTATTTCTTTAATAAAAGAGAAAAACATGATCGAAACAAACTGTCAGGCCTTGCTATTCCTCTCCCTGTAAATTTCCAAACATGAACCAGGAAGTCATTATTTTAGGTGATTGACATACTGGGCAAAATCCTGTTGTATAAATTTACGCTGGAGTAGCTCAGATTGGGTGTTGGAAAAATTTAATTTAAGGGGAAAGCTTCCCATTCCCCCTGCCTTTAGGTTCCCAGACTTTCTGAGGAAAGGAAATCTTTAATAATCAAAAAATGCTGCCAGATCCCCGCTGTTGGGATTGGGACCACCAGCAGGGCTCCAGTGATGATTTTTGGACTGCTAAAGGCTCCCTGCATCCCAAGGCCCCTCAAGGCTTCCTTAGGGGAAAAGGTTGCTCTAGGGAGCCTCGAGAACTGGAAGCAGAGGATAGGAAGCTTTCCATTAGTTTAAATTAGATTAAATTAAATATTTACAGCAACTAATATTGGGTTACTCTGGTGTAAATATATGCCAACACAATATTTTCCTAATATATTAGAATTTGTTGACAAAAACCAATATCAACCATCAAAGAACGGGGGGAAATGTGAGTTAAATATTGGAACTAAATTTGTTTTATAATACAGTTTCATGATGAAACTATAAAAGTGAGGGTTTCAGATACGCAATCTTTTTACATAAATGTAGCATATTTAATAAATAAATAAGCCTTTTTGCATGTGTACTTTGCAGTTGAAAAATACATAAAGTCTGTGTAATCAATTCCCAGATAGCTATATCTACTCAACAATAAATTCCTTAATGTGAGTGTAATGGAGAAAATCTTTGTCAGAAACCTATTCCTAGTTGCATTTTTTGCCTGCAGGAGAGGAATATTCCTGGATGACTTAGAAAGAAGATAAATTTCCAAGAGAGGGGAAAGAATGAGCTCATGCACAAACCATATACTTCCCTCAGCAATTTATGTCTGCAATCCTATATCCCCTTATCTAACACTAACAATCCCACAAAACTCAGTGGAATTTCATGTTTGAGTAAAAACTTCCTTTCTTTTTCCTTTCTCTCTTTTCTTTATTATTTATTATTTTTGGAATGTTTCGTTATTGATGATGCTAATGGATTTATATTATTTTAACTGTATATATGTTTGTTGTTAGCCGCCCAGAGTGGTAGAATATACCAGATGGGCGGAATATAAATAAATAAATAAATAAATAAATAAATAAATAAATAAATAAATAAATAAATAAATAAATAAATAGATGTGCATAGGATACGGCTGTGATGACTCAAATAAAGTAGTTGCTCAAAACTGGTTTAGAAATGACAGTGGACAGTACGAAAGTTGCATAGGTGTCAACATACAGCAAGTCTGTTCTGTCACTGGAGAAATGCAGAATTATAGTTTAATTAAAAAAAATTAAAACTGTATTGTACTGCTAATAATTAATATTAAATCTCATCAATAATTATGTTTCAAGGCACACCATTTTGATCTAGAGCTGCCAGTAAGCTGTCTCGTTAGTTGCTAGTTACCGGTATGTGCTGTCAAGTCAAAACTGACTTATAACAACCTAACAGGTCTTTCAAGATAAGTGAGATATTTAAGGAGTGGCTTTACCAGTTTCACTCCCCTAATGAGTTTTAATGGGCAACTGGCTATCTCAGACTTTTGTTCAAATCTTTTCAGGATTACATTCCAAAATGTCTGTAGGCTGATTCTTGCTCAGTGCAATTATAAACCAAGAGAAGGGAACCTTGCACACTTCAAATCAGAGCTTATGTTACTTTTTAAAAAGAATTCATTACTGAACTTGCCACAAAGTTCCAAAGTAACACATTATTATTATCTCTATCGTTTAAAAAAGTAATTCAATTGTTCAAAACCCTCCGATTTATGAATGTGGGATATTGCGCTTCTGCACCCATGATTCAAAAAGCCAGGAAATGGCCCAATATTGCTGCAAAATATCATGCCGACATTGCCAACAAGCAAAAGGATGCCAAGCTTTACATAGCAAAAGGCAGCCTGAACGTTGACAACACTAATGGCAGCAATCAGGATGATCTACTGGATCCCCTCTTCTGTTCACTACCATTCACACTTGTTGAATAACAACCCTGACCACTGCTTTGTGTTCGGATGAGAAGTGGTTAACTGATGAAAAAAAATGGAGACAGCTTCTGGGATTTTTCCCTTGTGTGGTGTGACTTTGTGAATGGTAGTGGTGCTGGGGGTCTCCTGTTCAATACCTTGACCTTTAGCCTGTGGGGTGTCTCATGGTTCCATGATTCCCCAGACTATTTCACATATACATTGAAAACCTGAAAGAGGCTGTCCAGAATTTTGTGGTCTGGTACCACCATTGTGCTGATGACACCCAACAGCCTGAGAGACTGAGAGAAGGGCCTCCTAGAAGATCTTAAAAGACAGGTGGAGTTGGGTGTCACCAGCACACAGGTGGTGCTGATCTGAAGTCCCATGTCATAGTTATAATTTTTTGTTTGGGGCACCCACATCTTTTGTTTTTGCTTGTAGAATGCTTTTTATTGTGCTTACGCAAAATAAATTGTACGATTTATTATGTATTGATGTTAATCATTACTCTTACAAACCCCTGAAAAAGTAAAAAAAAGGACTAACATTAAAAAAAAACTTGACACCCCACGAAAATATTTTCAGTCCCATAAGCGTAATGAGAAAAAGTAACAAGTGAATCTTACTTGCAAGCCGGTACAGTACAATGCAGTGGACAAAATGTTCAAACGAGAGCTGGGAGACGTGGGTTCAAATCCCTGCTCAGTCATGGACATTTGCTGATGGAGTGGTGACACTTTTTAATATCTCACATACCTTGAAAACCCTGCTAGGTCACCCATAAGTCAGATGCAGTCTGACTTGCTACATGGAAAATGAAATCAATCCCAGTTATGTTATTGATGCCCAGTGTGGTGTGGTGGATAGAGTGATGGGTTAGGACTTAGAAGGCCTGGGTTCAAATTTGCGCTCAGCCATGGAAGCTCACTGCTGAAGCCACTTCCTTAAATATTCCACATACCTTGAAAGGGTCGCTATAAGTCAATTCCAACTCCATAGCACATAACAACATTATCCGTTATTAAGTTGCAAAAGGAATGTTGTTGCCCTCATTACCCAAAAAACCTGGGTAACATTATTACAGGTAAAGTAATACTCAGCTGCATGGTATATATTGATGTGGTGGGTAGTTTATCTGTTCCCCACTGGGCCATTTCTTGCTTCTCCTGGCATCTTTCCTCAGGCGATATAGCTGCCATTTCTTAATAGATGCTTGAGTTACTCATTTGTTTCCTGTAGGCAGTCTACAATGTGGTTTCTCATCTCCCGGTGGTTCTTTTCCTTTTCAACTTTCCATCTTTCACTGAATGTCCTTGGCTCTTTCTCAGTGCTTCTAGCTGTTGCAATTAAACCAGCGGTAGCTGTGACCTGGTCTGGGTGCTGTCGACCTTTCAGAGCAGTGAGGTATGACAATATCCTGCAAATATATATATATTTGCAGATCCATTCCTTATATATATATATATAAGGAATTTTAAAAAGAAAAAGAAAGAGAAAAACAGGGTCCCTTTTGATGCCTAGATAGGATTTATATATATATATAAAATCCAATCTAGGCATCAAAAGGGTACCCTATTTTTCTCTTTCGTTTTCTTTTTTAAATGTGTCAGAGTCCCAACTAGCCCGTTCCGCTAAAACAGAATCGAAAACCCATGGAGAGCAGTTAACAATCAAGTTAGAAAATATGTCTAGTGATTTGGAATAACGAATAAATGTGAGGAAATCACGGGCCTGCTTGCTGCAAGCAAGAAAATGGTGCTAAATTCAGAGGATAAATTATTATGCATTACAAATTACGTCTTCCGGCTCCAGCTTATAATGTTATATTGTCAGGCTCGGGTTTTTATTTATGTCTCTCTTGACCAGCCTTTGAAAGGGAGTATCACGCTTGTGTCTAGTGACATCTTTGAGGGGCCCACCAGAATAATGATGTAGGTGAAAATAAGCGTGGGGGAATTGTACCCACTAGCTAACGTAACTGCCTGGATAGCAGGAACATCTAAGCTGGGGTGGAGACTTTCCAGTTGTCATCAGTTGGCTGCTCCCATCAGTCCCAATCAGCATAGTCAATAATGACAAGTCACTGGGAACCTCTGCCCAGTAACATTTAGAGACTCTGACTGGTGGAAGGGATTTGATGATAGGATTTCCTCCATATTTTGGCTTCCTGTGGTCAGGAACAGCAGAGGGCAGAGGAAGAGGGAATGATCTAATGCTTTAAAGCAGCAAAGGCAGGGTGGACCACAGTCAGAGATGCTTCTATATTTAGGACATACCTTGGACACTAAATTCTCACTGGAGGCCCCCTCGTTGCTATGGTTGCAGCAGTTTATTTGCTTACCCTTTCCTTATGGATCTAATCTACACTGTCACTCCAGTGGTGAGGGCAAGCAGAGCAGCAGAGTCTGCTCCATCACTTCATTCTTGTCACATCTGAAGGAAGGCAGATGACGAAACGGTCACCACAAGGAGGAAGAGGGGCCAAGCCAGAGGGCTTCAGTGGTTTTTCAGCACTCCTCCAAACTGCACCTTGGTGCTTGATGACAACCCTGACAACAGCTAGGTAGACGTCTTAGCTGAAAGTAGGCCGAGAGCCTAGAACCCTGGAAGCTCAATCCCGGAGGTGAAGTGAGATTTCAAAGTAGCTCTATTCAAGGACATGCTGGTTGAAAGAGTTGGCGAGAGGCCTATTTCATGCTCAGATCAGGCCAAAAAAGAAGTGGGGTGGTGATTTTGGACTGCAGCTCTGAAACTCTTGCCAACATGGCCAGGCATAGGAGTACCATGGCAGTCTCTGTGGCTATTCTGTAGCCATTCTCCCATGAGAATCAAGCAGTTGTGATGATCTCTCTCTCTCTCTCTTTTTCTTCTTCTTGGAAGTTTGTACATTTATACACACAAAGGCTACACATTTTCCAGGAATTTATTTTCCCATCAACAGGGAGAAGCCAGCAATATAATACTAGCATGTACTAACATTTTATTGTGAATCAGTTTGTGAGGGGTGGCAGATGGAGCCATTTTCTGTTTAGCCAAAAAATACCCCAGCATTTTCCATCACAGTACTGGAACCCTGAGAACATGGAGGAGCATGTGTTTTAAATATTTTCTTTTCAGTGCCTTACTTATTAATGTCTTACGATGATCTTTCTATTTCTTCTGTTTAAAACCATCCTTTGTAGTGAATTAGTAGGTGTTCATACTGTGTTTCCTCAAAAATAAGACAGAGTCTTATATTAATTTTTGCTCTGAAAAATGCATTAGGGCTTATTTTCAGGGGATTTCCCCCCACCCCATGTACAACAATCTACTTTTATTCACACACAATCATGTCATCTTCTGGTTGCTGCACAGTGGGTGGAGGGTAGGGTTTCACTTAATTGGGCTTATTTTTGGGGTAGGGCTTATATTAGGAGCATTCTGAAAAATCATACTAGGGCTTATTTTCAGGTTAGGTCTTATTTTCAGGGAAAGAGGGCATAAGTTAGAGATAGTCCATTCTGCTCTCATTGGCCAGTTTCTCAAGATCTTGTTCTTTGTAAGGTCAAAAGTCTAGAATGATACAATTAACTGGGAAATTAATTGCAGCATTCCAAACCAGAAATTTGATTGGCTCATGTTTGTTTAATGGTGTGCTTAAGGAATGGGCTTTCTCTATTTTGCTTGATGGACCTACCTAGAAATCTGCTTGTATATTACATAAAGTGAACAAAAATGTGAGGTGAGTGGGGTAGAGAGAGATAGGAGGTTGAGGGAGAGGGAGCGGAAGAGAAAAGAGTATCCATAGCACACATACAAAACTGAAAAGGCAGTTTAGTACACTGAGATGCTTTATGGGTCCTTTTTTATTTTACTCTTAGATCTTTCTTCTTTTAGAGACAGAGGAAAACTACATCAAAGTAAATTTACTGAAAAACTTAGGGCTTCAGTGTTGAGTTTTTCAACTTGAACGTTGATGGGTTAAATGTTAAAACACCCAACTCCAAATAATTTTTGCAATTAGTTATATTTATATCTGTTTTTATGGTGTAAAAGAAGAAAGAAAGGAAAGTCAGCATTTCAAGAAATACAAGTTAAAGGTGTCCTATCACTTAAAATGATATATCATGTTAGTAAGGAAACTTAAAAGCTGGCATATTCAATCTAAAATTAAATACAGATTTTGAATTTCAGGCTGTGAAGCTAAAAAGATCAAAGGAAACTCTTTACAGTTCTTTCGAATTTGGTATTATACTTCCCGGGAGGTCATTTACTCCCATAATTTAGTCTGACTTATTTTGGCTTCAGTTCCATTAAAAGTATGTAGCAAAGAGAGAGCCTCTCTTTACTTAAATTTTTAACTTCAACCTGTCAGTAAAAAAGAGAAAAGTGTCTTGAAGAGGATGATCTACAGAACTGCTAATAGCTTTCAAATCTTTTGACTTTCTGAGCCTGATAGGGGAGAAATTTATCTGGAACGATTGTATTTTAACCCTTTTGACTGTTCTGGCCCGTAATGGGCCCGTTTTATTGAAATGAAAATTTCCCCAATGCCCTTGAATGTATGCGAAGTATCCCTGTTGTTTCCACCATAACGATTCCCCTGCCTGCTATTACATTACTTAGGTAGACAAATTAGAAAGGAAAAGCTCCATATATCTTTTCCTGTCATCAGCGAGAAGCCAGCAACAACATGGGCAATTAGAGGCAAATACTGAAAGAGTAGGCGACTATCCGAAAGTTCACACTTGGACTGCTATAACTCTCACGATTTCAGAGGAGCTAAAGGAATTGCTCAGTCAAGCTACTCTCTCTTTGCCTGTGCTGACACACAAAGTTTTGGAGTTTCATGATCAGGCATTTGATCAAAGTGCAATCCCAATCCCAAGGTCGCACTGATTTCGAGGAGTGCCAGATGGGTTTGGGCACATTTCCCTGTTTCACATGTGAAACAACCTTCACATTTGAGCACGTGTAAAGTGGGCTGGAATTCTTGTTGTCATTGAATTGGATGGAACAAGCCACCATGAAATAATTTCAATGTCTAGGTAGAGTACAGCCCCATCTCAAGAGCATTCCACCTATTGTAAGTGGCCACTTAAGCAAGTAGTGTTGGTTACACAGCCACTAAGCTTCAAACTAGGAAGCACAAATGTCCAGGAATATGCAGCAGAGTCTACTGGCTGGCACCCAACGTAACCTTTCCCCTGCAGATGAAGAAGAGAAGGCTAAAGGAATAGGGAAACATCTCAATCAGGCATGGTATGGTTTGCCAGCCCAAATGGTTGATTGCGTGGGATGCTTTCTGATGCTTAATTGTGGGAATATGTGTGAAGGAAAAATGGGGACGATCATTGTATCTTTGATGAGAAAGCTGTGTGTGAAGACACTGATGGTTTGACAGTAAATATGAATGTATTGGCTGCTTGTTTGCTTAGTAAGTATTAATATATAATGCTTTGTAAGCCTATAGCAGAGGTGGATAAGTTGAAGCCTTCCAATTGTTCTTGGGTAGCAACTCCCATTCTATCCAGGTAAGCTAGTGGTGAAGGATGATGAGAACTGAGTCCAACAACATATAGAGGCCTGTCAGTTCATTAATGGATTTGACTGCAACTCTTAAGTTACAATAGTGGTATATATGATGTCTGTCTGGTATCTACAGTCCAGTTGAACCGCTGTATGTTAATAGAACTAATAGGTAACTAAGATAGCTAAATAGTCATGTTCATAATGAGCTTTGATTGATTCGTGCACAGCTGAGCAAGTGCTGGGTAAATGTGTGCTCCCTCACAACACTCAGCCTAGATGTACTGCACCATCCCCAAACTTTAGAAGTGCTTCGAGCATCAATGTGGGGAAAGTTAGCAGAGTGGCATGCTAGGTAATAGCTGAGGCAGTGGTGCAACTGCTTGACCATATTACTTACAAAGTGTCACTCCAAGTGCATCTCCTTAACTGCATTGCAAATAAAAAAAATTCAACCATTTCGTATAAGCTTTGATGAAGATTAGCATGGAAGATGCTGATGCATTTTAAACAATATGCCTGTTCCTTTAGGCTGCTCTTGATTAATCCTGAAGGCTATTTGGAAGAAATATTCCTGTCTGTGCTAAAATAAAAACAGTGTCATGGCCATCCTTCTGGATGAAGGAGAAGGTTTTGCTATTATAGGTGCTTATTCTGTTCTTCTAGGTAGGAAATGGAAATTCATGCTTTTTCATTTCTGTAATAAGTAACATTGTGGGACTATAAAAAGACAGCATGTTCAGCATAGGTATAACCATCACCTTAAATGAGTTATGCTTTTAAAATGCTTTCGAAAGATGTCATAGTGTCAATACAACAAATAAGGTGTTTTTCATTCTATAGCAGAAAAATGGAAGCAAAGAGTTTGACTCTATTTTTTCAGTATTAAATATGGGTTTCAGCAGGAGACCAAACAGCATTGGCCAAGGATAACACATTCAGGGTCTAACTATATATAAAGGACAAAATCTTGTGTAGTAATGCTAGTGGGAGGTAAATGGCTTAACTTGCAACAGCAAATTACCACTAAATAATGGGTCTCTGCTTAGTTTCCTGATCATGTGCCAAGCCAATAAGAAATGCAGGCAGGGACCTATTAATTAGTGGCAATTTGCTTCTGCAAATTACACAATTTTTCTTCACTTATGGCTAGAGGTTGAAGAATTTAGTAGTCCAGTCAAGAGAAAATCTCCACCAAGATCTTAATAGAGAATACTTTCTCTTATTCTCATTTGTGCGAATACACAAAATAGCTTGCTTTGTGTGGTGATTGATTGCCACGACTTAAAGCAATGGTACACAACCTCAGGTCCTCAGATGTTCTTGGACTAAAATTCCCAGAAGCCTTCACCATTAGATGTGCTGGCCAGGATTTCTGGGAGTTTTAGTCCAGGAACATCTGGAGACCCAAATTCAGGAAGCACTCAGTTGAAGCATGTAATTCCTTTCAAGTCTTTTGTCCTGCCAATTGCTCTATCATGAACTCATCATGATCAAAACAAAAAGTCCACTTTTTCTATGTGGATCAGTCTTTATATTTATCATTCACAGTGAATGCTCAGGACATAAACATTGAAACACTGTTAGTGCAATAAACATAAACAACACATTCAGTTAAAATCGTCATAGTACTGTTGAAGATAAATTTTACTGCTGCAGTAAAATATGAAGATATCGTAGCTGTATTTTTGGGAATAAATTTCATTGTTATGACTCAAATGCAAGCAGACAAAAAAAAAACAAAAAATAACCCATATTGAAAATTCAGTGTCCCACCTGGACTATTTTTTGTCTCCCAATGGTGGTATGCATAGTGTTTGTTGAAAACCAAGAGCATAGATGATAAAGAATGCATTGTTCTTGCATGGACTGATATTTGGGAGTCACAAACGCCTGCAACCAAAGGTTTATTTAATGCTAGAATCCAACCACAACTGATGTCTTATCATTGTGGAGGCCCTCATTGACTGAAAAATGATCAGTTAAGTACTTTCAAGAGTTTACAAATACTGTAGTTGAATAAAGCTTCCTGGCTTGTAAACATGTTGCTGTGAAAGAGAAGAGCTTTGTTTACATGAGTCTGCAATCCACTTCTAATCCAAATTTATTAAAAAGAAAAGCAAGCCAATACAGGTCATCAAAAATTGCCAAGACTGGTGTTTCTCTGTTGGTTTGCAGTTGCCTTAGCAAGACCTCATGCATATATCCTTACCTCTGTTTATGCAAAGCACTTCTGTGTGTGTTAGGTGTTAAATGGTAACACATGTTTGTTTGTAGGCATCCTTCAGTCTCGAGAGACTATGGTATCGTGCTCTGTATGGAGGTCTTGGAACGGTGTCTTGTGTGGCTGAGAAGGCCAATTCGAGAGTGACAATCCCTTCCACACTGGAGACAAATCCAATCTGTCCCCTGTCCAGCTCCCTGGTTTTGCTTGTTTCGGGACTGCCTCTTTGCCTCGGTCTGCTGTACAAGTGTCTCTTCAAATTGAGAGAGGCCATGATGCACCGCCTGCCTCCAGGCTGAACGCTCAGACGTCAAGGTTTCCCATCTGTTGAGGTCCATTCCTAAGGCCTTCAGATCCCGCTTGCAGATGTCCTTGTAACGCAGCTGTGGTCTCCCTCGGGGGCGGCTTCCCTTCACTAATTCTCCATACAGGAGATCTTTTGGAATCCGACCATCAGCCATTCTCACGACGTGCCCAAGCCAACGTAGACGGCGCTGTTTCAATATTGTATACATGCTGAAAATTCCAGCTCGTTCTAGGACTACTCTATTTGGAACTTTGTCCTGCCAGGTGATACCAAAAATGCGTCGGAGACAGCGCATATGAAAGGTGTTCAGCTTCCTCTCCTGCCGTGCACAAAGGGTCCAGGACTCGCTGCAGTATAGGAGTGTGCTCAGGACACAGGCTCTATAGACCTGTATTTTGGTGTATGCCGTCAACTTCTTATTAAGCCATACTCTCTTTGTGAGTCTAGAGAACATGGTAGCTGCTTTCCCAATGTGTTTATCCAGCTCGACATCTAGGGAGAGAGTGTCAGAGATTGTTGAGCCAAGATACACAAATTCATGAACAACCTCCAGTTCTTGCATGGAGATAGTAATAGAGGGAGGTGTGTGTGGTAACACAACGTGTTTTAATATTGATAGTCTCTGAAGATAACCATATTGCAACCATTGACTGCACCCGCATGGCTTCCCAGCTAGATTTTTACTTAATATAGGTGGAAGAGAAACCTCATGCTAAATTGAATTACATAAAAAGGAAGCTACATACCGATTCTCAGTGGCTTGCTTTGTGAAAATACTTTGTCTCCTCTATGATTTCTCATGCTGTAGTCAAAAGCCTTGACTGCAAGTAATGGGTTCATAAAACCTATCTTTGAAATTTTACCTGACAGTAATGCTGTGCAAATATCTGCACTTCTAGTTCACCTTCTCCACTTGTTTACATCAGGATTTTAATAGAGTAGCTGTCACAGAACAACAGCTAAAGGCCACTGTTTGATAAGTTGCCGTAAAAATAGACTGTTCAGAATGAGAATTCTCTTCTTCAGTTCAGCCACCACGAAAGGTGAGGGTGTCTCCCAGAGACAGTCTCTGGTTAGAAGAGACAGTCTCTTGGGAAGACTGCCTTGAAATCCTCCACAGGCATTTCAGAAATACGAGAACCAAGTAGGAAGACTACATTTCCCATGCATTCTTTAGGCTAGCAATAGAATGTGCACAGATGAAAGAATTTAAGAAAGGAAGAACCATTATTCCTCTGTGTAGGAATATGACACTGCTAATCCTCACATAAGCAAATATTTTGCACACTCAAAGAAGGCACAGACCAGAGGGTGGGAAGATGGCTCATAGTCCAGCAACAAGGAGGGCCTGTCATGCAGAAAGCTGCCAACAGAAAGTAAGGTACAAAGGGGTATATCAACTTGCTCATGTTTTGAGTAAGGAAGGAGATACATTAGGGTTGATCTATGCAGGGATTGTTTTGTTATCTGAATCTTGTTTGCATTACAGTATGAACCTTTTTTTTTTTTTTTTTGGCTTTAAAATGACCACCATCCGTACCCCAGGATAAAATAATGCTGAAGATGAAACTATTTGAGAACCACTATGGTGAAGTGATTACAGAACTGGGCTAGGATTAATGAGGGTGAAAGGGAGGGAGGGAGGAAGGAAAGAAGAAATGAAGGAAGACATTGTATTCACAAAGGCTTTCATGGCCGGGATCTAATGGTTGTGGGTTTTTTGGGCTCTTTGGCCATGTTCTGAGGGTTGTTCTTCCTAACGTTTCTGGTCACCAGAGCACAGAGTGCTGTCCTCTGAAGATGCTGGCCACAGAGACTGGCGAAACGTTAGGAAGAACAACCCTCAGAACATGGCCAAAGAGCCCGAAAAACCCACAACAACAAAGGAAGGCATGTTTCTTGAACAGAGTCTTAAGGGGTGTGACAAAGATGGGCTGGAAACCACTGATTGAGGTATAAGAAGGCTACAACATTATTCACAGCAGGTTATTGTTATACAGTTGAACCAACTGAGCTTAGTGGGAAGAGTCCCCATGCCAGTTACCTTACCTGTCCTTGGCCTTTGCAGGCTGATGCCAGAGATGTCTGAAGCTCAAGTTGCCCCGACCTTCCAAGCTGCTGACAATCCTGGTGTAAGTCTGAAGTTTGGTTCAGGGTAGCTGCCAACCCTCTCAGATAACTGCCCTAATATCTCCCTCTAATTTGGGGATCCCTGTTCTCTCTAATCACCTTCACACCTGCTGTAGGGAGGGGACTGCCCATCTTGGCATCCCTGGCTTCCCCCAGATGTTAGGGGTTCCAGTGCCATTGCTGTGTTCCATAACTCCATGCCATAGCCTTCTGTCAATAGATGCACCCCCTCCCCTCCCAAAGAGGGCACCAAAGTCCCTGAGGATCTGATGAATTATTACCATTGTATGTGTATGTTTTTTTTTTAATGTCAATTGATTGTCGCTGTGATTTGTTATTCCTGGGAAGGGGAGTGGAAGAGGAGATGTTCCACAATACAGAGGTATCATTTTAATTGTTCTTCTTTTCAAATTCTGTCTATTTTAATAAGAATATTTTTAATATAGAATATTTTTGTTTTTGCCTTTTAGAAAAGGATACAGTATATAATACATTGACATAATAATGATAACAATTTATTAGTGCTCTATGGCTAGTGTCCTATGGTTACTTTATCTATGATATTATTTCCACTCTTTTTGGTTCAGTGTTGTAGCGTAACCCAGGAAGCATTTCACCTTGATGCAGTCTAGAACAGTGGTTCTTAACCTTTGTTACTTGGATGTTTTTGAACTGCAACTCCCAGAAACCCCAGCCAGCACAGTTGGTGGTGAAGGCTTCTGGGAGTTGCAGTCCAAAAACACCTGAGTAACCCAAGGTTAAGAACCAGCGGTCTAGAAGAACTGGAAACGGCCTGATATTCTCTGTAATGATCTTGAATTATTTCAGTTTTATACTCTGTAAAGCCTTCTGTGTGCTTGGAACACTAGATACAAGAGTTCCAACCTAAGGAAAACAACTTCTGGTATCTGCTAACTGAAGAAGGAGATGTAGTTATAAATTTTGAAGTGGCAGTCCTTAAAATTGTGCCCCTAAGGAGATCCCTTGTTTTCATCTTTGTCAACAAACAAGTCCTACTTGTTTTCCTCTCTGCCAGAGAATAGGTGTTTTATAAAGCTAATGGATGGTAATTACACATTCAAAAACAAGCCACCCCAAAAGAGATTACATCACAGCACAAACAGCTCACAACAGTATATTCTTGAAGGAAATCTTCTCCCAGCTACTCTGAGGACTGCAGCTAATATCAGAGGGAATGAGGAAAACAGAATGGTGGTGGTAGATTAAGCCTTGATCCTGTTAATCCAAAAGTCTTAGTGTTTCACCCTGCAAATCCTGACTCCACTACAACACTAGATTTGAGCAATTTTCACCATTTCCTCTTCCCTTGGCAGTCCATTTTTACACACACATGGCCCAAGTATCTGCTCTGGTGACCATTAAAAGGTGGTGTGTTCAGGTGGTAGAGGGAAAGGAAGGAAGGAAGGAAGGAAGGAAAGAAAAGAAAAGAAAAGAAAGAAAGAAAGAAAGAAAGAAGTAAAGAAGTAAAGAAGTAAAGAAAGAAAGAAAGAAAGAAAGAAAGAAAGAAAGAAAGAAAGAAAGAAAGAAAGAAAGAAAGAAAGAAAGAAAGAAAGAAAGAAAATGCTTTCCCTTTCTTCTGGAGGATGGACAGACTGTAGATTGACTATACTTTTCTTTCATCCTACTTCTTCCATTTTTTCAGAAGCCTTATTAGTGATGCAGTTGTTCAGAAACATAACTATATTCTGTAAAACATATATTTCCCTCCATCCTTGGGTTATGTGTGGAGTCATTCAGAAATGCACTAGTGCAATAGAAGGACAAACCACCCTTTTTCTCTTGACTGTTTCTGTCATAATGAATACTTTATATGATGACTGCTCTTATGTTAAGGACATTTTGTATTGATGGGAAAATGTAAAGTATTCTCGAATATAGATATTGGGGTGATAGAGGTTGACCCTCAGCACCTATTATTTGTATAATTTTAATTAGTCTTCCCTTAATTTAAGCAGCTGACACAGACTTGCTATGGTGTTCAGAAAGTTAATAGGGTGACTAAGGACTTTCCGGTCATATATGGGTCTTTCAGATTTCATTTTACTTAAGATATATATATGATGGTGGTGGTGATTATTCTTCTATAAATGGTTTTTTATCTGTTTCTTGCATCTCAGAATGAATTTAATGCTTATATAAAATGTCTTGAAGTATTTCCTAAAAGTATTTATTAAAATCTTCTTCTCCAAAATAGATGCTGGTTTATACAGGCTGCATAAATTTTCACTCTCATAATTATGGCATGTAGTCATCAGTTTGCTGACAACCATCTCTTGCGAGATGTCACACCTTAATTTCTCCATGCTTAGGTAAAATTAAAGTATTGACAGAAGGTTTCATTCTGTTTGCTTTCTTGCTTTTTTTCCCTTTCTTCTTATTTTTCTTTTTTGCATGAAGAGTGGAAAAGTTCTAAAAAGTGTTGAGACCGACTATGAGATTTATATTTCTTTTCGTAATAGTTTGCATTTTTCGCACAAAAAAAGTTGCAGCTTGCAGATTTATGGTATGGTTGTGGTGGTGGTGAAAACCTATGAATATAACATGTGATCATATCTATCAAAATCATAAATTATACAGATTTAAACAATTATTCTAAACATACCAAACTACCATGGTTTGCAGGTCTGCATCATTTTCATGATTGATCGACTCCTTTTCAGCCTGTTGCAGATGCTCCAGTTCAAAACTCCAGGTGGCCTCCAATGGGAATACCAGACATATATGTAATCTTACCGAAAGGCCTCTTTCTGTGTGTTGAACAGGAGTAGAACTCCATATGGAAGATCTTGTGTGATGTCTAGCCGCTGTCCACCATTACATTCCCTACAATGATTTAGTGCTGTGGTTCTCAGCCTTGGGTTACCCAGGTGTTCTTGGAGTACAACTCCCAGAAACCCTGGCCAGCACAGCAGGTGGTGAAGGCTTCTGGGATTTGCAGTCCAAGAACACCTGGGTTACCTAAGGTTGAGAACCACTGATTCAGTGGAGCTGCTCATGAGTGATTTCACAGCACTACTGTTTGGAGGGCCTACAGTCATGTCACCATACTGTATTTTTCTGTGTATAAGACACCCCCATGTATAAGACGCTCCCACTTTTCTAATCCAAAATTAAGAAATATAAGTGGGGCTTAGCAAGTGTAGGGGAAAAGGGATAAAAGTGCTGCAGGATTGCTTTGATCCCTGCTTTCCCTTTTACCTGTTTTTGTTCTCTCCTCAGCTTACTTCTGTGTATAAGATGACCCTCAATTTTTAGTCTAAAGATTTTAGACAAAAGTATAGTCTTATACATGGAAAAATACGGTATCTCATGATTAATGGTGTTCCAAAAGGCAAAAAGATAACCCAAAATGAAATTGAATTTTAATTATTGTAAGCCACCCAGAGACCTCTGGGTAGAGTGGGCGGCATATAAAATAAATAAATAAATAAATAAATAAATAAATTAGTATATACCATGAATAAAGGTACTCAAAGCTCCAACTCTGATTGAATAGCTTTTGGAGTATCAAAGGATGGAAACCAGAATGGATTACTCTTGGTCGTAACCTTCCCTTCCCTGGTCTTTCCTCTCCCTGCCTAACGTGTATATGTGGCCTTTGGAGGGGACAGCTTTTCTGCAAATGTTGACCCTAAGTGCACTCTACAGCTGTGTAATACAGCTTCTCTTGTTAGAGAAAGGATCAGTTCCCATTTCTGGAATGTTGTCATTGGGCTTAGACCAGGCATGAGATCAAAATAAGGCTACCTAATTCTACAAGGGCATACATCTGGATGAGTTTATATAAACTCTTGTATAGCATTAAATAAATTCTGGTTTAGAGAAGATGGTTCTAGAGCAGTGGTTCCCAACCTTGTTGGGTTCCATGGTGTTCTTGGACTAAAACTCCAAGAAGCCTTCACCACTAGCTGCGCTGGCCAGGATTTCTAGGAGAATCTAGAATAATCTCTCTCCTGATTTTCTTTCTTTTTTTTTTCTGGAGGGAAGGAAGATGGAAGAATTCAACCTTGAGTATAGCCAAGGCACAGGTTTTCTTTCCTCATTGAGACCAGACTTACTACTAGTTCAGTAACACCTGGCAAGGAATAACTTCTATGTATGTGGTAGATGTTGTAGTCAGTGAAACTGATGGGTACTGAGTTAGGAAAAGGAGGTGTGTAAGTATAAGGTTGTGTGTGTGAAAGTACAGACATGTGTGAACGTGCATGTAAAACATACATTGAAATTTGACTTAACAGTTTCTTACTTCTTCACTGATGTGTTTTGGAATTATACAACAGAGCAACTGCTGGAAGTATGAGAGGTTGAGAACCCAAGCAGGTAAGTGTTAACAAATACTGTAAATAACAAACAAACAAGCAAACATGACATTAAGACTAAGAACTGTCATGCAGCACTTCAAAAGGTAGCATAAAAATCTCAGAGCAAGGAAGAAGAGTTGCTACCAAGAGACTGAATTGCTTTAATGCTTCATAGCATGGGGATTTGTGGTCAAAGATAATAAGAAATACAGTATGTCATCATTGTGCTCTATTTTAGTGGCAGGCTGGCTGGAAAATTCAATCTTGAGGTGATCAGATAAAAATACTGAGCTAGGGAGAATCTTAAATAATTTTCATTTGTGGATCCTAGTATCCATGCTGTGGATATGTTCGATTATCATTAGATGCAAAGTAATTCACTTTGTGTTGATTATGGATTTTTTCACCCTTGAATTCCCTAATTTGTTGTTGTTTGTTGCCCTGTTTAGATGCGTGCACATGTACACACATACAAATAGAAAGAGAGACCTTACTTTTCGGTCCTTTCTTTGAAACAGGCAATTTAGTTCACTGTGGAAAAGGTAAATTTGCATTACATTCCCACAGAGCCAGGATTTAGAAGACTTTTAAGACTCTGATTTCCCAGAATCCCTCAACCAGGGGAATACTGTACTAGTTTTCAACTGAAACTTTTTCACTGGGAACAGGCAAGCTTCAGTAGGAAGGAGGGATCAGTTTTTGGCCCATGGAGGTGGTCATGACACACCCCAGTGAACAGGCATCCCGTTCCAATTTCACAAAAACTCTTTGGGAGTAATTGTGTGGGGGGGGGGAAATGAGCCACAGGTGGGGGGGGGGGTGCATTTTGCTTTAAGGACAACTTCTTGTTGAAGAGGCTCCCAAGAGTGGACATTTTCTCCCTCCCCTTCCCCAGTTGCACATATGGGGTTATATCCAGGGAATGATGGGCTTGCATTGCTCTGGATGAAACTAAATGCCTGTTTGCCAGCAGGATGGATACTGCTGGGAGAATGGATTCCCTTTTCCCATTTCCACCCCTCCTCACATGCTTCCCACACCAATCTCCTCTGCAGGGCTGAGGACACATCTTCTGAACATAGCTGAGAAGTATGCATGAGGTACAGGGGGAGATTAACAATAAGACATCTGTACTAATGGCATTGGATATTACCTCCTGGCTGGGTTTGTTTGGCCCTGTCAGTAAGCAGAGGGAATCAATTACCGCAGGTGGTGGTGGTGGGAGGGCAGCCACGGGCTCTTTCTTCCCTGGCTATTCCTCCTGGGGAATCAACATATCTCCCCCACTCTGGCAGCCTTGCATTGGCTACCTGTCCATTTCTGCATTGACTTCAAAGAATTAATGTTGACATATAAAGCCCTCGATGGTTTAGGACCTCAATATCTGGCAAAACGCCTCCTCCCACCTAGATCTACCTGAATCACTGGCTTTAGTCAAAATGGGTGGCTGAGGGGCCTAACACTGAGGGAGGCCCGGAGAAAAAGAACAAGAAAGCAGGCCTTCTTGGCAGTGTCCCCTCAGCTCTGGAACAATCTCCCCCCAGAAATTTGTCTGGCTCCCTCGCTGGGCATTTTTAAGAGCCAACTTAAGACCTGGCTCTTCAGACAAGCCTTCCCTCCTGTCGATACCCAACTTATTTTGCCATCTTCTAGTGTATTAATATTGTTGTTTTTTATTTTAATATTGTTGCCTTGTGGCTATATCCACTCGTGGAAAAGGCTTCAGGAGTTAAGCTAGAGGCAAAATCCGGAGCTGGAGTCCCAGAGGCAGTTTGTTTCGTTCTGCCAACTCCTGTGACGCTGCTGGAATCAGTTGTATTGGCTCTTGCCTTTCTATTGGACCATTTCAGCAATGTAGAGAGGGGGGATTTGCTGCTTGGGTAACAGCCTATCCTCCATATTACTTTACCCAGGCTTCGTGCTCTGGAGAGGACACTCCTCAATTCAGAGCATGTTACCATGGTCTCTCGAGACTGAAGGATGCCTATGATTGTTGTTAGCCGCCCAGAGAATACTTTGGTCTAAATGGATGGGATATTAGGTAGGTAGGTAGGTAGGTAGGTAGGTAGGTAGGTAGGTAGGTAGGTAGGTAGGTAGGTAGGTAGGTAGATAGATAGATAGATAGATAGATAGATAGATAGATAGATAGATAGATAGATAGATAGATAGATAGATAGATAGATAGATAGATAGATAGATAGATAGATAGATAGATAGATAGATAGATTCAGCTGGTGGGCAAAGCTTTCTGTCCCATATGACCTATGCTGTACCTCTTAAGCTCATAGGGCTGCCCTCAGATGCAGTGAAGATACTGTCCTCTTGCTTACATGGAAACAACATTCAAGTGAGCCTCCACTTTATTCTGTATGCGGAAGGCAGGTGGTTGCTTGGAAAAACATGACTTTGCCCTTTGCCTCAGACAGCAACATGCCTTGGGCTGGAGCTATGATAAAGTCACATTAATTAGAGATGTCCAGCAATGTAGCCAAGCTCAAGCCCCATAAGTTTTACACAAAAGTTGGAATTTCTTTGCACCACAGGTCATGTGATCCCTGTATTTCTTTGATTGTCTGAATCTTGTTCAGGACAGCTGCCCAAAGAACAAAAATTCCACAGGGAGTATGACTATGAAAATACTATCTGAGAGGTATTACTCTCACATTCAGTAACATCACTTTTTGTTACAATTATTTTTGCGTTTTGTAACAGTTATCATAACTCTGTATTTGAATTGCTGGGTTTTTGAAGTACTGTTTCTCAAAGCTATGGGAATTAAATTGCTGTCACCCAAGTAAGCTTTTATTTTAGCACACGAGTACATCACAGTGTGGCTAGCCAGCTTTTCTTGGCCATTCCAACACTCACCTTGCTTGCTTCTTTTATGCAGTTCCAAAACATGTGTGAATGTAATTAATTTTCCCTAAATGGGCTTCTTTCCTTTCGTTTCCTTCCTTCCGTTCTTTATTTTCTTCCTTTCTAAGGCCATAAATATTATCATCCCACTGAGATTTGTTTCTGCTTTCTCTGGTTAATTAAAGACACTGTAGGATTTATCTTATGGAACCACCAGGAGGGCAAACTAGTGAGATATTATATTAGCAGATGGTTCATCTATTAGCATTTTTGTAAAAAAAATCTGTGTGTTTGAATATCTGTGCTTCTAACATGTCAGTTGGGTGTTTTGTTTTTTGTTTTTTTGGTGGTGGGGGAGAATGCATTCTGTAAAGCAAAGTTATTCTCACAGTAGTAGTACACCAAGTGTGGAAATTGGCACATTTATTTGGATGGGAAATTATTAAAAGGCATATGTACAAATAAATGTGGATAGAAGCATATCTTGCAGTTCTGTAGACTTTAGATTGAGCATGAAGCTTATCTTGTTATTTACAACGTCCCTTTGGAGCTTTCAAAGTTGTGTGCTTCTTTCCCCATTTAGCCCTCTAGTCACTCTTAGAAGTAGGCTTTACTCCCATTTGACAGATGAGAACCGGAAGTCAGGTTGGTGGTAGATGAGTTCTCTAATAGCCTCCCATAATGCCTACATTCGGGTAGTCGACATTTCCAACTGATATAGCAATTTTACTGTCCCTGCATCCGATCCGCAAAGCAAAGCATCCACTGATCCCAAGATGTTCCTAATACAATTAGCACCGGAAGGCATCAGACCAGAGAGGAGGTCTAGCTAGTCATTCTTTCTCCAACTGCCAGCCAGATTTCAGGGGAAGCTTGCAGAGCAGACAGGGTTCTGAAAAAACAAACAAACCCAAGTTCCCATGAGCTGGGAAGGACACATGGGGTAGTTCTTCCTCATCACCATCCCTACAAGCACCATGTCCCTTCTCAAATCTTGTTCTGGAGGGTTGGGTGGCTCTCCAGAACATCATGGCTGCTTCTGCATGCTGCAGGTAGGAGAGCTTGTTTTGTTTATGTTTTTGGATTACTTTATTTGTCCAGTAAAGTAAGTATTCCAAGTTTTGAGAAGGGGAAATCTGGTAGTGGTAGAGGGAGTGCTCCCCTTCTGGCTTGAAAATACTTCCATTGGATCAGAATCCCTTTCATTCATGAAAAGGCAATGTACAAACCAAGGAAAGGTCTACTTTTAGGGATATGTGTTGACTATCTTCCACCTACTCCCTGTTATCCAAGTAACATGCATGTTAGACAAATCATATAAGAGGCTGAAATGAGTTTTGAGGCATTATTAGGTAAAAATCCTACACATTCTCTCACTGCAATTGAATGATCACCGTAGCATTTGTGCCACAAGGGCTGAAATCCTGTTGCACAATTACACAAATGGTATAATGGTTAGATCTGAACTGCTGTAAGTTAGCAAATCACTTATCTGTTGCATACTGAGCTATGTGACATGGCATGCAACAGAGAATGGGTAGAGAGGTTTCTTAACTTACGACAATTTGTATCTAAAAGTTATGCCATCCACATAACTACACTGGAGCAAAAAGCTGACTGGCTTTTTGGTCCAGTGTATAAAAAAAAAACCTACTACTTAAAAAGCTTTAATCCCAGCCATCTCACACTAGAATTATTTTTTAAGGAAAAGAAACAAAGGAAAACGTAGTAGTTCGAAATATAATAATTATTTATCTCCCCTGCACTGGCCAATAATTTTTATTCTTGTAGGTGGCCAATGCTAAATTGCAGAGGATTCTTACATATATCAGGAAGTTCCAAGCTCAGCGTAGTCCTTTCATAGGCCAATCCTGCTAGCTTTATTTTCTAGGCTGGTGAGCATTTCTTGCAAGCATGCTTTCATTTCACCGAGCAGTGCAATGTGACCTGCAAAATCTAAATTCGTTAGGCACGTTTTAGCCCATGGAATGCCAAAATTGGAGTAGTCCATAGCTCTAGGCATAACAAAGTCTATGAAAAGGAGAAACAAGAACGGTGACAGAATACATCCTTGTCTTATTTCTGTATTGATGCTTTAAAAGTCTGTATTGCCAGATTCCATCTCAAAACATCTGTTGACAACTGAATGAATGAATGCAATTTGCTGGTCACATCCTACACATACCCAAAGATCAGCACCTGAAAACTGCACTATGGTGTATATCTCCTGGAGGAAAGAGAAAACAAAGTTGTCCTAAAAAAAACACCTGGCATCAAACACTTAAGGAAGATCTCAAAACCATTAATGTTTCTTGGGACCGTGCTGAAAGTGTTGCAAACGATCAAGATCATTGGAGAACATTTGCTGCCCAGCAGGCTCTACCAGTAATTAATGGGTTGGGGGAGTCCTTTCAGTAAGAAAACAAAACAAGAGGGGGAAAAAAAAACCTTCCACAAATTTCATTCTCATTAATATAATGTACCAAAAAAATCTGAAGATCAACTCAAATTGGTGCATGGCCAATGTTAATTTTCCCTTCTCTCCCTAATTACAGCGGTAGGGAACAAGAAACCCTCAGATGTTGAACTTCAAATGTTAGCAGGACACCCAATGATTAGAGGTGACATGGAAGAGTGCTGTCCTGTCTGAAGATGCCGGCCACAGAGACTGGCGAAACGTTGGGAAGAACAACCTTCAGAACACAACCAAAGAGCCCGAAAAACCCACAACAACCAATATCCAAAGACTTAAGTAAGCAACTAGCATGTTCTATTCAAAGGAGGATTCCGTCATGCACACTTCTTATGCAGCACAGTGGCTCTATAATGCTTTCTATCTTTTTTGCGGCAAGTTATCAACACTTAAATAAATCTTTTTTGAGGAATAATTATAATCCAAGGTAACAAAAGTCAGCCAGCAGACATTTTGGCTGAAATCCAGAAGTAAGTTGCAATTAGAGTAGATCTACTTAATCAATGGAATTTATGGAGGACTTGACTCACCAAATCCCCACTGATTCAGTGCACCCACTTTAATTACAACGTACTACTGGATTTCAGTAATGGATTTTTTCCTTTTTTCAGGCACAGTCTTTGGTGGACAATAAACAATTGACATCTCTTTTTTAAGTGTATATATGGTGTGCATCTATACTGAAATAAGATTTTCAGTCTGCTACTACATTAAAGGAGGATACCAGTGTTTGAAAGCAAAGGCATGGCAGCAACAGAATGCAGCCATTTGGGAGAATATTTTAATTCACTATATGAGGAAATTCTGGGCTTAACAAAGTGAGGGTATGTTTTGAAGGATAATTAGCCAAATCTCAGAGACCTTTTTCCTGATCAAATCTCTAATCTAAATTAGGTTTGGCTGAGAAAAGATTTAGGAGTAGGGAAAATACTTCTGGATTTCAATAATTAAAAAGAATTTTTCCCATTAAAATTGCTCTGCATGGTTAACCCTTAACATTTAGTCTTTAGAAGTGGATGTGTCAGGGGAACATATAGGAGACTTCATACCTGACATGATAAGTAATTTTGTTCCAACTTTGGAGTGTTTGTATTTATACATACCCGGAAGTTGTTTTCATGAGCCATCTTGGCTAAATGTAACTACCCAAACTTGTTTCTTAATGGTCTTAATGGAACTCCTTGCCACAGGATGTGGTGATGGCATGATGATTGAACCAAGGCATACAAAATCTCTTAACTATTTCAATTTCTTCATTGCCAATGCCAAAATTGTATAGTTCTTCTGTAGTGATGTAGCTCATATCTGGAGCAGGGGAATGTCCCACCATGACATTTTACCCTCCCTCCCCTCCCACTTCCACCTAAATTCAGGTCATGACCCACCCCACTACTAATACTGTTTAAAAACCAAGAATTTCTGAAATGTCTTTCTTCTTATTAGCTGGAGCCTTGTAAGGAAAACAGATTCCTATAGAAGTTCTAAATCTAGTCAGAATGGTAGTGATGGTAAACAACGTAGTGGTTTTACTGCCTTTTCCAGTGAGGGCAAAAGGTGGAAGGTTGTCCTCCTGTTGTGTTGGAACCACCACCACCCAGGCAGAGTGGGTGTTATTAAAAAAATAAAATAAAATAAACCTGCTCCTGTTGGGAAGGGGGTACTACCATTAGTAGGAGAGTTGGGTTTTTTCCCCCCTGAAGAGATATCTGTAGCGACGAGTCCCCGCATAGAGACGAATCAGGATAGCGATGTTAATCCTGGAATGGATTAACGTTGCTATGCGGGGCACCACTCTCTCTCTCTCTGTCTCTGTGTATATATATATATGGATATCCTGAAATGCCTCCTGAACAGCAAAGTTTTCATGTGTTTCCTGAATTTTAGGAGGGAAGTGCTTGTATTAGTATTCTTTACATCGCTGACAAGGTTCTACCAAGCTAGTAAAACTTCAGGCATGGCCCAATGACGGTCTGCATGTCTGCCGTCTGAGGGCAGCCTAGTTCAATATGAAGACGCTCACTATCACAAGGTTGTCCACTAGGTGACAACCCAGGCACATCAACGATGAACACAATGGCAGCATGAAACAGTTATGATCAGCCTCAGTGGAGGAAATGCTGCACCTATGAAATTATGGATCTTCAATTAAAACGGTCACTTGTTCACTTGTTTTTGCATGTCTGAATCGCATGACCACTCTTGAATGTTGAGACAGGAGCTTCTTTTTTTATCATGCCTTGAGCAAAATGACATTAGAAAGGATCTCCCCCAGACTCTGCAGCTTGCTATTCACAAACCACTGGCCTAATGCCTATTGCTGAATTAGCCATGCTGTAATTAACTGTGTTTTTAATGAACTACATCTGGTATCTGTGTGACAAGGAATTATCTGTGTTTTCTTTTCAACATGGTAAATTAGCATTAGCAAATACGTTACATGTTAACATTTGTAATTGCAGCACACCTGTGTGCATTCTCCACTGGTGACGGTAAAACATCCAGGTGTGAGTGATAATCTTCACAGAAAAATTATTCATCTTCATTATGATCAAACTGCCACCATCAACTTTACGCCCATAATTCTAAAGCCTTCCATGGGATAGGCTGGATCTCCAGAATCTCCTCATGTAATTCACAAGAAGCCACTGCGAGTGTTTGAGATAAAATCAGATGGAAAGTATAGTCTCGTCTATTTAACAGTTTAGACCTGCTGGCTAACACAGTGTGAACTGATGCCTACATATTTGGTAGATACAGAAGCTGTCTGATTCCATCTGTAGCTGAAAGAAAGGCACACAGAGAAAGTTCAACCCACTCTGTACCCTTTAGGAAACACTCTGTACCTTTGCCTTGTGAGAATCCACCATGTTATTTGTGTGCTTCTGGACTTCTGGGTTGTTGTTGTTTTTCAGACTCTGTGGATGGGGAAATGGGAACAGTTATTAACTGGGGTTTTGATGGTGGATCCACAGCAACATCCATTTCAGGCACAGGTAGACCTGGAATATCGAGTGTACTGTGTGCTGCATTAGGACACACACTTTCTCCACTTACTTCCAAAGCTATGTTTATGCTTGGACCAGGAAATGTTTGGCTTCCTCCAGTTCCTGGGTCCAGCACAGGTAAAGCTATAGCCTGGTAGTTCCCATCCTTGGGTCCCCAGAAGTTCTTGGACTAAATCTCCCAGAAGCCTAGCTAGGATTTCTGGGAGTTATAATCCAAGAACATCTGAGAACTCAAGATGGCTCTAGCCTCTAAGGCCACTGAGTTCCCAGTACTCTGTTGGTCGCTCCTTCCCTGTGCTACACCATAAGTGTGTGTGTGAGGGTGGTGGTGAAGCAAAGAACATGGTGGAGGAAAGCTAAACAAATCAAGGAGGCTGCTATGCAATTTAAGGTTGGCTTCCTATTTGGCACGAAAAACAACAGCCCCTAGTATATTTGCACCCTTGTGCTAATATGTGAAAATTGACAACTAAAAATGGCCAAACCTGGATGTTGTGGCCTATCCACTCTAGGTGTATACAAAACACATCCCTACACGATCACATGGATACTCAGTCCACGTAATGTAGTTCTAGTAAGTAAATTTGGGAAAACTAAGTTGAGAACAAAGGAAAATGTAAAGACTCATTTACACAACAGTAGAACTCCATCACTTAGTTCTGCATTTCCACAAAATGGCTGACCTAGCAGGTGCACAGAGATGCATAACTCCTTCTAAGTTCTCCCTCATGTGGGTATCGTTGCTAGGAGAAATATTTGGATTTATTGGAAGCTTCAGCTGTCACTCACCTTCTTTTGTTGTGTCACCAGCAGCTTACTCTACTAGTACTGTGCATATTTTCACCCTAAGAGAAGGAAAGTATTGGGAATAAACCTTGTGCACCTTGCATAATACAGTATGCTTGTGGAACGGGATGCACGCATATGAATGCTCTGCAGTGGGAATGTACCAAATTCCAAGAATGACAAGTGTGTGGACCAGACCATGGCTCCAAAAGTTGCCCTTACCAGCCACATTTAACTGAGCCTTTAATGAGAGTCGGATCACACAGTGAATGTTTTCTCCTCTTACAATGTTTTCCTTCCAGACATGCAGATCTTTCAAAATGAGGGCTCGAGGAACGAGACATGCAAAGACATGCTTATCTCCCAAGAACCAATTAGAAAACAAAGGCAAGCTAACTGAAGTAGGCTCCTGGTAGAACAAACAGTATTTTTCTCTTAAGGGAGTTTTATTTTTAATGATGTATGAACTGTAACATAATTTAGTCCTGAGTGGAAGCTTATGCATCTTGAGTTGTCCAGCTGCATTCTATTATTTATGAGCTTTGCCTATGTATTAAATTTTAGAAACAGGGATTGATTTGAAAGTAAATCTATTTCCTAGAGGACAGAAGAAATTTGGAGAAAATGCATTACCAATGACTTGACTTGGACTTGGCTTGGGCTCCCCCCCCCCCCCTGTGACTTGGACATGACTTGTGACTCGGAATTCACCCACTCCTCCCTTTTTTTCTGGGGGGGAAAAGTTTGATTTTAACAGGGACTTGGACTTGGGGCTCAGGACTCAGGAGTTGGTACCAAAGACTTGGACTCAGGCCTTGGGACTTGATACCAAACACTTCCCAACATCCCTGAAGAACACCTGGGTTATCTAAGATTGGGAACCACTCACATCATTATCTTCAATGGTCAAATGTGGCAGTCTGGACAGCAGGATGCTGCTGCATCTGTATAAGTTCCCCATGTAAGCCAGCTCATGAATGACAGGGCTTTAAGAATGCCAGAATAGGGATACTCAGTGGTCGAAATGACTAGATAGGCGGGGTATAAATACAATAAATAAATAAAAATAAATAAATAAATTTCCATCCAAATCTGTCATTATGGGATAATAATACTGAGTTGCTAGCACAACTGATATAAGGATACACAATGAAATAATGCATGCCATGTGAAGACTGCATATTTCAAAACTCCATCACTCTTTCCCCCAATCTGATAATGTTGTTGAGAGCGCTGGCAGTGAGAGAGTTAATGGATAGGCAGGAACCAACATATGGGATGGATCTCTATCATCATCATTACCAGCACATTCACCATTGTCTTTCTTTAAAATAAATAAATAAATCTGATACTGAATTTTATTTGCTGTTTTGCTATTAATGCTTTATTTATGTTATTTATGCCTATCGTGTTACTCTTGTTTGATTATTGATGTTTTATGAAATTTTTCTTATAATTGTTTTGGTAAAAAATATTTTGATTTTTATTTAAATTTGCTGTGAACCACTTTCAGCATATAGTTTATAGAAGTGCAGTCTGCCAACAAGTGTTTGTTTGTTTGTTTATTTGTTTGATTGATTGACTGATTGATTGATTGATCGATCAGTCATGGAGGGTCTCCAAGGAAGGGGGTATTAAAAGAACATCCTGAGGGTTCTTTAGGGAAACAGTTTATATTGGAAGGTGGTAGATTCTTATTCAGTGGAGGTTTTGAAGCAAAGGTTGGATGGCCATGTACTAAGGAAGTGTTTGTTAGCTGTGGATTCCTGCAGTGGCAGGGGTTGGAGTTGTGGTACTTAGTGCCCCTTCTAATTTAATTATCTGTAATTCTGTGATTCTATGATGGTTATTTTGCTTCATGAAAGTACCTGGACTTGTTTCTAACCAATAGAGATGAATTGGTGGATGAAGTGGCAGTAGGGGGAACTCTGGAGGGAAGTGACCTTGTTATACTGTGCAAACATAAAACATGAAACACAAAATGGTTGCATAGACTAACACAGATACAACTTCAAAAACTACAACTATAAAAGGGACATGTTATAGTGGAGTTCTTGATTTCAAAGGAAGCAAAAGCAGAGTGTAGCTGCATGTGTATGTTAGATTTTAAGAAAGCTAATTTTAATAAATTCAGGACAATGACAAAGGAGGTCCCATGGCAGGAGATCCTAACAAGAAAAGGAGTTCAAGATGGAGTTTCTTTAAAAGGAAATTCTAAAGGCACAACTACGAACCATTCCAAGAAGAAGAAAAAAGTGGAAGACAGAAAAGAACAACATGTTTTCACAAAAAGCTCAGACAAGACCTGAAAATAAAGGAAGTAGAAGGAAGGCCAGACTACAAAAGAAGACTACAGACTAGTAGCAAAGAATTGCAGGGATGACTTTAGGAAGGTGAGAATGAGCTGAGGTTAGCAAGAAATGCTAAAAGCAATAAAAAAAGTATTCTTCAGGTACATGAGTGGCAAAAGACAGAGAAAAGAAACAGTAGCTCAACTACTCAGTGAGGATGGGAAAATGGTAACAAATGGCAAAGAAAAGGCAGGTGTGTTCAAGTCCTATTTTAGCTCAGTTTTTCCCCAAAAGACAGTCTAGGACCTCTAGAAAATGTGAAGTAGAAATGAAGAGGACAGGATTGCAGCTTGAGACTGATAAATAGTCAAGGAATACCTTACTTTGAAACGATTCAGATCTCCGGGACCTAATAAACTGCATCTAAGAGTGTTGAAAGAACTGGCTGAAGAACTCTCAAACCACAGTTTTTTATCTTTTTGGAAATCGTGGAGGATGAGTGAAGTGCCAGGTGACTGGAAAAGGGCTAAAATCATCCCTATCTTCAAAAACGGCAAAAAAGGAGAAACCAAGGAACCACAGACCAGTCAACCTGAAATCTATCCTGGGAAAAATTCTGGACAAGATTATGAAACAGTCACTCTGTAAGCACCTTGAAAACAATGCAGTAATAACTAGAAGCCAACATAGATTTTTTAACAAACAAGTTCCCAAACTAATCTTGTCCCAGTTTTTGATCAGGTAACTTCCCCAGTAGATGGTGGGAATGCTATAGATGCAATATGTTTTGACTTGAGCAAAGCTTTTGACAAGTGCCTCATGTTATTCTGATTAGTAAGCTAACTACCTAGGTGGGCGCTGGATAGAACAACTATCATGTGGATATACACTTGGTTACAGAATTGTACTCAGAGAGTGCTTATCAATGGCTCCTTCTCAAACTGGGAGGAGGTAACAAGTGAGGTATCACAAAGCTCAGTCTTGGGCCCGGTGCTCTTCAACATTTTTATTAATTACATGGATGAGGGTGTGCAGAGAATGCTTATCAGATCCGAAGATGGCACAAAATTGGCTAGATCAACTAATGCCTTCGAAGACAGGAACAAAATTCAGAAAGATCTTGACAGGCTTGAGCACTGGGCTGAAAACAATAGGATGAAATTTAATAGGAATAAGTGCAAAATTCTACACCTAGGTAGAAGAAATCAGATGCACAGTTACGAGATGGGGGATACTTGGCTCAGAAATACTACATGCTAGAAGGACCTTTGAGTTATTGTAGACCACAACCTGAATATGAGCCAATAGTGAGATGTGGGTGCAAAAAAGGCAAATGATATTTTAGGTTGCGTTTACAGAAGTATAGTCTCCAAATCCTGTGAGGTACTAGTCCACCTCTGTTCAGCACTGGTTAGACTTCATCTAGAGTACTGTTTCCATTTTTGCGCACCGCACTTTAAGAAAGATGATGAAAAACTAGAACCAGTTCAGAGGAGAGCAACAAAGATGATCAGGGAGTGGAGAGTAAGCCCTATGAGAACAAACTGAAATAACTTTTTAGCCTTAAGAAGACTCGATGTAGATAGGATAGCACGCTCAGCATACTTGAAAGATTGTCATACAGAGGAAAGGCAGGATCTGTTCTTGATCATCCCGGAGTGTAGGCCATGTAATAACTGACTCAAATTTCAGGAAGCCAGATTTTGGTTGAATATCTGAAAAAACGTCCTGAGATAGAAGTATGAAAATGGAACCAATTACCTCAGGAGGTGGTGAATGCTCCAACACTGAAGGCATTCGACAGAAAATTAGACAACCCTCTGTCATATATGCTTTGATTTGGATTCCTGCATTGAGCAGGAGGCTGGGCCCGATTGCCTTATAGGCCCTTTCCAATTCCATTATTCTGTGCTTCCTCTGATTCTACTTTTGGAGGATGGCCCACTATCCTGCCTAACTGAATTTCTTGAAGAGTGCCAAAATTCATGGAGGTTACATTACTATGAACACCTTTCTAGGCCTAATTCCCATCTAAACACAGTGGATCTTACATTAACAAGATCTGTACAGGATTTCACATCTAATATAGTTTTCCTCCCCATTCCCATATCTTTGTCAATATGTTTTGATTAGCACACACAAACTGCTATTATGTTTTTTGAAAGCCTCATTGTCTTTGCTTAATGGGAAGTCACACCTCCATAAGTGTGCTGGACGTTAATGCCCGGGTAATCTGGATTGTACAATTGTGCAATCAGTCTTGCTGTTCCTATCACAACCATTGGGCAGCCATGCATGTGGAAGTGCTACATGAATAGCACTGTGACAGATTCAGTTTTGCGGCTTCACATTGCCCATGAGGAGTTGCACAACAGGACTTCACCCATTATGTATGAAATGAAGATCCAATTTCCAACAAAATACTAGTAAGTATTTTTTAAACTGCGTTGTCTTCCTTATTCACATATTTTTATCTGACATCAACTGCTACCATGGTGATGTACCATGCCAACTGCAAGCACCACAAGTACAATGAGTAAGATCATGGAATCTGTCAGATATGAGTGAGCTGTAACTATCAGACTCTGTGATTGTTGTACCATAGGTCTGGTGTAACTGTATGTAAGGAAAGGTTGATAGTGGCCATCAACATGGTTACACACAAGTGACTTTTTCTGCCTTTTGACAGTATGGGTTCTTCTTATATATAGGAGTCTTGGGGCAATTTTTTCAAAAAATCAACATGGCAAGGAAGGCAGGGGAATCTATACCTTTAGCTATAGATATAGTTATATAGAGAGAGATTTCCTTGTCATCCTTACTCAGCTTTTGGAATGTGGCAAGTTGTAAATCCAAGGAAGTAACTGTTATATGATGTGGTTGAGTTAAAAAAAAACCAAGGTGAATTTTGTAGAAGGAAAATAAATGTTTTCTTTGTCTTTGAGTGTCTTGAGAATTTTGTAAGTAAATGATTTACTGTCAGCAATCAACATGTCAACTTACCTGTCTGAGCTAAGACTTCATTTCAAAACATTATTCTGGTGAAAAATACTAAGTTCTTGAATGCTCCTAACCTGCATCTGATAACACAGGGAAATGTAGAGTTATATTTTACACTGGTTGTGTTTTGCTGTGGTCTTTATATTATTCAATGTTAGCTACCCAATTTTCACAAGCTTTGTCTATGTGGGAGTTGTTTTTTTCATATGAAGAGAGCATTGAAGAGACTCATTTCCCATGTCCCATTACCCTAAGTGCACATAAATGAAATAAATTCATATTCTTCCCCTATTTCTCCATGCCTTCCACTTTTATCAGTGGTCTCTGTTTTGTTGAATAATAGGCTTTAAGCCTTTGGAAGGTTCCTCTATGGAGCATAACGAGACAATAGGAGTGCCACCTCCAGGAAGCATTGTGGTAGCTTCCTCACGGAAAGAAAATGAAGGCCTCGCAGAAGACCTGGAATAAGGCCTCAGCCTTGTCCAAATGCATGAAATGAAGGTGTTTGCAGGTATGTGTTTGTGGGCTGGAACTCTCAGAATTCTACTAGAGGAATTCTGGGTGCTGAAGTTAAAAAAAAACCCTAATTGTGCACCCTAATACTGTCTTTGTCACAGTTTCCTTTATCTACAGCATGTGATTAATGGATTGTGTTGGCCCTCACATTAGCATGATCTCGGAGACAAAGGACCCAGCAATGTACATTAATTTTCAGTGTCAATAGAACTGAGTGTTTCATTCCATCTCTCTCTTCCCGCAGATTTCTGTACACCCTAAAAATCTGTTCTCCAGGGATTCTTACCACATTGTATGGCATGCAGGCTGTGGTGGAGATGCTACTTCGGCTATCTTACTAGATCTGAGCCAGAACGTTTATATCTGCACTTAAAACGTACTGAGATAATCATTGTGAGATTCTCTAAATGATGTTGCCTGTTCTCTAACCAGTTCCTTGTCTAGAATGCACTCTCTGTTTTAAAAGACAATTAAAAAAATAATAAGTGTCATCAACAGAATGTACTGCTCTTGAAAAGGTGCTTAGTTGCATTTATAAACATTTTAGCAACAGTGTTTTGGGTCAATCACACAGCTTTATTCTTTTTAAGGACAACCTCAGTGCATAATCAAACCAGAAGAGAAATGAATTAGAAATGGGCAAGTGTAACTGGGCAGGGATTCAAATTCATAGCTCGCCAAGGTGCCACCCACTAAATGGAAAAATGTGCACCCAGGTCCTGGCATGCTAACGAAAATAGCATGAATGGCCATTTTGAGCTCATATTCCTTAAATCTATTATCATAGCAAGAAAGAGACAGCCTCTAGTAGGAAACAGCAGGAAAACTCATTACTGAAAGAAGCTCAAGGAAAAAGAGCACAGACAGTCTTGATGTTTCTGACCCTCTTCCTGCATAGATTATGTCACACAACTGCCCTGTGGTTGTAGTATGGAGAGGGATCAGCAACTGCACATATATCACAGGGCAAATCTCATTTAGAAGGTGCTCTGCTGGTCACAGGTAGTCCTGGCATGGAGAGAAAAAGTGGGGGAAAATGTCCTTGCTTGTATCTGCCCATCCTTCATGGATCAAGACCGTGCGCCGTTGATGAGAGCCTACAGCAATTTTCCCCCCTCGGAGGGACTGGGAGGGAAGCATACGCAAGATGTGTTCACTCCTCACCTCAGTGGCTGAAATACTACTACTACTACTACTACTACTACTACTACTACTACTACTACTACTACTACTACTACTACTACCAACAACAACAACAACAGCAGCAGCAGCAGCAGCAGCAGCAGCAGCTTCAGGAGTGAGATGAAGCACTGAGGCATCACAGAGCCCTTCCTTTGCTAATTCTTACCTTCTCCCCTAAAATAGATCTGTCTATCGCGTGCTATCCATCAAGGCAGGAATTCAAGGCAGGAATTCAAGGCAATTGCCACAAACAATTTATTAGGATCATCCAGTACACCGTTGATGACAAGTAGGCACCACTAAACTTGGACCAAATGGCCAATACTTTACAGACATAGCAACCAGCCAACCCCCTGCCATTTAAACAAAAGGAAGCATGCAGGATTCGGACAGGATTGGGGCTGTAGAATAGGGATGGGATTTTAACCCTTTGCCCCTTGCTGTAGTCTTGAGGTAGATCAGACCTGTGCCACTTTCATTTTGCATTTTGAGAGAGAGAGAGAGAGAGAGAGAGAGAGAGAGAGAGAGAGAGAGAGAATCATTTTAGCTGATTCTTTTAAACAATGCAAAGAGAAGGTGGTGGGAAAATGTTCGGGACCCACAGCAGGGCCAAAGGTTTAAAAGGAATCCCAGTCCAGCTTGATTCACCTGTGCTGACTTCTGAGTCAGGAGGGGCAAATAGCTGCTAGTTACATCTTTACAGTAAGAATATAGTTTGGCCACAATTTTGGTGAGGATGTTTTGAAGTGGGCCATTGGTGTGTTCCCCACCCCCCACCTCCACCCCCGCTAACTACACTTTTCTGTTTGCAGGAAAAGGAATGACTCAACACTGAAAGCATCACCAATCATCCTTCTTCCTGTCTCAAAGCAAAAAAGCAGTAGTGGATCTTGACAACCGACAAAGATCTAATTTTTGACATAACCAGCCAACAGCTTGACACTTCTGTTCTTGATTCTCTGAATCATGCAGGAACATTCAGCTTCCTACTAGCCTCCCTAAACATAAAATAGAATAAAACAAAATGAGAGAAGAAAAGAAGCTGCAAGACTAGGATATTGATCCATTAGATAGTATTAAGAAAGGATTAGGATGGCATAAATGTATAAAAAGTACTCTTCACTCATATATTGCATGGGTGCAGATTTGAACAGCCTTTAAGTCAAGCTACATTGGGGCTATTGCTCTTATATTAAGCATATTTGCACTTTATGATGCTTTTTGAAAACAATGTTCTTGTTCAGAAGAGATGCCTGTCATGGAATGAGCTTGGGAGAAAGGAGAGTTCTTTCTAACATATTGTTTATGGCTCTGTAGGGGAGAAGCATTTTGTTAAAGCCACGCTTGAATTGTGAACTAGCCAATGCTGCCAATAAAAATATTTTCTACCATTTCATCTTGAATTTCTGGGAGGTTGCGGTGGTGGGGGAAAAACCAGTATGTTTTCCTGCTGCTATAACTGAGCCGATGTCTTTTTTAGATTTCAGACTTCCTTAGTTTTTCAAGAAGCACAGGTGCTGGATAAATGATAGTACAAGCTTCCTATTTGTATTATTAATACCCACTTCCATTGTTGAGAAATGCTAGCGAAATACAGCTTTGGCAGTTACACAAGGAACTGTCTGCCCTTTATGTCCCACGATAGCCAACAAATCATGGTTTTGTTGTTTCAAAGAGAAAAAAAAGAATATCTTTGGGCAGCAAATCCTTTGCTTTCAAACAAAGCGTAGTAATAGAAAATGTTGGTGGGTGGTTCCCCTTCAACTTCTAGCAATGTTTGACATCCTCGTCCACTTTTGCACTTTCTAACACAGAGTGAACCTGAGTTTTTGGGGAACAACTGTGTTCAGATTTTTCCCTGTAATGGGAATAATTACTAGGTAGTGGTGATGGAGACAGATGTATCAGTGGTAGTATTTTTGGTCTTTTATGACAAAAGGGTGATTATTGTTTTTTCATTCACTGGCCTCTTGGCACTTTCCATACTGGCAAAAAAAAAAAAAAAGACCAGCACAAGAGGTTGTGAGGCTGTGAGGCAGCAGATAGCAAAAACGATACCCTTGCAGGCCACAAACTGTATTTCCACAGTGTCTCACAAATATTCTTTATGAAATTCTCTTTCTTGCCAGGGTTGGGAAGGTATGAGGCAGCCAATTAAGATGGCAGGTTTTATGCACCATTAAAGAGTACAGGTAGTTGACTGTTACCAAGTTAGTTTTATTATACTGTATTTTTAGCCATTAGCAAAGAATTTCTTTTCAGCCATTCAAATACCTGCCCGCCTGCCCTCCCTCCCTCCCTCCCTCCCCCCTCCCTCCCTCCCTCCCTCCCTCCCTCCCTTCCTTCCTTCCTTCCTTCCTTCCTTCCTTCCTTCCTTCCTTCCTTCCTTCCTTCCTTCCTCCCTAGAATAAAACAAAAGAGATGTAGTATTTTTCCCCTTCAGTTATGAACAAAGCTGCTTTTGGCCATTATAAAATGATATATATAAGGATTAAACTTTTCCCAGTTTGATATATTTTCGATTCTGTGTGTCTTCAAGCCCAGTTGAGCCTGAATAGTTATATAGTGCTAAATTAAGCTCTTGATATTTTTATTACCAAATGAACAATAGATATAAAATGTGGCATGGGACCAAATTTTCTGAACATTGTGGATGTCTGTATAAAAATATTCTTTCCTTTCATGGTAAGGATCACAGCTGCTGCTGCCACTGAAATAGAATGCAGATCCAAAGGAAATCTGTACACACACAACTTTCCAGATAACAGCAGAAACAATAAAGAGACTGGTAATACCTTAAGTTCTAAGACGTTTTATTGAGGAATACATTTTCGTAGACCAGGTCCACTTGTTCGAATACATGGAGCATAGTCCCAGTGAACAGCACTCAAGGATTTCAAGAAGCAGTCTGTAGTCTGGAAAAGCTGATGCCAGATAAAACATAGGGGTCTTTAAGGAGCTAGAATCCTTTTAGTTGTTCTGGCTAAAACTGTCAACAGATTAACTCTGGCTGTCTGAAACCTCTCAGAAGTAATATGCAGATTGGTTGATTTCTCCTGTTGGAAACTGTGGCACTGCCCGTATTGATGCCTAGGTTTGATAAAATATGTTATTCTTGCAAAGGACAATGAGCTGGAAGACGAAAAAACTGGTTTGGTTATTATCAAAATGTCTGGTCAGGAGTTATGATAATCCATGGAACTACATCTTCCTTGTTTGTTCAGGAGGACTCTGATGTGGTTGTGGTCTGCATGCGACAAGAGAGAACAAACAGGACTTTCCTAGGTAAAAATAATCAAAATTGCTTAGAAGTATGATGTTGGAATATTCCAAAGTGGTTTAGTTGAAGCAATAAGAGGCTTCCTGGAATTGTGATAAATCAGAGGGTTCCAGAGGAAAAATGCTGACCTGAGAGAGATCTCATGGCTGTCCACAAGGGTATTTGCTCCACAGTTTGGTGCACTGATGAATTCAGTTGGTCTGTTCTTTTTTCCAGTGTTCCCTGGAGAGGACCAATTTGTTCCAGTTTGCACCTCGTTGAATCCCTGCCGAACCAGATAGGCGGGATATAAATTGAATAAATAAATAAAATAAAATAAAGGGGTTCTACTATTCTGCTATGGGTTGGATGGCTCCAGTTTAGTCTTTTCCCTGTGAGTGTGGTCGCTTGGAATGGAGTAAGCCAAAGCCTTTCAGCTCATAATGGTGACAGTTTCCAGTATTCTGATGTGGTTTATGAAGGATATCAGAAATCGAACCCTTCCCCTGATCATCTGTAGAGGGTCAGGGAAAGTGCTTTTTAAAAAAAAAATCTGCTAGATCTTTGCTGATGTGATGAATCTCTTCATTTAAATATATTGTTGTTGTTTTTTAATTTCTTTGCCTGTCTGTGTATTGCTGCTTGCGGGCAGTTTCTCTATCGACAATCCACAGACAGACAAATAATTTTCTTTAAAAAAGCAAAGTGATTGTTGTTGTGGGTTTTTCAGGTTCGTTGGCCGTGTTCTGAAGGTTGTTCTTCCTGACGTTTCGCCAGTCTCTGTGGCCGGCATCTTCAAAGGACTGGAGTAGGACACTCTGTCCGTACTCTGTTTCTGTTTGTTGGATAGTTGATTCATTGCATTTGCAATGATCTAACACATGCAAAACAATAATTTCACTTCCCTGAGCCTCTGCAGGCAATGGAAGTGCTTGATTGACAGCATATAGGGCTATAAAGGGTTGTTTGCAATTTGGATGGGAGGATCATGCCAAATGGCACATTGGTCTTCCCCCTGACTTCAACTGACCCTTCGTAGCCCAATCCAGCCCACACCAAAAGGACCAGTCTGGGCAGGCCCCTATTCTTCAGTACTTCTGTGATACATAGTATTGATGCAGTCAGACTCATACAATCATACAATCTGACTCTTTAGCTTACATTAAGTGCCTTAGGCATAAACACACAGAACCTGTGTTGGACCTATTTCTTAACCGAAAAGCGAAACCATCTAGGAATGTATGCTTATCACCTTTGCAGTGTAAGGGGGAAATTATGTTGGTTTGTGTGTGTGTGTGAGAGAGGGGGGGCTTTTTAAGTAGGAATGTGTATTGTCTTTGGACAAATGTATCATCAGAGTTATTTGAGCATTTCTGTGGTAACCAGAGGGATGCGCAAAGTGCCAACAGGGCAACAGGCCACCAATCTGGCATGTAGAGGAAATTAGAAGAAGGGGTAGAGAAAGAAAAACTAAAGAAGGGGAAAAGTAAACAGAATATCTTTGAAATGCATTTCTTCCTACAAAGCTGTTGCTTAAATCATCAGTACTTATGGCCACAGCATCCCTAATTTCAGATCCCAGGAAAAGAAATAGTGGGGGAGAAAGAATAGAAAGTGTAAGAAGTGCAGGGTTTTTTTTAAAATGGGGGGGCTCAGAAAGGACTGTGCCCATTGTACACTTAAAGTCCCACACTTATTGCATTCCCAGTGGCTGCTTTAACTGGAAACTAATAAGGGCTTTCTTCTGGAAGTTGAAAAAAGGGGAAAAATAAAAACAAGACAGAGTACAGCTCTGCAGCCTGCTGCTGGTGCTGTCCTGTCCTGCTTGCACCATTCCATCCATGGTCTGGCCTTCTCATTTGCAGTCATAGTTCTCATAGAGAGCTGGAAAGGCACAAATATTGCCATAGTAGACCTTCACAAGGAGTGGGTCTACGTGTCACCAAAAGGAGACAGGGTGGATCCCAATTTATTCCTTATTGGGGTACAGAGCAGATCTGGGGGGAGGGCTTCTTTCTGTGCATCCCTACTTTTTCACATCCATACCAGATCAGATGGAATCCTGATAAGGGCTTCTTTCCATTAAGATTGAAGGCACATGGCTTTAGGCAACACCAACACGTTTCTTTTCTAAAATGTCAAAGTGAGAGCAATGAGAGGACAACCATATTGTCCTCCTACCACATGCTGCTTCACAGATGGGATGGCACCACAGAATGTCTCCCATGGAATGGTGTCAAATGTATCCACAACCCTGTAGATCAGTGGCTCCCAACCGTGGGTGCCTGGATGTTCTTGGAGTGCAAATCCCAGAAGCCTTCACTATTAGCTGTGCTGGCCAGGATTTCTGGGAGTTGCAGTCGAAGAACATCTGGGCACCCAAGCTTGGGAACCATAATTCTCAACTCTATATCTGTCGGCCCCCTGAAACCATAATCTGTGTGGCCAGTTATTAGAGATTCTGGAACTGTAGCCCAACAACATTTCAGAACCTTAGGATGTTGGAACTATTGATGCAGAAAAAAGTTCTGTGAGAACTGAAGGTATTTGCAGAAATTCTTGTGATCACCGCAGCTTTCAAAGAATGTTGACCAAAGGGGGCAAGGGGAGAGAAGGGCAGCTGCAATATCGTGAGTCATGCCCATAAATTGTGAATGTGGCAAGGGGGTACAGAACTGTTATTTGCATGAGATATTGGGAAACACTGAGCCATACATTTCCCACAGCAAATACAGAAGACTACGACACTTAACAGTCAGTGCACATGTGAGAGCGATCAGATCATGTATGAAGACACAAAGAATCTCGAAAATGAAAGAAATTAAAAGTTGAAAGAGGGTAGGGTATGCTGCTTATACAGCACTTAAAGCACTGTCTGAGAAGTTTACAAATTAATTATTCAGGCTGCACATTGCCCTCACTGCCAGCTGAATACTCATTTTACCAGCCTGAGAAAGATGGAAAGCTGAGTGAACCTTGAGCCAGCTACGTGGGATTGAACCCCAGGCTGTGAACACAGCTTTGACTTCAGTAGAGCAGTTTAACTACTGTGCCATGAGGCTCTCTGGGTAAATAGGCTCCACTGTGTTGTGGGTGCTCATTGCAGGTTCTCTGCTAAGTTTCAGGATGCAGAAGGGATCCACTCACAGGTGACTGCTTTAAATCGTTCTATTCTGGGTCTTACCTTTTCCATTCTACTTGACATTTTTGAGGCTGAGCCGTATTACAGATTAGTAGCCCTTAGCAAAGGGCTGCAAAGATGAGATTTCTCTGTGATATGGAACTCAAGCTCATGGGGGGGGGGAGGGAAATGTGTGAAAACTGAAATGACAAGGTCAAGTTGATAGCTTGGTTGTAGAGGTTGCCAAGGTAGTTGTACTATGATTAGAAATGGACCAAATGGTTTAGAAAACAAACCTTCAATGGTTTAGAAAACAAAAACAAAAAAAATCCAAACTTAGGCTACAATCCTTTACATACTGACCCATGAGTAAGCCCCACTAAAAATTAGAGGACTTAATTCTGAGTATATGTTCATGTTACCTTAAGATTAAAAGATATTTACTACTGTAAAATAAACTGGCTCAGTTTATTTTGGTGCTAGGAATGTTTTAGCCCCTCACCCCCTTTTGCTTGTGACCGGAAAGAGAAGTTAAGGAACACTTTGGTCTCTAAGGTAAAAAAAACCTATAGCTGTTTGCCTAAAGTTTGTGTACCTTTGCTATAGCTAATTGTGGCTAATTGATGAGGCATTGGGGGCATCTTAGATTCACAATTGGCTATGTGATCAAGGATGCAAGCAAGATATGTCCCAACATTACATCAGTTAGTTACAATTAGCTTTTAAAAGTTATGTAAACACAAAAACAAATAGGATTCTGGCTTATATGTTCCAAAGAAAGCTGAATAGTTCTGGAAATCTTGATTTGAATCATATACTTATATACTTCCAAGTACAATGTAATCTAATACAATGATTTATGATTTTTTTAAAAAAGTAAAATTGTTTTCCCCAGTTCAGAAATAGGTAACCCCCAAACAAATTTAAAACAGATCAAATAAACTGAACAGAGCAATCTTGCTTATTTTGAATGACAATGGTTGGCTCCACCACTTTTTTTTATTTGTTAAGAATCTAGGTTGCAGGGGCTGAATATTGATCCTCCAAAAAGGCGCTTCCAAAGGGGGGTGAGCAGCCACTTTGTTATAAAACTGAGCATGCATGATACAGACTAGCTAACAGGAGCTTCATGAAATGAAACATTGTAGGCGGTGGTGGAGGGAGTATATAGGGAGAAAGGTCACAAAAAGACTAAAAAGACAGATTTTCTTTAAAGAGTAAAAGAGAAAAGTTTGCTTTAAAAAAAGTAATCGCGTGACAGTTCTCTAGAAAGGTGGACATTTTGTCATGTATCTTCAGTAAACATTCTCTAAGGATTTCTGAGACCAAACTGTCTCCTCATGTAGGTTTTAGAAGTGGAAATCAAATCCAAATCTGGAGTAGTCTGAACTTTTGACCCTGTCAGTCAGGATGCAATTAGCTGACTCTTAGCTAAGTTTTAACTTTTTAACTCTTTCCTGGCCAGGCTTACCAGAATCATGCCTGCAAAAGGATTCTTTGCTTGGTTGGCAAAATGGAGATACAAAAGTAATATTAGAAAAAAACACACATATAGATATTGAAAATACAGTATTTCAAAAATATATTTAAAAATGAATACAGAACAAATATTCAGATGTTGACGCCTTTAAGCTATGAAATTACTGTTTTGCTTTGCTTTGCTTTGTGGCTGGGTTGGTTTTCAATGAGCTTAGCACAGCTTTGGTGCCTGGTTTCCTGTCACAGTCTCCACTCCACCAATCTTGTCACTATACAGTTGCTTGAAAATAATCATTGAAAAAACTTGAAAGAAGTTTTGTACCATCAAGTCACTCCTGATGTGTAGTAACTATACCAGTTAACACCCTCCAAAATGACCTATCATTAACATCTCCACTCAGACCTTGCAAACCCGCAACATATCATGTCATCTTGTTGTCTCTTTCTACTCTCCCTTGTCACTACTTAGCAATATTGTGTTTTCCAGTAAGTTCTGCTCAGGTCTTTCAAACTGACAACTGTGGATTCCTTTACTGAGTCAAAGCATCTCATATTAGTTCTTCTTCTTTTCCTACTGCCACCCCCTTTTCTAGCAATGAACAGGGGCTTATACATCCAGATGATGGGTCACGCTCACGAGTGAATCAGCTCTTGACCTGCTTGCGGAGGTGTATGAAGAGAGGTGGCTTTGACGTCCATGTGAGATCTTGGATTTTGCAGATCCAGAGGATGGAGGTCTTTTACCTTTCTTCACATCTGCACCAGGAACCTTCATTTTCTTTGCTGGAGCATGATCCCCGTTTAAAAAAATCGGCCCTGAAGGAACATGGGTGAGTCACATTTCTTCTAGGCATTTGGAGTGCACTGCCCCAAAAGAAGCCCCTTTTCTCTTGTCCTTTCATTGTCAGGCAGGCTTTTATGCAGTAAGGCTCTGTTTTTGGAAATTTGGATATTTTAAAACGTTTTTTTTTAGTGTTATCAAATTTGTTTTCAATCCTGACGAATTATTAATTACTTTTAATGTATTATGTGAGATTTTAACTTGTTTTTATTGTATAATTTTAATTGTTATGAGCTACCTTGGGTCTCCTTTGAGGGAAAGATGGCATAGAAACAAACAAGCAAGCAAGCAAGCAAGCAATCATTTTGATTACTTTGTGCCTTCAAAAAAATAGAGACCTAGAGAATTTGTCCAAAAAGAAAGCCCTGACAATTCTTTTGTGTTTGGGTGAGAAGAGGTTAACTCTGGGACACTTATTCCCACTGGGTGTCTCTTTGTGAATGGTGGTGAGCACAAGAGGCTACCCTGTAGACCATCTTGACTGCTGACATGGACGTCATCAACATTCAAGTTGCCCTTTGCTTGTTAAAGTTTGGCATCCTTTCTTCTCACGACAATTTGGGCATGATATTCTGCAGCGTTATTGGCCATTTCCTGGTGTTTTGAATTATGGATGCAAAAATATAATATCCCATATTAATAAACCAGGGGCTTTTTTTAAAGAATTGAATTTATCTCATATATTACATAATTATCCTACAATTCAAGGTGGAGCGGAAAACCTCCTTCACCTAAAGAAAATGAAAGCATTTTGGTAGCAAATGACAGAGAGATCACATATTATTTCCCATCTTATTTTTCAAGTGTGTACTAGCAAATGTTAATGAATATGTGTTGCATCCAGTTGGCTGAGCATCGGTATGGAAATGAAAGGCAAGTGGTAAGTTAGCAACAACCCCCCCCCCCATCTCTTTAGATGATCAGTATCAGGACAGAGATTTTACTGAACCTCATCTTCCTTCCAAATTTGTTACATCTCAGTATAGCTGCTGCCTGTTAAACACAAAGCTAGGAAGGTACTGCTTTTTATTTGACATCCTACAGCCGGGAGTGGTCCTTCACTATTTTATACAGCCCTTGTCTAACGAATTGGATGTCCCCATGAAAGCTCACAATAAAATATAGGCGTTAGTCCTTAAGATGCCACAATGTTTTTGTCTTCTTTATTTTTTTCATTTTGCTTTCGTTTTTGCCTGATGTGCTGGCACAGACTAACACAGCTACCTCTTCGAAAAGAAGAAATGGGCTAATCATGAGTACCCTAGGAAGTGGAGCAGCAAAACTGGCATCCACAAGCAGCTTCTTCTGGCAACAGGAATTATCACAGCACCTCTGCTCCAGCGTCTACCATGGAGATCTATACAATCCATGCCATAGGCTGAGCCATCGCTTACATCTCCCATAATGGTCTGAATTCAAAGTCACACTGGAGGGCTATGACTACTAGAAGCACCACCTCCATCACTGCAGCTTTTGCCTATTTCTTTTCCTACTGCCATTGTATGTGGGAAGGGATAGGACAAGGCCACTCCACTTCGCCATGAACTGTCTCTGCCTGGGCCGGCCCTAGTGAGAACTGTATCAGTAACCTCAGTTCCTCTTAATAGCACTTTCTTTTAAAACCAGATTTTAATATTACCACACAGCTGCTTGAAGTGCATCCACACGTTTGGAAGAAAAGTAAGCTACCCATTGTGTGTGGCACTGTTCATTGTTTGTGGGATCATCTCCTTTTGGCAAAGGATTTGTGGTGGAAAATATGGGTGAAATGGCTACTGTAAGAATTATTTCTGTGCTACTTATTCGTCCCTCTCTATAGTAAGGAAATAAAGAGAGGCAACTGAAAATCACATAAATAAATTTGCTGCAAAACAGAGCAGGTTTATAGGAGCCATCTTAGCTAAGCCTCTCTGTTTTCTGGTGATCGCGTTTGTTTGTTTTTCTATTGCAAACGTTGGAGTTGATCTTATTGGTCTTAATCTGTGTTGTTTGTATTGTTTGTCGTTCAGCAAACCTGGAATTTCATGCTCTGCTTAGCAATGACCAATGTTCACAAGTAAATACATTATATGGAGGCCTCTACATCACCAAAATATTGGCTTTGCTGGTAGTTGGTAAATGTAGCCTTGTAACAGCAGAGCCTTGTCAGCAGGATTGACTGTAGCTACTCTGTGGTGGTGATCTCTCCCTAATATGGAAGCCGTCCATATCTGGCTATGGTGCCATTATGCAAAGTGTATTGTCCAAGCAACATTTGATGTTTTTATGACACTAATGTGCATTTAAAAATAGTATTAGTTATTCAAAAACGTACCGTGATGACATAAATTATTTAGAGCTGGAGCAAAATGCTGTGTGCTGTGACATGATAATTGTATTGTTCTGTCACTTTGGAGGCAATAAAAGCCTTTATGTATTTGCAAATTATTTTTTATTGAACATGAGGGGCAAAACATATCAGAAAGACAAAAGCATTTGTGGCAACAATGTACTTTGCCCAGAGGAAGGGTAGACTTCGTTCTTCTCTTTCACAGGTGCTGGGCCCCTAAAATTCGGGCTCTGAAGAGCAACTGAAGTTAATCAGTGACTTTTCCTTAAATCATTCATGTATAAGCCTGCTTCTTCAGCTTGTCCATTTCACAGGATTCAAAGCTGTTCATACTTTGAATGATGGGCTGAATGTCTTGGAGTCTCAACTACAGTAGACACATTGAGTCAATGGGACCCATTCATTTAATGGGTCTGGCTTAGTCAGAATTACAGTAACTGTTGGGTTTAATCCATAATAATTATAAAAGAAGTATCTAAACATTATCTTTCCCCAACCTGGAACTACTGATTGATTGTGGGGGGAAATGAAGGATACAAGTCTTGCCATCATGGTGTGGAATTTAATGCAGTTTACTTATGAAATACAGTTGTTTATGTGCTTTTGATGCTGGCTGGATGGCTCAGTGAGTTAAGTGTCTGGTTGCAGGGCCAGGGGTTCGGAGTTCGATTCCCCACTGGGCCTTCTGGAGATGAGAGCCAGCCTTGGGCAAGCTGCACAGTCCCGAGAAGAAGGGAACAATAAACCACTTCTGAGTATTGTCTACCTGGAAAACCCAGAAAAAGCTCAGCATAAGTCAGAATTGACTTGATAGCACATGGTTATTATTATAGTGCTAGTTCTAGAGTCCAATGAAACCAAATTCTATCTATAAACTAGCCATCAACATGAGCAAAATATGAAATTTAGGTTAAATGTATCAGTTCTTGGGATCGTTCATTGTCGACATTGAGTTGCTTTGGGCAATGCTGAAATTGACCTCCAAATTGAATAGAAATGCCTACTTTCAAATCCAATGTGAAATTTAAAATTTTGAAAATGTGCCAGATATCAGTGTATTTTCTGTTTACTGCAAGTCATCATATGTGATACAAAAAGAAAAAGCATAGATGACTACTTAAACTCTAGAGGAATCATTTTCATCTGATTATGCTTTATTCTTCTGACTTCATCAGCATTTCACCTTGACTTTCAAACTCATTTTGTGAGATGGAAAACATGAACAAACAAACCAGACTGAGGTTGACCCTTCTTTTGGTATGCTGTCCCATGTTTGTCTGAAGGACATTGTCTGCATCTCATGAAGCATTGACACTCTTTTGACATTGTTTTCCCTGTGGTTACACATAATCCATTCAAAGGTGGGTGGGGAGTGGTTTAAGCAACCGTGGGAGGCATGCTGTGACATGTTTGCAGAACATTTCAAGGATAAACTTGTCACAACAATTGTGACTTGATGGTGAATTTCAGTTCAGGTTGGCACTTTCCAAAGCACCAACCTGGCTCAGCACCAAGAAACTGAATTCCAGTTGTTGAGGCCTGATAATTAGTGCAAGGTATTTGGATTAGTATGGTCTGTGTTGTATGAGCACTTGACCATAATGGCTTACTACAGCAAGTAGGGTGTAACTGTCCAGTCGAGTCCAAGAGTTAATAGTTCTGTGAGAGAGGCCATGGCATGATTCATTCTGAAGAAACCTGTACCGAACCAGATGATCTCAATAATTAACTCCTGGTTGCTAACATCCTGTTGATGGGCAGGTTCCTTGGTTGGGTTTATTATATATATAATTTGAGGCAATCTTGGGTAAGAGAGTTTCCAGATCTGTTTCAATGAGGTTTTAAACTGGGATTTGGCACTGAAATTACTGCGGTTGTAACTCGAAATGGTCGTAAGTCAAAGCACCATTTCCCATAGGAATGCATTGAAATGCAATTGATCTGTTCCGGCTGAAGAAAAAAAATCACACACCAAAAAACAACAACAACACACCATTGCAAGACCCATCAGAAGCACGATTAATCTGTTCTGGCCGAAGGGAGGGGGGAAGAAAAGCAAACAAACCATGCAAGACCCTTCGGAAATGGGGGGAAAACCCCCCAAAAAACAATCAAACCCTGCAAGACCCATCACAGCATAGAAACATAATCCCACTACCCAGCCCAAAGCCACACTGCAAAACCCACCCAGAACACTTTAAAAAGTAGAAAACAGCACCTTACCTTACCAGGTATAGTCCAAAGCCTTCTCCAATGGCACACTCTCTAACTGCTGGGGTGAAAGAGCTACAAAGAGGCAGCCTCTTCACCACCAACAGTTAGCAATTTGAATTCCCTGCCTTTCCCCCCTGCCTTTTTCTGGTTGTAAGTTGAAGCTCCGGCCGCAAGTCGAAGCAAAATTTTGCGACCGGAGCTGGTCATAACTTGAAATGGTCATATGACGGGATGTTCGTAAGTCAAGGCACCACTGAAGGGCCCCAAATTATCGTGTACAATTTTAATCTATGATGTTTCCATAGACTGTTTTTTTTTTTTAAAGGGTTCATGTCAGTCTTCTGAAATATATCCGGCAAAGGGTAAGTACCCTGTCTAATACACAACTGTATTAGACATTAGAACGCATTTACAGTCTAAATGGGGAGTACCTATTCTCTTTTACAGTGGTACCTCGCAAGATGATTACTCCGAGAAAAGGTTTTTTCGCTAGACGTTGAATTTTTGCGATCGCTATAGCGATTCGCAAAATGGTTTTTCCTATGGGGGATTTCGCTGGACGATGATTTGGTTTGTGCTTCGCAGATAATTTTGTCGCAAGACGACAATTTTTACAGCTGATTGGCGGCTTCGCAAAATGGCTTCCCTATGGGCGATCTTTGCAAAACGGGTGTTTTCGGGACTGATGCTTCGCAAGACAGCGATTTAAACAGCTGACCAGCACTTTGCAAAATGGCTTCCCTATGGGCGATTTTCACTGCACAACAACTATTTCCCCCCATTGGAACGCATTAAATGGGTTTCAATGCATTCCAATGGGAAACGCTTTTCGCTAGATGATGTTTTCACAAGACAGCGATTTCAATGGAACGGATTATCATCGTCTAGCGAGGCACCGCTGTAGTTTGAAGAAAGTCTTCTTATGATCATCTGTAGAAGCAGTTCTCTTCCCACCATCAGTTATGTTCAGATAGACCCCTGTTGATATTTGAAATGTTGTGTTTTATAAGAATTTAAAAGGATCATGGAAGGTACAGGGGAAAGTAAAACGCAGTTTAAAACTACAGTTTGGAACTGCTACTGTTAGTCAATTCATACCGCTCTAAGTATACCCAGAACAATTGACCACAGATCAAGGTTACAGAATTTGTAAAGAATGGCAGCTAAATGCTGAATATCTTTAACTGAAGTAGTGCCATCTGTCAGAAAAGTATAACTACTTGAACCCCTAGAAAATTTGACAATATGTTATCTTTAAGTACCAAAAAAAATGAAGGTACCATTTCCCTAAAGTTGTAAGAGTCAAAATATTGAATGTTATGAAAACAAATTTGTCAGCTTTAAGAAACAGAACAGGATATGTGTCAGTGGAGATTTGTATTCAATGAGAACATGGAGAAATTCCTACAAGTTGAAAAAACTTAGTAAAACAAGAAAAGAGGAAATTAAAACAATTGAGAATAGTGAGAATAGACGTGGTGTTAAATAACACAGAGTCATGAATGAGTGAACAAGCATTCATCACAACTCCATGCCACTTTGGGTACCAGCCATCAAAGAAGATGTAGTAGCGTGGCAGCAGGTTTTGTTTCCAGATGCTGTCAACGACCACCAAATGGATTTTACATTCGCCTGGGTGAGAAAATGTTTTCCTGTGTGTGTGCTTAGAACAAAAGACAATGTCTTTGGCACAAAATATAAAGTGTTGTATTCTTGTTTATTGCTAATACTGCTTCTGATATTTTAAAAAGTCCAGCTTTTTGCTCTGTTCAGCTGCAAAAAAATCTTGCAACAACAGGAGTGTCTCTGGGGATTTTTTTCACTGAGAAGGAGAAACATTGTGAGCATTTGTTTCATTCTTAATCCTGAAGCAATGATGCCTATCAGACTCACTTTAGAGGGGCATTGTTGTTGTTGTTGTGTAGTTATTAAGTCGTGTCCGACTAATGGTTGTTCTGGGCTTTTCGGGCTCTTTGGCCGTGTTCTGAAGGTTATTCTTCCTGACGTTTCGCCAGTCTCTGTGGCCGGCATCTTCAGAGGACAGCAACCTGTACTCTGGATGTCCGACTCTTTGTGTCCGACTCTTTGTGACCTCATGAACCAGACCACTCCAGGCCCCCCTGTCTTCCACTGCCTCCCAGAGTTGGGTCAGATTCAGGTTGGTAGCTTCGGTGACACTGTCCAACCATCTTGTCCTCTGTCGTCCCTTCCTCCTCCTGCCTTCACACTTTCCTAACGTCAGGGTCTTTTCTAAGGAGTCTTCTCTTCTCATGAGATGGCCAAAGTATTGGAGCCTCAGCTTTAGGATCCGTCCTTCCAGTGAGCACTCAGGATTGATTTCCTTCAGAATGGATGAGGGGGGCATAGCAAGCCTCCCCTATTTAAGTGTTTTTGTGCAACGATGCCTTTTTGCCCTATATGTGCAGATGCATGTTTGCTTGAGTATTTATCATGAGTGTGATGATAGATATGCATGTGTGTGCATGTATGCATAAGTCTGTGCATGCACAGACCTCTCTGGTAAAAATGGGCAGGGTGCTCTCAGGCCAAAGTTTGTACTTCTCAGCCACAGGTGACTTGACAAGTGATTATCTACTCCTTTTTCATTTTACTGGTCTCTAAATGAGATTGCCTAATGTCTGTTTGGATGGACTGGAGACTTGATTTTTCTACAAAGAGTACTGGTTGTTGGATGGGAATTTATCTATAGCCAAGATTCCTTCTTTGAGCTGACTATACCCAAGGCATTTTTTAACAATCATTGGTTTTCTTTCCTCTTCTCACCGATCCAGATCAATTGCCAGCAACCCCCTGACAACTTTGTAATTAGTTCAGTTCCCCCACCACCCCAAAGCCTGCTCATATGTTGGCATCCCCCTTCCCCCCAAAGCCTAAGAAAGTAAAGTGGGAGATTGCAGTGGCTGAAAGTGCTGGTTTTGGCTGGTCTGAGCAAATACTTCACTGTGAAGGAATGGACATGTTTAAGGAAATGCCATTGTCACCAGGAAGCCATTGGGGACAGTTGAAGTCCCAAGGGCTCAGTGCTTAATAGGCCAAGCCAGGAGGAGTGGGAAACTCCACATCCCAGGTCTTTACTCCTCACCTGAGGAACAGGGTTGAGAAACAAGATTTTTCAGATGATGAAGGATGGGTTTTCATCGTTAAAGATATAAAACCAGCTGTCCTTGTGGTGCATCTCAGAGGTGTGTGAACACCGTCTAATCTGATCTGTGTCCACATATTTGTCATACAAATCAACACCAACCCAACCGAAGCTGATTTGGAGGTGGCCTGAACTGATTCATTTTTGGGTTTCTGCAGATATTTACATGTATTTGCATGTTTCCAAACCAGGAGGGGGAAGAAAACCCAAAGCAAAACAGGGCAGGGCAGGGAGGAATGGTGGCTATACAGCACCATCAATTTTGAGAATGTGGTGGACCTTCAGGTTTTAGGCCAATCTCCTCCCTCCCTCCCTCCCTTCGTTCTGGGAGCAAAGCTCAGGTGTGGTCTGGGACAATATGTGTTGGGAGGGTAGGAGATGTCCCTTTGGTGTCCCCAGTCAGGAGCCTGTCCTTGCCCAAGTGTTTCCATTCAATTTGTATGAAGAAATTGACAGTTAAATCTTCTACTTTATTATATTGTTTTAAAGTAAAAACAAAACAAAACAAAACAAGATGTGTACATTTGGTGTGGAAGCCTAGAATGCTGACCTTCACCCTTGACTTTCTATAGCTATGAGTGCCATGCTCAAATTTCCTGGTCCCATTTGATCCTTAGTCACCTACTGAGGTAAATAAGAGTGATGAATCTTTGGTCCTACCTTAGGTTGTTGATCCACGCCCAGAAAGCTCAGCCAGTGATATTCTGGGGGCTGTTGTCTAAAATACTGTATCTGGCTGACTGAAGGTTCCCCACTGTTAGGACATACAGCCGAACCTTGAGTTTGTTATCATATTGCCGATGTGAACCCCATATTCTATAATCCTCAGCATTTGAGGAATGAGTAAAATGATCCCCATCCTCTCAACCGGGTTCCAAACTGCATCTCTCAGGTTCCCTCTTACAGTTCACTGTTGGGCTGCAGACTTTCACATTCCTGGAAACAGTACAACTCATTTCTGAGTACCGGTGTGGGCGACAGACAGCCTGTGTGGTGTAGTGAATAGTATATCATATTCAGGACATCGAGGTTCAAATCATCACTGGGCAAAGGAAACTCAATGGGGGCGGGGAAACAGAGGAAGGCAATATAAGATCTTCAAACTACTCCTTAAACATCTCAAATATGTCAAAGGCTCTGTCAGAGTAGGTGCGAGTCAGGAACAACTTGACAGCACACAACAACAAGAAAACAAGCATGCACAGGGTTGCATGGCATGTTCGGGGGGGGGGGAGGCATTCAGATTTTTAAAAAAGCCCTATATTTCAAGAGGGTGATAGGTATATTTTGAGATCGCTTAAGATGCTCTCTCTTACTTTGCTTTAAAAATTCTTTAGATTTATACAGCAGATGGAAAAAGCCTTCAAAACATCTGTATGCACTTGGGTATCATTTTACTCCCAGTGATTTGGTTCCATAACACACAGGCAGACACAACATTGTCATAGCAGAAGAAAGTCAAAGCCGAGACGGCATCAGGCTGAGGCAAATGGTGTTCACCTTTTATAGTCTCCATGTTTCATAATGAAGATACTTCACTGAAACAACGATGCATACTTCAGCGGTTCCCCGGAGAGCCATGAATCCTGTTTGGGGAGAGATTCATGAATATGTGCATTAGCAGAATCCAACTGGAACTTGCCCTTAGAAACGAACCACAAGAGAAGCCGATCAGTTTTCGCTTACGCTTATAATCAGGAGGTTATCATATTATCTCCCTCGCTTTCCCTCAATAGGGAGAAAGAAGATGCATAGACTTCTATCATGATACTAGCATTCTTGTCAAAGAGAACATTTTTCTCTCCCCTCCACTGTCCTTCACCCTGCCATGTCATGCTTATTATCTTAGATCTACTTTTTTTTTTTAATGAAAAGGATAATAAGGAGACAGGGCCGGTTTCTTCAAGCACATTATCCTTTGCGTGTGATTCAGGTATCACACACACCTTTTTTTCTGCCTTTAAAAATAACATCTGCATCAATTTAGTCAGGCCCATTAATAAACCTGAAGGAAGCGCAAAAGCTTGCTAGAGCTGGCAAAGATATGAGACAAACATTTCCCAGAGAGAAAAAGCTTGGGAAGACGCTTGGCATCCTGAGGGCAAACATGAGATGCCCTGGCAGTCCTCGAAGACGTTGTTTCACACAATAGTCCTGAGCTGGAGTTGCTGCCTGGCTTTCTCATAACACAGGAGACCACCACAAAGCATACTGCACAATGCTGGTAAAGAATCTCCAGTGAGATTTATAGACGGCTCCTTAGGTATACAGTGACTTTGCTTGGATGGGGAATGGACACCATTTTGGACCTGTTGCAATCATGCTCTCAGGCGTTCATCTTGTGTCTTAAAAGAGCAATCTGTAACCAGTGCATAAAACTAGATTTTCCATGACTGCAGTCCTATGTCTGTCCACTTGGAAGTGAGCATCTTTGAATTCAGCAGGATCTAGCACACATATGGATATCCCTCTCTCCATAACAGGAATAAATTTTGTATATGTGTGTTTGTGGGGAGGTAGGAGGCCATGTGAGACAATCAGCTCCGTATTTAGAAGTAGTCCTCCCTAAAGCGATAAGAGACATCTGATTGTCCTGGCATTAACTTTTTTTCCCACTTCCACATTTTGTAGATGAGAGTGTTTCATTGTGATTGGCCATAGGAAGTAAAACACACACTTCGTTTGCAAGTCTGATTCATCAGGCACAAGGGTTTGAGGGGTAATTGTCACTGGGGAACAAATGTGCTAAATGTTCTACATGCAACCGCAGTCTCTTGCCCAATTTGACCCTGTGTGTGTATCTGTATGTGTGCAGATTTGTACATTCATATATGCCTAGATTCTGAGATGCAAAGAAGCATGAGCATCAAGGTTCCCTCTAAGGTGCATGCCTGTGCGCATGTGTGACCACACCCTCTTCTGTGCAGGACAACTCCTTCTCCGTGGACGTTTTCAGCCCCTTTGGTCCCAGTTGTGTCTGAACCCTGATGGGTGGGGCAGATTTGTAGGGGCAAAGTCACACACAAGGGGCAAAGCCCTGCCCAATGGGGCTGAAAATTAGAGGGAATGTTGATGAGCATGGTATAGTATGCAAGTCCCCTGTTTCTCTTTTTGCACCCTTTTCCTATCTAGGCCTACCCTTTACCAAATCTGTCCACATCTTCTTCCATGATTATATTGGCTTTGAGAACTGTCGCCTGTGTGGCATTGATTTCAGGATGTTGTGGGTAACTAATTTACTGCTATATACATATGCACAAAGTTTATAGCCATTCAAGACTCCGCTGGGTGGCCATTCCTAGGGAAGCCCATAAATCTTCTACAAGAGGTCGGGCCTTCTTCGTATTGGCTCCACGTTTATGGAACCAGCTTCCAGAGGAGCTCTGCCTAGCCCCCTTCCTGTTGACATTTAGGAAGCAATTAAAGATGTTGCTTTTCAAGGAGACTTTCCACACCAACACTAGCTGACCTCCCCCCCCCTTTCCTCTCCTCTTCTTTCACCTCCCTTTTCCTCCATCCACTCTGGGTTTATATGACTAATCAATGTCATCTGTTTTTAAGGTTATTGCTGTTGCTTACAATGTTTTTATCTTTCTTTCTGTTTTCTATTATATGTGTTATAATAACTACCCAGTTGTTGCCACTACTGGAACCAGGATACAAATTGAATGAATGAATGGATGGATGGATGGATGGATCAATGAATGAATGAATGAATGAATGAATAATATCCTGCTTTTTTGTTTAAAGGGATCTGCAAAGCACCTGAATACCAATATGGAGGGGGGAATTAGAAGCACTATCTATAATAGTAAACCCAATACAATATGAGCAAAGCACTAGCAGCATTGGCAAAACAATAGCCAAAGGCTAAATGGATTCTGTCTGTGAGGGAGATAGGTGAACTTTGTATGTTTGTTTACATGTAAAAGCTACACTGAGCTACAACTCTCATATACTAATGAGAGTAGCTAATACCCCAGAAGACAGAAACAAAATTCAAAATGATCTCGATAGGCTGGAGCAATGGGCTGAAAACAACAGAATAAAATTCAACAGGGATAAGTGCAAAGTACTGCATCTAGGATGAAGAAACCAAACACAAAATTACAAGATGGGGGATACCTGGCTCGGCAATATTACAAGTGAGAAGGATCTTGGAGTCATTATAGATCACAAGCTGAATATGAGCCAACAATGTGATGTAACTACAAAAAAGGCAAATGGTATTTTAGGCTGCATTAATAGAAGTATAGTTTCCAAATCCCACGAGGTGCTAGACCTCCTCTATTCAGCACTGGTTAGGCCTCACCTTAAGTATTGTGTCCAGTTCTGGATACCACACTTCAAGAAGGACACTAACAAATTGGAACAAGTTCAGAGGAAGGCAACAAGGATGATCAGGGGGCTGGAAACCAAGCCTTATGAGGAAAGGCTGAAAGAACTGGTCATGTTTAGCCTTGAGAAAAGAAGACTGACGGGTGATATGACTGCACTTTTAAAATATTTGAAAGACTGTCATACAGAGGAGGGGCAAGATCTGTTCTCGATCATCCCAGAGTGCAGAACATGCAACAATGGGCTCAAGTTAAAGGAAGCCAGATTTCGATTGAATATCAGGAAAAACATCCTAACTGTTAGAGCAGTATGACAGTGGAACCAGTTACCTCGGGGGGTTGGTGAGTACTCCAACACTGGAGCCATTCAAGAAAAACTTAGATAATCACCTGGCAGATATGTTTTGATTGTATTCCTTCATTCAGCAGGGGGTTGGACTTGATGGCTTCATTGGCCCCTTCCAACTTCACTTTTCTATTATTCTATGACCTGGCAATAGCTATACTAGTTAGGACTGGTAGGAGCTGAAGTCCAACCACAGGCTATGTCTTGCAAATGGTTTCCTATTAAAATTGGAAGGCAACAATTTTCCTAGGTATAATCCTTACAGACTTCTGAGGCCCTTGCCTACTTACCTGGGAGAACAATCCACTGACTCTTTAGAACTTAGTCCTGCAAAGACCTGCTCAGGACTGCGCTATAAACTAGACAGAAAAGAAAAATTGTGTTCTGTAGCATCGATACAGTCATGTAATTGTCTCAAAGATTTAGCCTCTAATTGCATAGTAACAAAGCATGCTCATTTGGCAGTTTCACACTGTTAACTCTTTAAATTAGAAAAATAATTTAAAAAGTCACCTTTAGAAGTACATTGAATATTACTAGTTAAAGGATAGGCATTTTATTACCATTTTATTTAATTCTCTTCCAAGAAAATGGGAGAAGGGTCCTTGAAGGAGCAAAAGATTTCATTCTCCCTTATTCTTTTTTTCTTTCATTCATTGTTTACAGCTGCTTCTATCAGCAACTTTCATGCCATTAAAACCACACGTTTGCAAACACACACTTCTTTCCCAGGTCTGGGATAATGTAGCTAGTCTCATATTATTATGTCACCACATATCCAATTAGATTTGGCTACATGATGACACCACAAGGCTGAGCCAGAGTAATGGTGACCCTCATTCTGAAACTGTGTGCCATCAAGCCAATCCTGACTTAGGATGACTTAGTCTCCTAAGAACACACTTTTTAAGGGACATGGTGGCGCTGCAGGTTAAACCGCAGAAGCCTCTGCGCAGCAAGGTCAGAAGACCAGCAATCATAAGATCAAATCCATGTGACGGAGTGAGCTCCCGTCGTTTGCCCCAGCTCCTGCTAACCTAGCAGGTCCAAAGAATACAAATGCAATTACAGTGGACCCTTGACTTACAGACTTTTTGAGTTACAGACTTTTTGAGTTACAGACTTCTCTGGCCGCAAAATTTAGGTTTGACTTGCAGACTGAGATTTGACTTACAGACCAGAAAAAAACCAAAATGGAACAAAAACGGCCTGTTACGGTATTAATCAGTTTTCAATGCACTGTAGGTCAATGGAGACTTGACCTACAGACTTTTTGACTTGAGAACCGCCTTCCAATACGGATTAAGTTCTCAAGTCAAGACCCCACTGTACCATATTTTTTGCTCCATAAGAAGCACCTTTTCATAAGACGCACCTATTTTTTAGGAGAAGAAAACAGGAAAATATAATCTGTTTTCTTCACTCCATAAGACGCACAGACTTTCCACCACCCCTGTTTTGTAGGGGAAAAGTGCATCTTATGGTGCGAAAAATACGGTAGATAAATAGGTACCACCACGGTGGGAAGTTAACAGTGTTCTGCGTCTAGTCGCACTGGCCATGTGACCACGGAAACTGTCTTCAGACAAATGCTGGCTTTATGGCTTGGAAACGGGGATGAGCACCGCCCCCTAGAGTCGGACAGGACTGGACATTTGTCAAGAGGAACCTTTACCTTTACCTAGGTAAAGAGAATACACAGAAATGGTTTCCCATTCTCTTCTTCTGGGGGTGCCCTGGGACTATGCAGCTTGCCCCAAGGCTACACAGGCTGACTCTAGTCACAGGAGGCACAGGAGGAGGATCAGACTCACATCCTCAAGTCCACAGCCAGATGCCACTGAGCTATCCAGTCTCATTGTGAAAAGGCTCCTATATATATATAGATAGGCAATATGTCAGACCACATGGCCACATAGCCAAATTACACTTACTCTGAATGGATGAACATTTTTTCTCATTTTCCAGCTAGTCCTCAAATAACAGATGAGACATGCATAGATGGGTGTTGTGGAATATGGCACTATTTCATTTCAGCCCTGTATTTTACTCGGTTTCATTATTTCCTGCAGGACTGACATTGTTACTTGCATGCACCATATTATGTTCATGCACACACTTTCTTCTACTGGCATGAAATCTTCTCAGTATTACTTTCAGCAAAACCAACAAAACTTTTGTGATGCTTTTGTCTAAAAAAAAAATAGGTTATGGCATTAGCTTTTTGTGGGTCTAGTTCACAAGATCATTTCGTGTATCTCATTCTACTATGATGTGTCATATGCAATTCAGGGACAGCCACATGTCATATAAATAGTTATAATTAGACATGCTATTTAAAAACGCCCCACCAATAAAGGTGGAGAGAGCACTGGAAATGTATAATGTCCACATAAAAAGTATAATAGCTGCATTAAACATTTCATTAATAATATTTAAGAAAGACAGATTAAAACCAGCATATTGTAATGGTGAAACAGTTAAGTTCTTCAGGACACTTTGGGGTTGCACAAACATCTACATAGAGAAAATAACAATAAAATGGGTTTTGGTCATTTCCCTCACTTCCACCAAAACTGGGCAAAGCACAGCCATAAGGAGCATCTTTAATCTCCAGTTTATCCAACACAAAGTGGTTTTTTTTTTGGTGATGACAACATAAGATACACATTCTCTGCAGAACAAGATGGAGGAAGAAGAACTGAAGGCCAATTGCTGAGGTATTTTTATGTGTATAAAAATTATGTCTCTCTGTATATGTAAGGGGAATCCCACCCAGGCTATAAGCAGAATTCAGACTTCAAAGAGAGACAGAGAGGCAGAGACTAGAATGGGACTTACAATAAGCAGCTAAGGAGAAAAAAAAAACCTTGACAACCATGGCAGAAGATTTACAGTTGTCATAGAAGAGTCATTCTTTCCTTTGCGTGTTAATGGTTTACATTGTTCCAGAAATCTGTGGGAGGTTCCTCTTACATCGGACAAAATCATACCAACTCTTATAATTGAGTTCATGGAAAAGCTAAAGTAAAACAAAGCAAATGGATGCTCTTTATAACAAAACAGGGTATGCCATCTTGAGATGGGCACAAAGTACTTCATGCCACTTTGTCATAGGTCATCTATGTACAGTATTCCTTTCCCCCACCCCCTCGCTGGCACCTCCACTCACCCGCTGGCGCATGCTGCTCCATCTCTCCCCATTGTGTGATCTTCCCTTCTCCACCTCCTCCAGCAGCTGCCTACTCAGACGTGAGGGCAGGGCAGGGATTCCTGCAGTGCTGCCTTTGATTGGCCAGCTGCTGGAGGAGGCAGAGAAGGGAAATCCGAACTCCTGCCAATACTGGGAGATTGTGCAATGGGGAAGGATAGAGCAGCGTGCGCCAGCTAGTGAGTGGAGTGCCAACAAGGCGGGTGGGTGAAAGGAATGCACAGCAGGCGACCTATGATAAAGGGGCATGAAGTCCTTTGGGCCCATCTCTAATGCCATCTTTTGGTAGAGTGAAGAAGAAGATGACAATGAGGTATTTTTATTGCACATTTTAATTCACAGCTTGGTAGGGAGGCTTTTTTACACTACATTTCCAAGAATCCACAGCCACATGTCCCTGGGATGTTGGCTTGGAGGTTCTAGGGGTTGTAGTCCAGGAGACAACTTCTCCAAGCCCTTTTCAACGTTGCAGGAACTCAACAAGCCATAGATAGCTTTGTGTAGATGGCTTGAAAAGGAAATTCATGCAGAATGAATATCTGTTGGCTATTGGGAGACAACTTGGAACCTTCAGGATCAGAAACAATAAAACAGTGATTGTTAGTTACTTGGGAGCAGCTGTCTGAGTGGGCTGCAACTAACGTTCTTCTGTGGCATGCATTGGGGCAAGCTACCTCATTTGGAGCTGAAGTTACTTCTCACCCACAGGCTTCTTTGTTACCACCTCTCATTCTTGGTGGCCATACTCCATTTTTTTCTTCACTGAAGATAAATTTTCTGTTCTAAGGAGAGGTTGGAAAATTTATGGTTTGAGCTGCCAACTCCCAGAATGCTTCTCCCATCCCAGCATAGCCGTGCTGACCAGGGGATGCTGGGAGCGGCCCCTTGCACATAGTAAATTTAGTGCTTTTCAGAGGAAATTGGGCAGAAAGGAACATCTGCCATTTTTGCACCAGACATTAAAAGCCTACCTCAGATGCAGGAAACAGCCAATGATTAACTTCTAGCTTCTTAAAAAAAAATCTGGTTAAAGTCTTAAACTGAGTCTGCAGAAGGGATGTGTTATTCCTTTTCGGGCAGGCGGGGGAGTTGGACTCCAGCTTTCAGAACTGCCAAGGATTCCCCACACAGAATTCAGCTACAGACATCTGCATTTCACTCACCTGGAGTAGGGCCTACCCCCATGGCTCCATGGCTGTCTTAGACCTTGCTTCCTCTTGTCTTTATACAAAAACGGAAGCTGACGTAGTGCTTCCTGGGAGTCACAATATTGCTGCCCTTTGGGCTCTGTAGAAGATACTTTCTGAAGAATGATGACACTCTCCCCCCACAAAAAAAACCCCACCATAGCAGCTTCCATTTTGTATACAGAAAGCAAGATGAGATACCTATGAAGCCTCAGAGGTAGGCCCTCCTCCTGATGGACAAAAGGTAGGTGTCTGTAGGTGTGGGTTTGCCTGGGGAACTCTTGGAGAATTTGGGGACCTACAGTCAAACCCCCCACTAGTCTGCCATTTTAGGGGTCCAAACATTTTCTCAAGCATTCAAGAGACATAGGGAAATCTGGAGGACTGCACAGAGGGGATGGGTTGGGGCTTCAGTTCGCCCATATGCTGAACTTTTCCCCACCTCTGCAGTTGGTATGAAACACCCTAAAAAGGCAGGGTAGCAAACAGCAACTAACCTGTCCATAGTGTTGCAAATAAATCTTACATTTTTGTCTGGGCACCTTTTGCTGTACCAAGATCTGGGGGCAGAAGAAGACAGACATGCAGGCCGCGTTACCCTTTTAAGGCAGGAGGTATTTCTATGTAGATGACATTATGGAAAATTCATCAGAAAAATGAGCTGAAGTAACTATGATGGGATGTCTCAGACATCTATAGCAAACTTGCTATCTTTCTCCTTCCCTCCTACTAATAAAAGCCAGAATGGGATGCAAACAATCCTTCATTCTTTGTGACAGCTTCTCCTCGTTGCGGTAATCTGTTACTGCTGGCGTCGGCTGAGCATTACCCGTCCCTGGTAGCCTGGCTAGCTGAGCTGCATAGAGACAAGCGCTCATATTACAATATTGATAAGTTCTACTTCTTCAGTGGATGTTTCAATGATTCGCTTCAGCAGGAGTCTCGGTGCTGGTGCCATCGCCTCAGATTTGACAGATATGTTATTGGTATTGCAGACAAAGACTAAGTGCAGCAGGAGTTTGGAATGCTAATTTCTGAGCTTCTAGCAAAGGAATAGAAAAGAGGGGGAGAAGGTAAATTAAGTAGTGCATGTTGATGCCTATTGTAATCTCATTACAGCAAATTTTCTGCTAGCGATTTCAGAATTGGTAAAGATCTAGCACGGAAAAGAGATTTGTGAGCATAATTTGGCCCATTGCTTTTCTGTCATTCATAACATCTACTAGGATGTACAATGTACAGTCTGATGTCTTGGTTCTAAACAGATTTTCCTGTAGGTAATTTCCAGTAATTTCAAAGGTTTCTCCAAGTAAATGCATTTAGGACTGCAATCTGAACGACAGAACAAGTCTGTACAAAATGTAAAATGAAACAAAAGAACTGTATATGAAGTGGTAACTGTGCTCTGGTTGATTGCATTTACACACCCCTCCTTTCAATACATTAAGCATCAGAATGAAAAATGACTTGGGAGAAAAGGCTGGATCAGAGTAAAGGAAAAGAAGCCAGATTTGAATTCAGTTATTTGGGAGAAAACTGCAGACATTGGAAAAGTCTTCTGGTGTGATATTTTTCATAACATTTCTATCACCTTTGAAATAAGACTTTTTGATTCTGAACTCGATCCTTCCTCAAAAATGTCTGCATTAATTCTAATTTTGAAGACTGCATGCAAGTAAATAGCTATTTTAACTAGTTATATTCATTCCTTTCTCAATTAAAAAAGGTTTAACTATATTGCATCACAATTGTAAATGTAGTGCAATGTAACAGCACACTTCTTGAAGTGTAATTTAACTGGTTAGTTACATGGATGTTGCCTCATTAGACAATGGAGAAAGAGTATCATATAGCTCAAGCATTCCTCTTCCTCTGTCTCCTACTGTACTTCTGTTTCATGCCCCGATTGTGGCTGTTGAAGCAATAATGGAAAAGTTCTATTTTGTACTGCATGTTAGTGGCTTGTAGCATTCTTTTTTTTGGGGGGGGGGGAAGAAATGGTAACTATTTAGTTACTTTTGAGAATAGGAAAAGTTTTTTTGGGGAAGAAAAAACTTGAGTTAGGATGGTAAATAACAGCTGTAAGGTCTCTTGTAACCTTAATAGTAAGTCATTACTTTTTAAAAATAATGTTCTGAGTTCAGCTTGATAATGCCATTTTCATCAGGACTAGAAATGATATTAGATGCGGGAGCATCATGATTCAATAAGCAGAAGATGTATGAATGATCTCTTCTGATGAGTCTTCCTCTGCTATTGAGCAGAAGGGTCTAAAAGAGCCAGAGGCATTCTCAGTTATAGCTAGGAACTAGATGAAACCCTGGAGACTGGGAACACTCTTAATAGGCGGCATTGTCCTTTCCTGCTTCCCAAACAGAACAGCTTGGGGGAGATGTAGCTATGGGATCCTCCTGGTGAATTCCGTTCTTCAAATTACATTTCTGTGGCTTGCTTCCCTTCCCCCAGCCATGGTCCCCTCTTTCCTGAAAGATACAAAGATTACTTGCAGTTGAGAAAAATCTGCAGTATGGAAGCTCAGTGCATCAGTCATGCACTAGTATATTTTCATGGTTTGCAGCATGCATGGATTCATCTTCAAAATGTATAGGCATGGGGCTGAATTTCCTTTTCATTTGTGTCCTTTTTTATCCCTTATTTTGGAGCAGGAATGGCAAAAAGCTTGCAGAAAACCGAGTCTGGCATCTAGCTTTTCTAAACATAAAAGTAATTCATTTGTTTGCTTATTTATTTCAAAGAAAAGCCCCAATCTCTCTGTGCAATACTAATTCTGGTGACGTTAATATTTAAGAAAATGCATGCTTCCTACCAAATGAAGGTCACACTGAATGAAAAAAAAAACATGCCTTTGATATTTTATATCAAGAGATATTCTACAAAATTAAATCTGTCTAAATGTTGCTATGGATTCTACGGAGTGCATCATATTAATAAAGTATATATTTTAGTCGTCACACGTAAAAATTAGAGTTAATGTGTTAATCCCATTTGTACAATTCTGTTCTTTTCGAAAGAAAGATGAGAATTATTTTTCAGTAATAAAAAGGATCTTCTTGACTATGACTGAAATATTTCAAACAGAGCAACCCTTATGTTTCACTATTTTTGAATTACAATTTTAAATTTCCGTGAGAAGTGTTCAAATGTTTGTGCTGATTTGATTCCTAGTGAAATTCAGCACCCAAACCCTTTTTTCTGACAATGACGTGCGAGTGCAACTCCTCAATGAAGGACAGGTCTTCGCAAACAGGATCTTGGAACTCTTGCAGCTCAGAAAATTGCAATTGCAGAAAATCATAACCGGTGACAGGTATTCATAGGTGCATTGCTAATTTCCCCCTGTTGCTTAGAGAATGTATAGTTATAAACGGGTTCATCACATATCTGGAGTTCTCCACCTACTCTCCCATGAGTTTAGGCTTGTAAGTTGCGGCACCCAGTATACGGTCTACACATTTTAAAAACTAAATTGATATACGTACTTCACTTTCTACCAACTTGATTCAGCTCATGTCTTTAAATCATGCCATTAATTAATGTAATTACTTCTTTTTCATCTTAAGAACTGTTGTTGCTAGAATTCATCTGGCCTGAACCAGGGCAATTGGGCCAAAATAAAGCCATGCAAGGATTGTTCAGTCGGTCAATCTGGAATCAGAGTGGTCCAGAGTCCCTCCCAGTCCTCAGTCGACATGGCAAGCCCACCCATTCTTTCCAAAATGTAGCAGAGTGACGTTAGCATGCCACCTCTGCAGGGGCAGCATAGAGGTTGTGGCGGTGATCCCCACAAAGTAGGTCTGGGAGACTTTTTTCACCCCAGCTTACTCCAGGCTGGGAAAGAAGACAAGGATGTGGTGATGTAATTCAATCTAAGTAGATATTTGAGTGTGCTCCTCCTTCTTAGTCACAACGTCTCCAAAATCAGGCAAGTATTTGAGACAAGAATGGCTTGCTAGGACAGCCTGATAAGTTTTAATGGAGAAGTGCTGCTTTGGTGCCCAAGTTACTCTTCCCTGCCAGCCTAGTCAAAGGCATGGTCCTTGAGAGCCAGTGTGGTACAACAGAGAGTTGGACTAGGACTTAGGAGGCCATGGAAACTCACCGAGGGATGACAATGGTAAATCACTCCTTCAACATCTCACCTACTTCACCTACCCTGAAACCTCTGTTGTGGTCACCGTAAGTCAGAAGCAACTTGGTGGCACATAACAACAACGTCTATGAGCCCTAGCACCCTCTAGGTTTGTTCAACTAGTGTCAAAATGAATCGGTAAGATGTATGTTCAGTTCATTTTTGAATTGAGTAGGGAAACAAAGGGACAAATCAGGTAATGTGCAGTTTGGAACTTTGGAGCCAGGGTGGAGACACTCAACCAAGGAAGACAGTGGGAGTGCTTCTTGGTTCTCTCCTTTTATTGATAGATGGCCCACACAGGGCAATAAAGTTAGGTGGCTCGTTGCAGTGGGTCCTTGTAAATGAAATAATGGTATGTCTTTTTAAACTTCTTTACCATTTTGGTTCTACAATGTTGTACTTATGTGGGAAGGGAGGGCATTTGAGGAGCCAAATGCAGTTTAGGCAGGTGGGAATCTACCGAGGAGAGATGAAAGAGAGGGGAGAGGGAGTGTGAACCAGTCAAGGAATAAGAAAGGAGTTAGAGAGGAAAGAGTGTTAGTTAAAAGAAAAGTGATTTGTAATTCAGCAGCTATAAGTTATATTACACCAAGGTTCCAGTGGTGTACATCTTCTGGACCTCACTCCTTCCACCTGAAACTGTGTTTCCCTCTCCCAAAAGGCTGGAAAATCATTTGAATCAGGGTTTTGGTACACTGAAGTCTGCAGTGAAATGGGAAAAGATCTCCTGCTGCTAGATTTTAAAAAAGTACATCTCCAGATCATGGTTTATGTTTATATTGCTTTTTAAAAAAACAACAACCCTATTCACACACTTTGAGGTTGCTTGTCTCTTTCTCTTTCTTAAAGACTGAGAAAAATATCTGTTGGCACCTTAGCTGTGTAAGGGTTTTGCACCATCACAACTGTTCAGATATTGCCAACAGGTATTCTGCATAATGTGTGTAGCAGTGGCAATGCAGAGTTTATTTATTATTTAAAAAGTAGCAGCAATTAATCAAAACAGAAACCCTGTTAACATTAACGCTGAAATTCTTCCGAGAAAATAGAGATGGAGGCTTGACAGCATTATATTCCCTGTATAACGGAACAGCTGTTTGAGGGAAGTCAAGTTTCCAAGGAAATTTCTTAGGCTTTTGCTATATTCTAAGTGCCCTCTACTGCCCAAAAGCAGCATGACATACAGATTAAAATAATAATAATAATATAGATATCTAGTAATGGCAATGGGAATACTCATAGGCACCTTTCACGTTTATGAATTTACATTCACAGCTTGAAAAAAAATGGGTAAAGCACCACACACAAAAAAATGGTGGTACATGGCTGTCTGGAAAGGCCTACAGGGCCTGTTCCTTGCTGTCCACTAAGCATATGAACTCAGCTTATGATGCTCTTTCATGGGCTGGAATAGATCCCTGTGGTGATTGTATGAAGCCATTTTGGGTTCACCTTCTATGCTTCAAATGGCTTCTGGCGGAAAGAAATAGTACACTGGAGAGACATTGCCAGGGGGGCGAGGGGCAGCGAAGACAGAAAATGGAAGGCTTTGTGCTGAATCTTTTCGTCAAAATGCTGGATCTTTGTCCCCTGTAACCAGCCTAAGACCAGGAAGGAAAAAACACAGGGATGGGATTGACTTGCACCTCTAATATCTACAACTGACAGACAAATTGTGATAGTGTGTTCATACCCTACTGACCACGTGCACACATTATGTGAGGAGAATTATCCATAGTCCCTATCTTTTAGCTAGGGTTGGAAATAACCCTTGCTAAATTCTTTCTTTTGGCCACTTGAAGCTATCTCAGCTCAACAAGACACCTCAGCGAGGTTTTTCCAAGTCCTGCAAGATTCCTTGCACGCCAGTGACGGTGAGGCAAGAGGTACTATTTTACTTTTCTTGTCAAGATCTCTGTCACTCTTTTATCTTTTTATTGCATTCATGAAAGCATCAGTTGCACAATTTTGCTGAATTTGAACGTAAATTAGCTCCTCGTCTCCTTCACTTGTTGAAAGCTCCACAAAATATCTCATCTTCTTGCAGGATGCAGCCCCTTGGCACTGTATGAAATAAACAAGAACCGTACTTTCATTTACCACATTGTTAAATCAAGACAGCCTCAATCTCAGATTTTCATTGTAAAATTGAGAATTCCAGAAATGTGTGTATCTCTCTGAATATCTCTGTTTGAATTTTACAGTTACAATGTCTGTTTATGCACTGCCAAAAAAGAGCTGTCACCACCACAGAGGCCATGAGAGGCCATGGATTTGTATAAACTTTGGATATACACATTTAGCAATAATTACAATAGCTTAAATATAATGCACCTTAATGGTGTATGTAAAAATAGTGACTGGGTGAACTGCATGCATACCCAAGTCTGCTTTCCAGGTGCCAGCTGATGACTGGCAACATAAAGATTAGTGATTTCCTTTCTGTTTTTTTATTATTAATTATTATTATTATTGAACTAGAATCGGACTAGGCCAATGCTTCCCAACCTTGGGTCCCCAGAGATTCATGGTCTATAGCTTCCAGAAATCTTAGCCAGCACAACTAGTGGTGAAGGCTTGACTTAGGAACCATTTCGAGTTACGTCCATCTTCTGGAATGGATTATGGTCGTAAGTCAAGGCACCACTGTAGTTGAAGCCCTGATTTTATACGTTTCCAATTCATGTGCAGAAATCTGATACTTGAACTCTGTTCTACTGCTAGATTTCTGAAAGGAGAAAAAGAATGTGCCCATTCAGTAAAAGTCATTCTCTCCCCTTCTCTCTCCCACCTAGACCCAATAGCATATAAAAATGAAAGGCACTTGTTGAGCTAATAACACAAAACATGGCATAATAATCAAACTGGTGTACAGTACTATAGTTATGTGCCAAATGTTAAAACTATCTGATACAAACTGCCACAGGTTTAGTAAGTTAGACATTGCTAAAATTCAGAGATTTTTACCCTTTTTTACTCCAATTTTCAGAAAAATATTTCATATATTTGGGTTAAAGTTTGGTGAAAACTTCTAATATACATTGCTCAGGCTTTTGAATGAAGTCAGTGTGTCACTAGCCTGGGGGCAGTCTCAGCAATGGTTCAAAAGTTATTAAGATTTTCCTGTCCTGTTATAGCCTATGGCAGCAACTGCTGGAAATGTTACGCTGGGCCACTCGGACAACATATACTAGGTTCCATTACATTATTATATAGATTGGGGCCATGTAGGGTTGAATACCCCCACTTGTATCATCCTTGCAGGCTAGGATGAGGAATCATATTTGCTCATCTGAGAATACTGCTAAGGTTTTTATTGAGATTTATTTTTATTAGAGCAATTAAGCAATAGAGCAATCTAATAGAAGAGTTAAGCAATAAAATAAAGTAAACCGGGAGGTTAGCTACTTTGTTTCATGGACATTTGCCTTTTAAAAGCCTTAGATGGGTTGTTTGTATCTTGCTTCCCAATCAGTCAGTTGACACTTCAAGAGAGTAAAAAATCACTGAGGATGAAGAATTAGATGAATATTCTTCACAGTTCTACAACTATAGCATGAGGACATGGGAGGTCATTTCTCTCCTTGGCCTGTGGTCTCCCCAGTCTCTTTCCTCTGTCAAACCTTCCATTCTTCCTTGAAAATTTCTCACCCAAACCAGCTCCTCAGAATCTCCAGTGATAGCTTCTATGGACCAAGAACATTTGTATCCCATGTATCCTCAGGGACTGCAGTTCCAAGAGGTAGAAATAAATAATAATTACATGCCATCAAATCAATTCTGACTTATGATTACCAGGGCTTTCAAGTTAGACAATACTCATAAATAGTTTGCCATTCCCTTCTTCTGGAGGTGCTCTGGAACTGTGCAGCTTACCCAAAGCTACATAGGCTGGCATTTCTCCCGGGAGACACAGTGCGGAACTGAACTCACAGCCTCTGGCTCTGCAGCCAGGTACCCAATTCATTGAGCAATTCAGCTAGTTTATGCAGGAAACACAGCACACCAATTCTATCAGGACTGTCATAGGTGGAGTCTACGGACTATATTTATCAACAATGTCTGAGAAGAAGGTTGCCTTCCAATGAGTGAGAAGGAGGAAAAGCAAAAAGACTACAGCCTGTGATTGAATCTGTGAGAAGAACTGGTGAAGCACTGAGAAAAGCACAGAGATGGAAAAAATTGCTTCCCTTATTAGCAGTTTGGAAACAAGTACCTTTGTTGGATTGTAGTTATATACAAGCTGACTATTGAGGAACATCTAGGAACAGGATAGCATAACAGGCCTGTGACCAAACTGGCAAATGCAGAAAGCTGAGCTGCTGGAACCAGATATTGTTTTCCTTCTCTGCCACCCCCTTGGTGGCTGTGACCTTCCCTGTTTACCTACCCCATTAAATCACTTTTTGTTTGTTAGCTACATGTCACTGTGATTGTCAGAACTCACCAAGGTTAGTACAAAGGCCACTAACACTGAAATGCCTTCAGCACTCTCCTCCAGTCCCAGTTACACAGAAACAGAACTGATTTATAAATCCAGATGGAAAGGCATGGGTCAACGTACAGGAGGATTTCACTAGTCATTCAGGAAGGCTCATTTGACTTCTATGACAGAACAGGATCAAGACAAAATAAGGCTTCTTTGTGGACCAAGGCAGTCCAGCCTTCCCGTCTGAATCTGGGCCTGAAGGGCTAAGGTGATGTATGGGGGATGTGAAGAGGAAGTTGTCAGCAAGCACCTTTATCTTTAGAAATTTCAAATTAGTCAGGACTAATTTTAAATAGACAAAGAGCAGGGAGTTTCAAAACATTTGCCCATGAGACACATTCATTTTAAGATGACAAACACAGATGAGCTAAATTCCAGTGTAAGAAACCGTATATAGGATATGTGGGTAAAACAGGGAATATCAAATCATCTGGAGACCCGTTAATGTGGTTACAGGCAGAGGTTATTTGGCAATTATATATACTGTTTTATGAACATATTTCTGCAGATTTTTGTGACATTGCCATCGTTTTTAGATTACTTGACCCATAATAAATGAAGGGAAAATAAATTGTAGTCAGAGGCATACACTGTCAGCTCTGTAATCCTGTCCCTTGCATAATTGTGTGCTAGGTTTCCCATCCCCCCCCTTTTGTAGGATATATTATTACTAGACTTAAAACAGAAACACAGAAGGAAAAAGTGGAATAGGTTGCCACTTTCTGCCTTTCCACTCTTTTAAAGTCAATTTCTGTGGCTCTGCACTGGTTACCTAGGAAACCAGTGTAGAATGGAACTGGAACTGGATTGGTCCTCTTTCACAGTGATTGTTAGAGATGTCAGCAGTTTTGAGTGGTGGCCCTTTTCTCATCTCTCTCTCTCTCTCTCTCTCTCTCTCTCTCTCTCTCTCTCTCTCTCTCTCTCTCTCTCTCTGTGTGTGTGTGTGTACATGTTTAGCAAATCAAAGGCTCTCTCCTCCCTTTGCAGTATGAAATAAAAACTGCATAAAGCTGTACAGTTGTAAGAAGATAACAAGGATTATGAAAGAGGAGGAACTGGCTTGTTATGTCATGGTGTTACTGTTCCATGCTCATGTAGGAATGTTGCCAGTGTTACATTTTGTCATACATGGTTTAAGTGATTTTCAACAATACAGGATTTCCCCGTTCTCTCTTGGGAAGGGCTCTCAAGTCAGTTTCCCCTGGGAAAGCCAGTTCAATGTAGGATTCTCCTTTGGTGCATTCATTAGGAAATGACATTATTTGTGTTGAAAATTTAATGAACATGTTTTGTTTGTTTGTTTTAAGTGGGCAATGAACCCCACAGCTTCATTTTACTATGGAATTCGTTATTAGTCTTGTGATCATTTTAATTAATTAATCTTGAAGCATGTGTGTAATTATTTTCCAGTCCCTAGAAGGGATAACAGAAGGAAGTATTTATTGTGAAGAGTACATTAGTATATAGAGACGAATACTTCTACTGAACTCATTTGTTTTGTTATGATAACGTCATTGAGAAACTTCAGCTCCTCAGCAAACTATTTTGGATATTTCTGACCCATTTTTCCTAGACTCAGGGTAGCTCAAATTAAGAAACCCAAGCACAAGAATAAAACAACCAAAACTATAAACAGTAAAAACAAAAGGGCAACTGCCTTCCCTCCAACTCCCATAATATCACTGAAAGCGCAGTTCAGGCCTTCAAAACCATTTCATGAAACAAGGAGGCTTTGCACCATTTCTGAAATGAAAAGAAGGAATCTTCTCATTAGTTCTCACAGCCCTCTCTTGGTTCAGGGTCTGATGTGCTGATCCTATCAAATGTGGAACAGCAAGCCAAAAAACTGGCCAAATGCTGAGGTAATTTGCTGAGGTTGCTCTGCTGCTTCTGAGGTGAGGTGAGAGGTGCTGGGTGAGGACCTCCTTGTGGAACTCTGTCCCTAGAAAGGCCCCTCTGACCAGAATTCTTTTATCTTTTAGGCAAGACATCCTTTAATTTACTCTGATCCTTTCTTCTTCTTCTTCTTCTTCTTCTTCTTCTTCTTCTTCTTCTTCTTCTTCTTCTTCTTCTTCTTCTTCTTCTTCTTCTTCTTCTTCTTCTTCTGTTAAACTGTACTGCTGATTATAAGTCCACCTTTTAAATTCTGTGTAGTTCGATCCCTTAAACTGCTGCGCTATCCTACAGCGTGTAAATACTGCACTGGATAAAGAAAAGAGCATCGGAAACATGCTACCTCTCTGATGTAGCAGGGCTGATACCACTGCACAAATCTGAGGAGGCCATTTCCTTTGGAAGCTGAAGGGTGGCATCGAAGGCAATCCCATTGCTCTGACTTACCAGCACTGAATATTTGCAGCCATAAGCAAACTAAGACCAGGTCACAAACTACAGCTGCGGGAAGGCAGTCGGGATTTCTTTGTAGAAAGAGATAACAACAGCCACCTTTCCAGATACTGGCCAGGCCAGATGAGTGTGTGAGGCGGGGGGGTGCTCTTTACATGGCACTGATGCATCTTTTATGGAATTGGGGGCACTGCTTAACTCCCACGGAGAGACTGTATGCTTGTGAATTTCGTTGTATGGGTATACTGTGTATATACTTACAATGACAATAAATTATTATTATTATTATTATTATTATTATTATTATTATTATTATTATTATTATTATTATTATTATTATTATTATTATTATTGCCATAGTCTCTGTGTACATAGTGGTCTGGTTCGCACATCGTGACAAGCATTGAAATGGGGGAACCCCAACTTGCTATATAGGGGCCATGTAGAGAGGAAACCCCCTAAGGAAAAAACATTGGATACTCTGTCACTTGGATGGCAGCTTCTCAGTCTCAAACAAATGAAAGAAACAAATGCAAAACAAACCCTTTATTCTTTCTGTGATTTGTTGCGTGGAGGAGAGGAGGCAAGTGTTTTCAAAACTTTTAAAATCATGACTAATGTTTAATTGTTCTTTAATATATCGTTTTGTTTGGCGCATTTTTAACTGTTGATACTGTATGATTTTAATTGTTGTGAACTGCCTTGGGTCCTCTAGGAGGAAAAAGGAAAGGTGGCATATAAATAAAACAAAATAAAATAAAGAAACAGGGCTGGCATTTGGACAACATAATAAACAGCTGCGCCTGCTGTAAGTGGGAGCAATTAGGCAACATCCCCAAGCATGTTGTCTGTAATTGGCAAGTCTGGGTTCCTGTGGATTTCTGAGTTACCATGTTCTTCAACACCCTAAATCAGGGGTCTCAAAAATGCGATGATAGTTTGCAGCCCCCACCTTGCCTACCCCCCTGAAGCACCCACACGTCCTCTATTGTCAAGAGTTTTAAAAAAAGCCTCGCCTCGCTCACCGGCTCTCTCCCAAGACAGCGCCTCTTGCATCCATCCGGAACTGCAGCCTGCCAGCCAGCCCGCCTGTCTGCCGGCTGACAGGCTGCAGTTCCGGATGGAAGGTGCAAGAGGCATTGTCTTGGGGGAGAGCTGGTGAGCGAGGCGCGCTGCTGGCCCTTTTCCCCGAGTGCCTGAGCTGCCGCCGAGTGATGCCTGAGAGTGGAGCTCACTCCCAGCCTGTCCTTGAAGAGCGTCTCCAAGCCGCCAACAGCAGCTGCCACCACCACCTCTTCCAGGTAAGTGGCTCTCTGGCTCTCTTTCTCTCTCGGCACCACCAGCACCAGCCCGGCCAGCAGCCACCTCAGCACCCAGCAGTGCTTCCTCCTCCTCCTCTTCATCCTGCTTCAGCCGCCTCAGCTCTGGAGGCTGCCTGGGCTCACCTTGCAAAGTCTGCTTTTCTGTCGTGGTGGGGGTACCTGCTGCTGCCGAGTGTGCCTTTTTTTGAGGGGGGCCCTCAGAGGAAGGTTGCCGGACCTCCGTGTGTGTGTGTATGTGTTTGTGCGCATGTGTGTACCTGTGGGGGGGCGCCCCGTTTTGTTTAATTTCATGGGTACCAAAGGGGGCTTTTCTCCTTTGGCAAGGCGATTCTGTGAGGGTGTTTTTTAAAAAAATTATGTTGTGCCCTCCTCCTCCCCCCCAGCTAGGTGGTCGCCAGCGCTCCCTCACTTCTCCGCTTCTTTGTCCTGCTGCTGCTGGTGGTGGTGGTAGTGAGGAAGGAGCTGGAGGGTGTCCTGGCCGGGCAACAAGGGCTCGCGCACCCCCTCCTCCTCGGAGCCCCAACTGGGCTAAGGATACTCCTGGGCGGCTTCCTCGGGCTCTTGCTCCACTTGGCAGAAAATCTGATGTGGCCCAGCTTCACCCTGACTCTGCCTCCAGTGGCCCCCAGGTAAATTGAGTTTGAGACCCCTGCCCTAAATGAAAAGAAGTCAGGAGTGGAGATAGCAGGTGAAATCCCACTGTTGTCATCCTGTGAGTTCATACCCCATGTTTCTTGATGGTGTGAAGGGGGCTTCTGCCATCAGACCCATCAGGCTCAAATAAAGAAGATATATGGAAAGTTTCATAGCCTTGAAGGAACTAGCTACAAATAAAGAGCTACTTGTAATTGGTCCCTTTTTCTAATAACGAAGACATGACTATGTTGCATCACAATTGCAACTGCATGGGATAACTTGATTTTGCTCCTTTTGTGGTGCTGCTGATGCTGTTTGATTACCGCTCCCGTCTTCCTTCAGCATTTGCTGGGTTGGCTTAGGGCTGGTCAGCCTTTCAGTTCAGCAGATTCTGGAGGCTGGCACATTCCTTAGCAGAGCTCTCATGGTCACAGTAAGAAAGCAGTGTGGAGATGTCTTCAGCTACCATTCTGCATGTCTTTGTCGGTGGACTGCAACCACACCAAACCTGAAGGTTTTCTGAAACCATCATTGTGTATCACCCTGGGTAATTATGGTTGTGGTATTGTGAGCTGGTTTGAGGAGCATGATGGCTGAAAAGCAATACACAAGTACTGCATTGCAATGAATCAAGTAATTAGTAAATCCAGGCTTAAATACCTGTAGAGCTAGAAGAACATATATGATGTGACTTGTTTTCTGCATAGAATAACAAGAAACCAAAAGCTGGGGTGAAGCATTTAAGCTGCACATTGGCAGTCCCTCAGAAGGCACCCAAAGGTCACAGGGATTTTTTTTTTAAATCCTGTACACTGAATGGATGGGGAGGCAGAGGGCAGAGAAAGAGAGAGACACAGACACACACAGAGAGACAAAGAAATGAAGATCTCATGCATTCCACCAGGTTGTTCAAACTGTTTATTGTGTTTAGTTGCTGCAAGTATCATCACCATCTTTCATGCATCCTAGAAATGTGCAGTGGAAGGGTGTACTGTTCCTGTAGTATACCATTGGTATGCAATAAAAATTACATTGTTATGAAGCCTTGCCTTATTTGTTGGAGAAGCACTGCATTTTAGTGTGGCTCAGAGCCTAAGATAAATAACTTCAGTTTCTCTCCCATCTTCAGCTTTACCAGAAAAGACTTTAATGGAAATGAGTAGCCATTGTTGGATCTTTGGCTCTCGCCTGAGGATCTTGCTTGCATAAGATTGGAACATTGGATCATGGCTCCTATGGGCATTTCATGGTATCAGAACGGATTGTCTTATAAAAAGTAACATCTTACTTTCCATCTCGCTTTCAGCATAACTCTGTTGCAAAAATGAGTATTAGATTAATGATACAGAATACATACGTAGCACATTCCAGTCTACTTAGCACTGTAAAACAACATGAGCCTACGCACCATAAGTGACATTCATTTTTGTAATGTGCATTAATGTAAATTCTATCGGAATGCATAAATATTCTGTATGGACAAATAAGACATAGCTGCCATTAATATTCTTGCACACCTTCCACTATTGTGCTTTTCATTAACTTAGCACCACCCAATTACCAGAGGGAAAATAGACCACAGCTTGATTTGTTTAGCACCGAATTACACAAATGAACATAAAGTAATGAATGTTCCCCACTGAGTCAAAGTTAATACTGTTGACTTCGCCAATGAATAAGCCCCCTCCATTCACCACCGTACATTTCTCAGAGGAAAAGATGGGGTCCAGAAGAAATTGCCTATATGAAAGAGAAAAGCTGTTCTGCCTAGTAATATAACTCAATTATTAAAATGGATCAACCCCTAGTTACTTATTTCCAGACTTTCAACTTTCTAGAAACTATGTCAAAATCAACATCTCCTAAAAGGCCACCATATACATCTTCTGTTGAATTGCCAAACATTGTAGACTGTTTGGGAGACAGTCTGAAAAACAGGGTAGCCTTAAGCAGTGCACTGATCACGTAAGATGTAGGGCATTTCCAGTTATCCAGATATCCAACACCCCTGCAGCCATAATTTTTTTTTCATTTTCTCTTTCCGCAGCTGCCATGATCCTCTTTCTCCATCTTGTTTGGTTGGTCAGAGACGTGAAGAAGCAGGGTTTTCATTGAACGATGCTGTCTGATCTTAGTATGATAAGGCCATCACAAAGTTCTTGCACATTCTCTTTGACAAGAGAGAAGAATACAGGGACTTAAGCAGGCATGTAGTTCTATTACCATAAGGCTCACATACCTGTAATTGTCAGTGGCCTTTCAGTCACATGAATGGGATCAGACTTCTAACTTGCAATTGACTGGGACGATGTCACACTGATTACAGCCTACCCAAATACAGGGTATCACTTGCAACATAGTGATAGAACAGGGAAGAAGTATGGTGTCACATACCGAACCAACCACTTCCCTAAATAAAGCATCTGTTCTCCTAATAACAGCAGGTTCTGCACTAATGTTATTGATGTCTGGCTTTTCATCCATATGATGTACAGCTTGTCTCTCTTAGTACAGTACTTTCCCCATGACTTCCCACTCATTTTAGTCTTTGCTGAAAGTATGGTTTGTTGTCTATATTGCTTTGTCCCAGGGGTAGGGAGTTTATTACTGTGGTGCTTCCCACCAAAGTTGATGATGGCAGAGAGAACCTGCCGATCAGAAGCTTTCAGTCAAGCCACTAACAACAGAAGCTACAACAGAGGATCTCAAAAAAGGAACCAGATTTGTTATTACCTGATGATTTTGTGAAAGGTTTTCCAAAAGAGAAATGACATTCTTGAAGAGAAGAGAATTGCATTTTTAAAGAGAAGCTTGAATGGGGATCCCCATTAACTCTTGTCTCCTTTGGCATCAAGTGATAGGGAGAGGAGGTGAAATGCTATTTCTGCCATTAAGAAATTGTGTTGTAGTGCTTAAGTGTTATTGCTAGAGATAAGGATGGGAACAAAACCAGAGTTACTTGGGCCAGGGCCTCATCCTTCCTTTTAGCCCTGGTTTTACTTGCTCTTCCATTTATCTATGACCAAGATGCATTGTAGCTTGATATCTACCGACACTCAGCTTAATTCCTGCTCCCCCTTATATCATGCAATCAGTTTTACAATGTGGAGTTTTACAAGGTGTGTTCATTTCCTGAAAACATCATCTTGTAACATTTCAGCATTTTCTCTTTACTTATTTCTTTTTAAAAAAACTTCCCAGAAAGCACACATTAAGGAAAGGAAAATGAAATAGCTACTCTATGGATTGGTCCAGGTTGTGCAACTTGGCTGGCTGAAGTGGTCTTCCCTACCCTCTTCCGACCTACAGAACCTTCCTTGGCTCTCGGGAACTGTTACAATGTCCAGAAATTCGAAAATGGTGTGTGTGAGATGGTTTCAGTTGCCCTTTGAAATATAAGCCTGTTAGCTTATTCCTCGGATGAGTGGCTAGAAGAGGAGGAAGAAACTGCTTGTTAATTCGAAGGTTTTGCCATCTGTGTCACCTTCATGAGAAGGAATTCCCAAGGCCAAAACTCACTCGTGGTCTGAGCTAATAAACAGAATTGGTCTCAGCTGAAGTGAAGGGAGTAACTGAGAGTGATGTTACTTTGGAGAAGCTATCTTCTTCTTTGAGAAAGTTTGGGACAACTTGAGCCTGATTGGTGAATTCCCTCAGAAGGTCTATACAGTGGAATGGCGGGTATAAAAATGGAAAGGGAGTTTGCTTAGTTTAGCCTAGTCTCTCTCAGGAAAATTCTGTGCTCATCTGCTGCTTTGTTACCTAATTTCTATCCAGCAATGTTCTGGAACCATGCTAAAGTTCTATTTGAATGTGAGTATTAGCTTATGATAATTAAGTTTCTTATTTTCTGTGAAAACTTTTCTGGACTTGCCTTTGCCTCAATATCTTTTAAATGCTTATTTTTGGACTATTGTTTGAAGCTGGTTGGAAGTATATTTTTTTGACTTTTTTTTTCAATGCTCTCAATTAAAATAATATTGCAGCAGTTTGGTTATTCTGAGAAGAAAATATAGTTGTTGGTTCTAAAGAAAGGCCTTGCCTTGGCCGCCTTCTGGATTCCATACATTTTGTAGGTATTTTGGCATTCCTTCCTGGCAGGGTTGGCGTACTGGCTAAAACACTCAAACTTGTACAATTTTGGTACTCTCTGGAGCAGTGATCAGTCAGAGTGACTCAAGGTGTTGGGAAGCATAACAGGCAGGAAATTTCAAGCCAGCCACCACCACATCTGGCCTTCCTGGAAGCTACCCACACCAGGAAAGTTTGGGCAGTTTGTGTGGGCCTATCTAACCTATCCATAACTTTGACATACACAGAGATTGAAAACGATCTTGTATGTTGTGAGGAAAAGAGAATCTCTTCCTTCACACATTCTCGAATGAGGTGGAAGGATTTTTTTTTCTGAGTGCCTATGGTATCTGGCAGGGTCTTTTGTCACTAGCAAGTATAGTGAGACCTCACAACCTCATTCAGAAAGGCCTCTAGTTCTGTAGGTCCGAGGCCAACCTGGTGCCGCAGTCGCATCTTTGGATGGCCCAGCAACAACTGCAGGAATGGTGCAAACTATTTGTGGCTAACATCCACGTTCAGGGGTTAATGAGGTAGGCAGGCTCCTAGCGAAACCTGGTCTAACAAAAACATGATCCTTATTGGGGTGGGAAATGTGACTCATTTCACTTTTACCCTTGTTACAATTGTTAAAATGTTGCAAAATTTTCCATTCTAAACATGAAGAATATGTGCATTTTGTGAAGTCTTCAAAAACAAATTAAACAAAATTATCCTACATTTGTACTGGCCAAATTCATTACATACCACTATTCCTAAGTCTCGGGGGGGGGGTGGCAGGTCAAATTCTGCACATAAACATGACTGAATACATGGAGATTCCAGGCAGTTGAAACAGCTAAGCACTAAATCCACTAGTTTCAGTCAAATATTTTTCTCAAGCTTCTTTCTTCCTCCAGGAAGAAACATTGGAAAAACAGGCACAGAATCATACAAAAATGATCAGAGATTATCACTTATTGTGGATTCTAACTCTCATGCCACTGTAAACGGCATTCCCCCAAGTTGGGGCTTGTTAATGTTTCCGACTCCTACGTCTTTCCATGTTTTCGTGGCTCCTGAGCGGCAAAACTCTAATACTTGGACCCAAATAAGACAGGATTTCTTTATAATCTCAGTTTGCTTCTTTTCCCTAACATTTTCTTAGAGTGGCAATAGAAACACATTGCTCTTGCAGAGTCTTTAACAGTATAACCACCACAAATAGTCAAAAGATTAAACTCTCTATTCCATCATCAGCCTAAAGGTATGATGATGAGGGCCTTGATACCATGAATAGCTAGTGAATTTTGTCTTCTGTTTGAGAAGCTCTCTGGACAGATTTTTTTTTTTAAAAAAGTGCAGCTATGTTTATTTTACTTTTTTTAAATATGTACCTTACCTTTCCCAGGGTGGTTTACACATGATTGCAAAAACAACGATCAACATTTTAACATGTGACAAAATAACCATTGGTTAATGAGAAACAGAGCTACATCTTCTTATTATAAATGTGGCATATGTGAAAAAGAAAATAATGATTTCCTGTTAACTCTTCAAAGCAGAAGAGACATTTCTTTGCTGGGCTAATAATGTATTGCTCTGCGCAAGAGTGCTTCCCTCAAATATGGTATTTCGAAAAAAATGCAAAGTATTATTTGGAGTTTGTATCACACTAATAAAATTTGTTATCAATATAACGGTTAAATTTTTAAAAAACTATATCCGTTCCATTCCAAAGAAATGTCTCTTCAGCTTTCTACAATGAATTCACTGTGTGTATTAATTCCCCTGCCACTTCATTTAACAGCCCAGCATGAAGGGATTTGGAAAGAGCACAAGGTTTTGCTTTGTCTTTGCTGAGAGCATTTTGAAATTAAATCACTAGGAGAAACAGAGAGACAGACAGAGAGAGAATCTGTGGGCTGCCTGGATCCCAAACCACCAGGGTTGTGCTGCTTAAAGCCTGTTAAGATATATACTTGTGCAGACCCTTCAAAACAATCTCTCCAGTAATTTCATATGTGTCCCTGAATTTCCTGTCGTCTTGATTCATTGCTGGCACAAGAACAACTGTCTATTGAGAAGACAACTTTTTGAGTCCATGGTGATCCTTCTTCTGAGATCACCAAACTCACAATATTAGTTCTAAAGAATGTCATAGACCTTGTAATTGATGGTAGTCTGTCATACGTCTGTGTGGAACTTCAAGAATGTATGCCAAATGCCTATACTCCCCATGTGATGATAAACCACCGTCCTCTGTGTCGCACTGAAAAGTGTTCTTTTGCAGGTCTTGGCTGTTTCAGAGTTTAAAAAGACAGTGTAGCATGCTCATTGCTGTAAGGAAATCTTTCATTCCCTCTTTTTAGAGATTTTTAACAGTTAGTTATTAACCCACTAATTAAGTTCTTTTGACTAAAAACATGTCCTAGCCTAATTAGGCAGCAATTTTTTAAAAATATATATCATTAATTACTTTGATGATCTATATTTATATAAACTTCTAAAACTGATGAGTGGCCAGGACCACCTCAGAGAAGCATTCCCCTTGCACTCCCACATGTGTGTGTCCACTCTTTTAAGATGATCCTTGTTGTGCAGTATTATATCTAGTGGAAATTAGTCTTCCTTGGACTCAAACCAGAGTATGAGGCAAGAAGTGGGTTACAAAAACTAGTTTAAAGCTATGGTTAGCATCTAATGTGGTGAAGATTTAACATAAGCCATAGGCAAGAGGAAAGAAGAGAAGTTTTCTTATGTATTTAATGATGATAGAGGAGTGTAATCATGAAGAAATTATGTTCTTTATCTAAGCCAGTGAGGAAGTGGAATCTTTTCATTATTGATTTTCTAACACATGTGATTTATCCATACCCTACTGGTTATCTCAAGAGTTCGTGACGATAATCATTATTAATGTGCAGCTAGTTGTCTTAAGCGACACAGGTATAAAAAATAGTGAGGTAGAAATATGTGCACACCTACAATTTAATGTTCGTGGGATCATGCACTCAGTTCAGATCTTCCACTCAGTGCAATCCCACCTTGACATGGGGTGGAGTAGATGACTCCAAGGTCACTTCAGTTGTACATTTCCATGATTCTACCACTCCATGTCTTTTGTTCAGAATACCCCCACTACAAATGCTCCGTTTATCAACACTGAACATGTGAAGAGAGCTAGTGTGGCCCCTGCCATAACCCATGTTCAAAACATAACACTCTCCATCCTCCACTTTTATGAAGTCATATTTTAAACATATACATATGTCAAGGCTTAACAGTGTCTCCTGTCATATCAAAGTTCCTTTCCTTGAGACAAGACTGTTCTTTTCTCATTGCTTGTTGCAGGAGAAAGCAGCATACTCTGCTACCTGGCAGAGAATTAGACCTAGCCAAGATTAGGCATATGCAAGAAAAGAAAAGAACTGATTTGGGAGTATTTGTGCAATTCCAAAGAGGTTGTGGAGTGGAGCAACACTGCCACAGTTCTTCTGTACCCCATTCACAGAGTTAAAAACACGTTCAGCACTTTGAAATGAGGAGAGGAGAATTTGAAAGCAATACAGTAGATTAAGCTGCTAGCACCAAAGGAGAAAGTGAGTGCCACCCCCACCCTCATAAAGCCTACAAACTCCTCTGGATGTTCCAACCACTGTGATGATAGGGAGCGTTCAGTCTACACATGGCATATGCAGCCACTCCATCAGCCATGTCACAAAGCTGCGCTTCTATTTGGTCAGCCTTTCAGGTCATAGAGTATTCTCTTTGTCAGTTTTCTCACTCACCTAAACTTTACTGAAACATTATTGCAAGATTCAGATCGATTACGTAAGTATGTGGTTGTGGAAGAATGGTCTTTGAGTGGATAGGTCATACAGTTAGGATATTGTACAGCTCCCCACTCAATATGAAATAAGTCCAGTTCCCGTGACTCAACTTCCAGATCTCCACTCAAAAGTTACAGAATCATCATCATCACCATCATCTTAGAATGGCAGAGCTGGAAGGGACTCCACGGATCATCGAGTCCAGCAGGGAATTGAACTTCCCACCTCTAAACCACTGAGCTATCCAGCATTAGCTCTGCATACAGTTATCTTTGTTTTTCAAATACTGTACAGTTTTTCTCCTTTCTGAACAAAAATTAATGCCATATACTTTTACCAAACCAATAATACAGCAACACTCTCTCTCATTTAGATCCTTCCTTATTCTAAATATGCATTCTACCCCACCCCACCCCCCAACATACACAAGTACTGTCCTCTTGAAAGACAGCTTTCTTTTATATCCTTCATTATTTCCATACCTTGAAACAACTGACAACATACTTCATCTCCATTCACTTGCCCTTGACATGGAAGGTCTAGTGTATTTGTGAATGACCAGACAATAGATATATCACACCTAAATATTTTAGGCCAGCAAAAATATTTTGCAAAATATTTTTGCCAATTTCACAAAGGATCTGATTTTTCGCCCCTTGGATGTTGCCACATTCACTCCTACTTCATTAAAAAAAAAAAAACAAGTGATGATTCATTGGTACATATAGGATCTGACAGGTCTTCCCCACAAAAAATGCATGTTTTACATATATATATTTTACTGTGCACAGCATGTCAGTAGCAGATTCTAAAAAGTACATGCACTTCAATGAATATACAGTGTAGCCCTGTAAAATCTTGCATTCCTTTATACTGGAAATTTATATGCTTGTGAATATAGTCATATATACTGTAGATGTAGATTAGATATTACGTAGATATATACTACTATAATTGGGGTAGGCACAAAGTGTGGTGTAAATCATTTTAGTAAGTCAGATTAAAGGTGCTATTACTCACGGCAATGTAATACTATCTATAATTTCTGTGTTAAACCTGACATTATAAATCCTTTAATCTGAGTATTTAAAAGCTGCTCTATGGCTCATTTTTCAAATGGTATTCCCGTTAACACATTTACTGCTAATGAACCCCTAACATGTTCTTTCTTTCTTAGATAAACGTTGTTGACCAACATTATTATTTGCTCCTCACATAATTATTTTTTTTTAGACTTTTTAATTTAATTGCTTCAGTACAGAGGGAAAAAAACCTCACCAATAATGCATTTTAATTACACTTCCCAGGTGACCTGTGTGGAAAAAATGAGATCTTATAATGAAGCCACAATAATTAGCCTGTCATAGTCCAGTTTGGGGCTATTGTTTAGTTGTCCTTTCTAGAACTCTTCTCCTCCTCACTAGAATTCTAAAACCTTCTGCATTATCTCACAAAATAGGAAGGTATTATAAATGTGTGCTATACCAGCCGAAGCAGGCTTTCTAATTATTGTCAACCATTTCTCCTGTGACGTGATAGATTCCCCTGAGAATTGAAACAACAGCCCACTCTAGGATTTATAATAGGCCCTAGAGCTGAAACTGTGGTAGAGAGAGCTGTTTCCCGCAGGACAGATAATTGGTTTACATAGCAGCTCAACATCTGAACTAAATTCATGGGTTTTTAGTTTGTGTGTGTGTCCCTGTGAAGGTGCGTGTATGCTACTGTGATTTCCCCATTTAATATACAATGTTGTCTTGTGTTTTAAATGTGATGTGACTTGCTGCTTAATAGCAACATAATTTGCGTGTCCTATTTTATCTGGAACGCTAAAAGGCTGCTTTTTCTGTATTCACACATGAGGTGCTGAAATATTATTAATAACCATTTTGGTGATACTTAACAAAGCAAAACATTCCTTGAAAACACTGTAAAAGTTTTGATCACTTATGCCTCATGAAATGTAGTCTTTTAATTACTATAAAGTACAGCCATTTGGGAATAGTTGCCTAACATAACACTGTTCTCTCTCTCTCTCTCTCTCTCTCTCTCTCTCTCTCTCTCTCTCTCCCTTCTTAAATGCAAGACATTAAACCCTACCCTTCAGTTTTAGATCTTAAAATGAGATTTGCAATATTTTTCCTAATAGGTCAAAGAATAGTATTAAAGCATTATGCTGATCTAGATTTGCTATATTTGGGAACATCTGCTCTAGTTAAAAGTAGAAAAAGCTAGGAAGAAACAGAAAAATATTGTCAAGTATTATATCTGCCCGTTATGATTTTTGTTCTCTTGTCTGATTTAAATTTCCATCTATTGCTCCACTTCCTACACCCATTGGCCAGCTTACAGATATGAAAAGGCATACCATAAATAAACTCAAAGAAGGACAGTAAAAACAAGCAAATCAGCCAAAATAGAATCAAGGTGTTAAATATAGTGGAAGGTGAAAATGTTAAAGTGAAACTTAAACTGCAGAAACATAAATAAAAATCAAGAACCAAAAGTCTGCCAGAAAAGGAAGGTCTTGGCCTGGTGTCTAAATACTGTACAACTAATGAGGATGCTAGGTGGATGTCTCTTGGGAGGGCATTCCAGGCAGCCATAAAATATAGAAAATTGAGCGCGTGCGCGCACGCACGCACGCACGCGCGCACACACACACGCACGCGCGCGCGCACACACACACACACACACACACACACACACACACACACACACACACAGAGAGTAACTCTGTGATCCATGAACACAAATATATGTGTCTTTATTGGGTTACAGACTGTTACCCAACTTTTACTTACAAGTGCTTTAGAATTTTGTTTGGTCTCGCATTGTAATTGATTACTATCTTTTGGGCTAAATCACAGAACAGAACACCATTATCCACATATTTTTTCCCCCACTCGTCAGAATTTTGAAATGCAGTTGCAAACTCCAAGAAGTGCTGCGATGTCTATACAAATGCATACTTTCAGTTGAAATGTGTATTAAAACACGTGGCCCATGACAAGGGAATTTGAGAATAAGGTGAAGGTGCGTGGGTGCGTAAAATAATAATTTGCAGATTAAGGCAGAAATAGAAGGAAGCAAAAACTTTGGGATGAACACGTGGAACTGTTCAGGCGTGAAAAGCACCAATCCTTCGCCCCCCCCCCCATTTTTAAGTTTACAGACTGCAATTTGTACTGAATATTTCACAAGATTACAGCTGTCTGATTAAACAGTGCGATCCTGTACATGTCTACTCAGATGTTTAGTCTCACTATTCAATGGGGTTTAGTCTTCAAGAAGATTGCAACATGACAGTGCCTCACCCCACCTCGATCCTCAAGATCAATCTGGCAGGGAAGATTCTGTTCACGATAGATGTGATTGTTGCCTTTCCTCCCTGTCTAGCTCCCTGATACGGACAATGAGATGAGGAGACAGTGGAAAGGGAAGTCGCAAGGTCAAGGTGGCTGGTGAGTCAAGCCTGCCATAATTCTCCTTGCTGTAGAGCACATCTGCAGAATGCTTAGTTTCAACACTCCTCCTTACACAGCCTGCGACACATAATGAAGCAGAGCTGTGCCTGTGAGGGGAATGTGAGGTACCAAAGTTTCATCCTTAAAGGGATGTAGATTGCTATTTTTTGGACTACTACTCCCAGAATTCCCCAAGCAGCATAACCTAGAGGATTCTGGGAATTGTAATTTAAATTTGAGATTCTAAGTTTTCCTTTTAGGTTTTCTGAAGAATAAACACCATATTGAGAGCTGGGGCGGGGGGGGGGAATGCAACAAAGGTCGCCTCAACCCTTGTATTGTTTCCCAGGCAGAACCAGCCAAGGAAAGAGCTACTTGCCTCTTGTAGCCACTGGTTCAAGGCAAATGCTCTGGATCGAGTAGGAAATAAATATGCCCTTTCTGAGCATGAGAGGCCACAAAACAGTAGTAGGCCACTTGGTTTTCCAGTGGACCTCTCCAGGCTCAAGTTCGGGGCATTATCAGTTAAATGGTCTTATAGCAGCTGATTGTACATGATGTCTATCAGAAACCCAGAAGAACTGCTGTCAGGCAAGACAGATCAGCCTTCCCCACCTGGAGTATTCTGGATGTTTTGGACTACAACTCCATGATCCCTCACCATAGGCCATGTTAGCTAGGGTTATTGGGAGGTGTCACCCTCAACATCCGGAGCATCAGTGTTCAGGGATGGCTGTGGCAGACAGGGTGGACCAGTGACCTGACTCAGTCTGTCACCTTCATATAGATATAACTCTTTCTGTGCTTCAATTTGAACCCTGTAATATACAAAGGAAATCTATCTGTTTCATCAACATTGATAAGGCATCCTTCAGTCTCAAGAGACTATGGTAATGTGCTCTGTATGGAGGACTTGGAACAGCATCTAATGTGGCTGAGAAGGCCAATTCAAGAGTGACAATCCCTTCCACACTGAAGACAAATACAGTCTGTCCCCTGTCCAGCTCCCTGATTTTGCTGGTTTCGGGACTGCCTCTTTGCCTCAGCCTGCTGGACAAGGGTCTCTTCAAATTGGGAGAGGCCATGAGAGGCCTGCCTCCAGGCTGAATGCTCAGATGCCAAAGTTTCCCATCTGTTGAGGTCCATTCCTAAGGCCTTCAGATCCCACTTGCAGATATCCTTGTATCGCAGCTGTGGTCCCCCTCTGGGGTGATTTCCATCCACTTATTCTCCATACAGGAGATCTTTTGGAATCCGAATGTCAGCCATTCTCACGACATGTCCAAATCAACATAGACGTCTCTGTTTCAATAATGTATACATGCTAAAAATTCCAGCTCATTCTAAGACTACTCTATTTGGAATTTTGTCCTGCCAGGTGATACAAAAAATGTGTCAGAGACAACACATATGGAACGTGTTCAACTTCCTCTCCTGTTGTGCACAAAGAGTCCAGGACTCACTTGCAGTACAGGAGTGTGCTCCGGACACAGGCTCTATAGACCTGGATCTTGGTATATACCGTCAACTTCTTATTCAGCCATACTCAATTTGTGAGTCTAGAGAACATGGCAGCTGCTTTCCCAATGCATTTATCCAGCTCAACATCTAGGGAGAGAGTGTCAGAGACCGTTGAGCCAAGGTACACAAATTCATGAACAACCTCCAATTCTTGCATGGAGATGGTAATAGAGGGAGATGAGTCCACACCCTGGCCCATGACTTGTGTTTTCTTCAGGCTGATTGTTAGTCCAAAGTCTTGGCAGGCTCTGCTAAAGCGATTCATGAGTTGTTGGAGGTCTTCAGCAGAGTGGGAAACAATGGCTGCATCATTGGTGAAGAGGAAGTCCTGCATGCATTTCAGCTGGACTTTGGTCTTTGCTCTCAATCTAGAGAGATTAAAGAGCTTTCCATCTGATCTACTCCAGAAATAGACACCTTCTGTTGGAGTTCCAAAGGCATGCTTCAGCAAAAAAGATCCCGAACAGAATCGGCATGAGGACACAGCCCTGTTTCACTCTGCTTCGGATGTCAAAGGGGTCTGATGTTGAGCCATCAAAAACTACAGTGCCCTTCATTCCCTCATGGAAGGACCTGATGATGCTAAAGAGTCAAGGTGGACATCCAATCTTTGGAATTATTTTAAAAACGCCGTCCCTACTAACCAAATCAAAGGCCTTTGTAAGATCTATGAAGGCCACAAAGAGTGGCTGTTGTTGTTCCCTACATTTCTCCTGCAACTGTCTGAGGGAGAATACCATGTCAGTGGTAGGTCTATTAGCTCGAAATCCAAACTGTGATTCTGGATAGACTCTGTCTGCAAGCACCTGGAGTCTCTTCAGCACAACATGGGCAAGCAGCTTCCCTACAATGCTGAGAAGAGAGATGCCACGGTAGTTATTGCAGTCGGCTCGTCTCCTTTGTTCTTATACAATGTGATGATGTTTGCATCCTTCATGTCCTGTGGTACTCCACCTTCCCTCCAGCAAAGACGAAAGATTTCATACAGCTCAGTGGTGATGGCCTATTTACAGTACTTTAGCAGGGATTTTATCCTTCCTAGGTGCCTTGCCGGAGGCAAGGGAATCCAAGACAGCTTTTATTTCTGCTAAAGTTGGTTCGCTGTCCAACTCTTCCAAGACAGGCAGGCACACAATGTTATTTAGTGCCTCTTCGGTTACTACATTCTCTCTGAAATATAGCTCAGAGTACTGCTACCCCCAGTGTTCCATCTGCTGTGCTCGGTCCTGGATGATCACACCTGTAGCAGACTTCAAGGGAGCAGATTTCTTCTGTATTGGACCTAAAGCCTGCTTGATACCATCATACATTCCTTTGATGTTACCTGTGTCCGCTGCTATCTGTATCTGAGGGCAGAGCTGAAGCTAATAATTGTTGGAGCATCTCCTGCAGCCTCTTGGACTTCGCTATGAGCAAGTCGAAGAGCCTGCAAGTTGTACTCACTAGGACAGGCTTTGTATGCTGCAAAAGCTCTCCTCTTATCATCGATGGCTGGCATCAACTCCTCTGAATGGGCTTCGAACCAGTCTGCCATCTTTTTGATCTTCTTGCCAAATGTAGACAAGGCAGTGTTATAAACAGTGTTCTTGAAATGTTCCCATTGTTCGGGTGCATTTGCATCAGCCGGGCCTGGAAGGGTTTCCTCAAGCGCTTGGGCAAACATATTGCTGAAGCAGAGACCATAATAACAGCAAAACTCCAGCAAGTGTTAGGCATTTTCATTAATTTTCCTAATGTCAAAACAGCCCAGACAAGTGGGCCAAGAATTGTGATCAGCACCAACTCTAGTGTTAGAGTCTTCGAGAATGAACAGTGATTCTCTCTCAAGGATTTTTTGATAGTAGCTGCCAGATTGTCATAGAATTTGTCTTTGATTTCTGTTGTGGTATATATTCACTAGTGAGAGTGATCGGACCCACTGATGAGTGGGGCTGCAGAGACAGAATTCTTTCATTCCTCACGGTAGGTGGAACAATGGATCTCAGCAGAGTATTTCTGACCGCAAAGCCAACACTATGTTCCCTGGTCTCATTCAATGGTTTTCCCTGCCAGAAGAATGAGAAGTTTTTTTCTTTGTCAGATCCCATCTCTGGCAATCCCGTCTCTTGCAGGATGTCCATCTGCAGTCTACTCACTTCCATGTCAATGACAGCTGTCTTGCACACATCGTCTATTTCTTGCAGGTCATCAGAAAAGCCAAGGGTCATTGTCCAAACATTCCAGGTGCCCAACTTTAGGGCAGAAGTTTTCTTATGATTGTTGCATGGTGCAGGGTTATCGATCTGCTTGTCAGCTTTCCCCGTAAACTCCACACACCCCATTAGGTTAACAGACCGTGGAAAGGTAGCACCTTATTGACTGGGGACTGCCCAGCTTAAGATAGGCAGTAGCTTTCTAGTGAGGTGCAATGACCTCTCCGACCGTCAAAAGTAGCCCCTGGCATCATGCTCTACACCAATTGAGCAAAGACTTCCCGTGTTGTTTCAATGCTGTATGCAAAGCTGGAGTGTCCTCTCCAGAGCACAAAGCATGGGTAAAATAATATAGAGGATAGGCTGTTACCCAAGCAGCAAATCCCCCCTCTCCACGTTGCTAAAATAGTCCAATGGAAAGGCAAGAGCCAATACAACTGGTTCCAGCGACGTCGCAAGAGTTCCCAGAATGACATGAACTACCTCCGGGACTCCAGCTCCGGATTTTTCCTCGAGGTTGACTCCTGAAGTCTTTTCCATCTCAGCGGATATAGCCACAAGGCAGTGGTGGTTTGAAATCAGAGAGCATCTCTTTTCTAATAACCAAGGACTGGGAATATATTAGAACAATATCGCTTTTGAAAAGAAAAAGCCTTGTACCGGTTCTTGTCTGTCTCTGTAAACAGAATGAGAGAGGGGAAAAAAAGGTTAAAATGTGTGCATCTGTGTGTGTGTGTGTGTGTGTGTGTGTGTGTGTGCGCGCGCGCGCGCACGCACGCATGCGTGTGTGTGTGTGTGTGAGAGTGAATGAGAGAGAGAGAGAGAGAATAGCTCTTTTCTGCCTTGCATCACAAATTAATCAAATTTAGAAGTGGAGTAGACAAGAGATTCAAGACTCTGATGATTATTTGCTTGATTTCTCGTAGTCAGAAGAAGGAGAAGTTAATGGTAACACTTGTGATGTCTGTTAAATATAGTTAAGTGGGGTAGACAAAAAGCACATGTGGGCAAAAGGCTAAAATATGAAACAGGTCTGGGAGGAGAGGGCAGAGGGGACTTTCTCATGGGAGCTGGGGGGGGGGGGAAGAAGAGCAAAAAACCAGCCATGTGCGTTGTCAAATGTAACCTTCTGGCATTCTAATAAACTGTTGCTTAGATAGAAATATCAAGCTATTACTAATGGCTATTAATGTGTACATGCTTCATGTAATTTTATAGTATCTTATTTTAATATCTGTAATTTTAATGAATTGCAATTTAGGAAAGAAACAATTTTCATTTAGTTTATATAACATAATTATGGACCAAATTAACCCCACAGTGGTCTTAATTACATTTAGTTTCATTTGGCTGATCAAGCAATTAACATGCCACTGGATTTTGGAAGTAAAAAAAAACCAAATAGTTGTGGTCTTCCTTTAGGGGTAGGTGGGATGGAGGGACACATGTGCTTCCTCGTCTCATTTGTAGTTTTAGTGTGTTAAATTATCTGAAGGGAGGAATTTACAGCTGGGGCTGGAAGACTTCAAGCTTGCAGGATCTATTTTGGTTTTTATTAGTATCCTGAGAGCCGACAGTCAGAACAGCGCACAACAAGAGATACTCCCTGATATAAAAACACTGGCGTCCAAGAATGTGTTTTGAGTAACAAAACTTGCACGGAGCTGGCAGTCCTTCTGCTCAAAAATGCTTTCCTCTCACTTCCATCTTTCTTTACTTCAGCCCTATAATTTAAGGAGTGTGGGGGAGTCATTTTGTTGCGCTATTGTTAAACAATTGGGAGTCAATTGCCCATCTATCGTAAATCACTCCGCAATCTCTCCTCTCTTCCCCTTCTTTAGAGCATGTTCTGGTGCAGTGCAACGGAGAAATAAAAAGCCTCTGATATCTTTCTGCCTCAGAGCTTTGTTTGGTTATGTTCCTTAACAATACTTTTCTTGTAGCTTTCTGCTCTTCTCTGATAGGAAGGACAACGTTTGCATTTTTATATATAAATAAAAAGTGTGGACACTTTTTCTTTATAATTCTTTCCCCAGTGTCTGGGGAAAGAATTATAAATAAAAAGTCAACGCACATACTAAATAATAGGTTCATAATGTGGGAAAGAGAACCCAACTAACAGTTTCATACATTGCTCTGTTAGGTAGTTCAGAATAATTCAAAGAGAGCAGAAAAATAGCTTTTGCTTATTGACTTGATAAAGCCTTCCCTTTTTCCTTTTCCCTTTTTAAAAAACTGATTACTCCAAAGGGACACAAAAATGATATTGGCTGGAAGATGATGGGTGTCGTAGTCCTACATCTTTTGAAGGTACCAAGCTGGGGAAGACTATTAAATGAACAGAGACCAAGAAGTGCAGTTGGATCTGGTTGTGATGTGGAAGGCAGACAGCGGTGCTTGGAAAGTTACATCTCTGAACTACAGTCGTGGAATGTCCCCAGTGCTGGGTGGTAGATACTGGGAGATGTAGTCTTAAAAAATAATAATAATGTCTCCAAACTCCGGCAGAACAAGCGTAACTAATGTGCTTACAGGGGTAGGTATCGGAAGGAGCTGAAAATGGGAAGCTTTTTAAATTCTCTTGGACACAAATGTGACGCCTGGTGAATAGCTTTATTAAGTCACAAAACTGACTGAAAGGCTGGTAGGGCCTGGGTGGGCTCTCACAAACATGTGCTGCAATTTTTTTAAAAAATGCAGGCGTGAGCTTCATGCCTTTGGAGAGATTTTGTTCTATGTCTCTATGGCCAAAGTCCAGAGTTAATCACCTACCTCCTTCAGGCAGCAGATTCAGGCTGTCACGAAAGACCAGCAAATTATTAGTGATTTAATCTGAAATTTCACTGGGAAGGAAACTGGTTTTGCGGGATCTTCTGTATCATATTCCAGAATAACTTAGCTGGTATGGAGGCACTGTGCATATTGGTTTGGGTGAGTGGGGTGATGATGGTAGCATATGCTGTAATATGTCAGGTGGAAAATAAATTAGGCTAGCCCTGTCTGAGTGCCTACTACATGGAAAGTCAGCTTAGGAGTTTGCAGTGTATTGTGGGGATGATGATGAGCAAAGGCAATAGGATGAGGAAGTCTCCTAAACTGTCTAAAATACACACAGAATTTGTCAAACCATAGAAACTTGTCATGTTGAATGGTATGTGATCGTTGTCTGCCATGTTTTAAAGAAGCAGCCTCATAAAGTGGCAAGTTGGCTTGAAAAACAGAGAGAAAAGACTAACTTTGTAAAACAGCCCCAACCAAAATGTTAAAGAACATTTTACAAATGACTTCTGCGTACTGTCAAAAGTCTTTTAACTTGCTTTGTATTTTTATATGCAGCAAGGAAATGTCATTTCTTTGCATTTGCAATAGAAAAATTGCACCTCTGCCTCCAATAAGTCATTGAAATGCACATTATATTGACTTCTCACTTTAAAATATAGTGCTTTATAGAATCTTTATGTGCACTTGCTATCCAATTAACACTTATTTGAAACGTCAGTAGCGTCTCCGTCTGCCCAGCAATATAACTCTGCTTTTAACCTTCTGTACATCTGCACTGTAGCCCGTACCCCGACTGATTCAACCCAAAGCAGCTGCCCTATCTAGAACTGGAGACGGTTGTAGAATACTCAGTGCCAAAAACCCCATTAAGTGAAGACTTAAAACATAAGGTTAGAACAACTGAAATGCCAAAGAGCCAGGAAATGCAAAACTGAGCCCTCATTGTAGCCGGCAGCCAGAATGAGTTCTGCAACAGAAAACAATCCTCTGCAATCAGTCCTTTCTCAACCATTAATTAATTAACAGGACACTTTGATTGAGCTTTAGAAAGTACTATGAGAAGCATCATCTTTGCCCGAGTGTGGAAACCCCCTTGGTGCCAAAAATAGAGTTGTGAATGTACTTATGATACTGAATTATTTATTCTTACTGATTTAGCTTGCCTTAACTCAAGGAAACACACTGAGGACATCTTTCCTAACCCCACAAGATTTTCCACCTCTGAGTCACAGCAGGACAAAGGACACTATTGCTTCTCATCAAGACCTTCATAATTTGTGCAAGCCTCTGCACAAAAATTAGTGTTCTTTCCTTTGAAGATGCAAACTGCACACACACACACACGCACGCACACACTAGAGGGAAACAAACCAACGCAGAATGGCTGGCTAATGGCTAAAATAATCACAACTTCTCCCCAGATAGTTGTCATCCCAGATCTTCTCATAAATGGCTATGCAACAAAGGGGCAGCCATCCTCATTTTGCACAATTTTGCATTTGCTCTAAAAGGATTGTTTCTGTTAGAACATTATTCACACAATGTTATTTCATTCATGCACAAAACAGAATAATTTGCCCTCTTGCAGGGTGAAAAGAATAATGTTGGGCTTCTTTGGCATCACATATAATAACCAGTGAGGATCCACATCTCCACCATAACCCTCTTCTTTCCCTTTCCCTCTGCTTTTTCTCCCCTCGCTACTCTTTTTTAGTTATTCGCCACTTCTACCCTCTTCCTAGGGATCATTTAGCCTTTCCTTCTCCTTCTTTTGCCTTCTCCTCATGGGTTGAACAAGAGAAGCCTTTCTCCCTCTAGCCCCATTACTTTCTCTTTCAATATCATCCAAAGAGGAAAATATTACTTGGATTTGCTTTCAGGCCAGGCTTTTCTCATATGGCCACCTAGTGTCTGCCTGTGGTACTGCAAGTTATGACTAAAATTCCTCAGCCTATTTTTACAAAAACACAAACTAACTAAGCAAAGCACACTGGCAGGTTCTTGTTAGTATCCATATTATGTTTCATATGGCTTGGTATCAGGATTCGAGCAATGCCTCAAACAGTCATGTGTGTGCGCACACACACATGCACGCGTGCATGCACACACACACACACACACACAGAGACTATTATTAGTAAAAAAATCAATAGGGAACTGAATGTAGACTTGCAGTGCGTGGAGTTCCACTGATGCTGGACAAAAGAGGTGGGTCAGCGATTACCACTATCTTCTCTTTCTTATTGCATTTCTGAGGCTCTTGCAATGCCAAGTCATAGGGCCCTGTCCAGAATAGCATGGAACTGGCAGTGAGGGTTGCAAGAGGAAATTGGTGAAAATATTCTACATGGCAAAAAAGCTAGCAGTGGATCCCAACAAAAGGAATCCTTCAATTAACAAAGGAACAGGTTGGGATCTGTCTGACAATGGACATTTAAAAATACATGGATAGGGACTTCCGGCTTGACATCATGACGATACAGTCCAGGGAGACAGAGCTCTGCTCCCCGAGACTGCTTCTCAGCCTGCTAGGGAGCCCCAAGGGGCTTAAGTCACCCCGGAGAGGTGACAAGCGAGGGGGAGATACCTGTAGATCGCAACGACAATGGCAGTTGTCTTCATTTGATCCAGGAAACTCCTCAAACCAGCAGGAGAAAAACAAGCCGCTTGCTTGCTAGCGGCTTGTCCAAGTCATCGGCTGCCGGAGAAAACAAGCACTAAGTTCTGGATGTTTTACATTGTGTTATCAACCTCGGTGAGACTATTTTTCTTCTCCTTTTACTAATTCTTTCAACGTTCCTGACTAAAACAACTCCTTAAAAGAAAGAATTCTAAGCCGTCCCCCACCTGGAGAAAGGAAAGCGGTGACAAAAGAAAGGAGCGGTCCGCTGCTCTGAAGGGGAGGCTAAGAAGGACACGGCAAGTCTATCCTATGGAACATTAATCTGTATTTGTTGGAATCTCTTGGAAAGCAAAAGAGGGGAAATAATGGGTGTTTTTTGAACTTAATATTGTAAATGGAGATCAGGAACTAAAGAAATCATTTTTTTCTGGGGCATTAAAGAGTGGAGACAAACTCTGAAACTTTGTTGTGTCTAACTGGCGGTGAGCTGGCGGTATGACCTTGGCTTAACTAAAAAGAAATTTAAGCCTGTTTCCCCCCCCCCCCTTTTGGACTGCAACTTGGATTAATTACAGATGATTACAGACAATTAACTCTTGGATTACAAATAATAAACTTGGCGGCTTTTGATCGAGCTGGATTTACAATTAAAAACTCTAGATCATCTGGCCAGATTTGGATATATACATGAGAACTGAACTGAATGCCGTGCTAGCCAGCAAACAGTGGGAATAACCCTTGAAACTTTGTTATATCAAATTGTAAAATTGTAAAACTAATAGTTTGTTTAGAATATAGAGCTGTGATGATCCGGTATTATTGATGAACACTGAGTATAAGATATTGCTGATATAATGATATATTGACTATAATTGAACAACTAAAGGGTGGAAAAGGCAGTGTAGTAGATCAACAGAACTTTGGAGGGTTGATTTGATATTTGGGGAAAGTATTTATAATGAGCCTACCAAATCTATCTAAAACTGCCAAAAAACCAGCCTCTGCACCATCATCTGGGGCTCCCAGTCCAGTCAGCAAAGGTCTATTGATAGAATGCTATTTCAAGAAAAAATTCAGAAAGATCTACAAGCAACACTCCAGAAGATTCAAGATACAGTTGTATTGCACAAAAAGGAGACAAAGAAAAATCAAGAAGAATCAAGAAGAAACCATGAAGAAGCCAAGCTTAATCAACAGAAACTGGAAGAGAAAATGGATAAAATCAATGAACAGATTGGCATGATGAACACACAACTCCAAGATATTCAGCAAAATACTATAAAGAACCAACAAAGAATTGGAAAATTGGAAAATAAGGCAGAACAAACAGAGAAGAGATTGGATGAACTGAAAAGAGAAAACCACAAACTTGTCCAGGCTAATAAAAACCTACAAGACTCAATTGCAGTGATGGAGATGGAAAGAGCCTCGAACATTCTTAGATTTCAAAACATACCAGAAGATAAACAGGAGGACTTACCAGAACTGATGGCAACCATTTTGGCAGAGGCACTGGGAACTGAAAAAGAAGAGTTGGAAAGTGAGATAGATCAAACATATAGATTAAATTCAAGCTATGCAAGAAAGAATAGAATGCCACATGAAGTACATGTAAAGTTTGTGAAAAGATCGACAAGAGATGAAATACTGCGAAGGGCCAGTGAAGAACCAATACAATACTGACAAAAGGAAATTGTGGTATTGAAACAGATACCTTGGAGAATAAGAGAGGGGAGGAAACAATATCAATTTTTGAGCACTAAACTGATTAGAAAAGGAGTGAATTTCAGATGGCTGGTAACTGAAGGGATCCTGGTCAATTGGAACTCAAGAAGACACAGACTTGACTCCATCCAAAAAGCAAGAGAATTCCTTGAAAGACATACAACCTTCTTCGAAGAAGAAGCACAGGGACAAGATATAAATGAAGAAAAAAGTAGAAAACAGAGAGAGAAAACACCAGAAGAGGAGAGTGAGCTAAGTGAAGAAGAGAGTCAGAAAAAGGATACTGAACAAGATTTGAACAAAACACAAAGAGAAAAAAGGAATACTAGGGCAATAAAACCCAAATACAAGTAAACAAGATGGAGAATGAAATTGGGATCTTCTCAGTGAATATTAACAGTTTGAATGCACCAAGAAAAAGGAATAATGTTTTTTTCAAAACTACAAAAAACTAAAGCAGATATAATCTGCTTCAAGAAACACACATTAAACAGCAGCATTACAAATATCTGATTTACCGGAAGATTGGGAAACTACTACTCAGCCGCACAACAAAAGAAAAGAGGAGTAGCTTTATATGTGAAAGAAAAGTTAAACTCTAAACATGTCTATTCTGATGAAGAAGGGAGAATCTTAATGGTTGAAATAACAATAAATCAAAAAAAAGGTCTTGATGATAGCAATATATACACCTAATAGTAAACAAGAAAAATTCTATCGTAAGCTATATAAAACAATATTGGAAAAAGAATACCAAAATATTTGCATATTAGGTGACTTTAATGCAATTGTAGATGAGAGACTTGATTACAAAAATGGTAAAAAAAGGTAAAAGAGAAGGAGAAGGCTGCCAAACATTTTCTTTCAGATGGCAGAAGAATTGGGATTGCAAGATATATGGAGAGAAACAAATACTAAAAGATCTCAATTTACCTTCTGGTCGAGAATAGATATGATCTGGCTATCCTCAGAATAAAAAACTGAAATACAGGAAGTAGAAATATAAACCAATATTTGGGCAGACCATAACCCAATGAAAATGCAGTGGAAAGGAGAGAGAAAAGAAAAGACAAAATGGACTTTAAACCAGGGAATATTGAAGGATAAAGAATTTGTGGAAAGAACTAAAAAAGAAATTGAACTCTTCCTCAAAGAAAATAAAAAAGAGGAAACATCCCTGCAAACAATTTGGGACACAGCTAAAGCATACTTCAGAGGATTGGCCATATCATATATAGCCAAAAGGAATAAAAGAAAAAAACAACAACTTACAAAACTGAAAGAAGAACTTTAAAAACTGGAGCTAGAGCTACAAAAACAACTGCAGAAGAAAACTCTTAAAAATCAGATGGAGACAGTGAAACATAAATTAAACTTAATAGAATCAGAAGAATTAGCTCAACAAGTTAAACGAGCTAAACAAAATTTCTTCGAGAACGCCAATAAACCTGGAAGAGGGCTATCCTATAGATTGAAAAAAGAAAACCAAAAAAGACTGATAACGAAGCTACAAGATCAAAACGGAGCCCTCCAATATCAAAAAGAGCAAATAAAAAATAACTAAAGAATATTATGCTGATCTCTATGATACCCAAAAAATTTCTCTTGAAAAGATAATACAATATATCAAAAAAGCAAATCTCCCTAAAGTACCAGAAAACATTAAAAATCTACTAAATGAGAAAATAACAATGATGGAAGTAACAGAAGCAATTAAAAAAAAAATGATAAGACTCCAGGACCAGACGGACTACCAGCAGAATTTTATAAATCCTTCCAAAATATAATAAGCTTACCAATAAAAGAGATCTGCAATGAACTTCTACTAGAAGCTAAAATACCCAAGACATGGCTAGAGGCATATATCATTTTAATACCAAAAGAAGATGCGGACTCCACACATATAAAAACTTTTAGACCAATATCACTGTTGAATGTGGACTATAAAATTTTTGCAGTAATTATAGCGGAAAGACTGAAAAAGTTTTTAATGGAGTTCATCCATTCAGACCAAAATGGATTTTTGCCAAAAAGACAACTAAGGTACAACCTAAGGATAATCTTGGACATACTAGAATATTATGAGGTACATCCAGAGAAGCAAATGGCATTAATCTTTTTGGATGCCCAAAAAGCCTTTGATAATATGAATTGGCAATTTATGATACAGCAAATAAAAGCTATGGATTTTGGCAAAAACATTATAAATGTAATTGAGACAATCTATAATGAACAAATAGCTAAAGTAATTGTAAATGGTGAACTGACGGATAATATTAATATAAAAAAGGCCCAAGACAAGGATGTCCACTCTCTCCATTGCTATTTATATTAACTCTGGAAGTATTAAATAGGAATGTGAGGAATGACCCAGAGATTAAAGGTACCAAAATAAAGGACGAGAGCTATAAACTACAAGCATTTGCAGACGATTTGGTGTTTATATTGGAAGACCCACTGGAAACAACATCAAGATTACTGGAGAAAATCGATGAATTTGGAGAAGTAGCAGGATTGAAGATAAATAAAGAAAAAACTAGTTATAGTGAAAAACTTAACAGTCAAGCAAAAAAAAAAATCAACTCTCAAAGATGTCAGATTTACAAATAGTTAAAAAAGTCAAGTACCTTGGAATATACTTAACTGCCAGATGTGTAACTATAAAAGAAGATAATTATATGAAACTACTTAATCAAATAAAAATAGACCTAGAAAAATGGAAAAACCTACAACCATCACTATTAGGAAGAATCAGAACAATCAAAATGAACATTTTGCCAAAGTTACTCTTTTTTTGTTTCAAACAGTGACAGTGAAAATAGAGAAAAAATACTTTGATGATCTAAATAAAGTGATATTAAAATATATTTGGCAAGGGAAGAAAGCCAGAATCAAATTAAACATGCTTCAAGAATCCAAGGAAAATGGAGGATTTGGTTTACCGGACTGGAACTTATATTACCAATCATCTGTCCTAACTTGGCTGAAAGAATGGATTACCCTGAAAAACAAAAGAATTCTGTATTTAGAAGGACATGATCTACAATTGGGTTGGCATGCCTTTTTATGATATCAGAAAGCTAAAACTCATAGGTATTTTCAAAACCACTATATTAGAAACTCCCTGTATATAATATGGGAAAAAATAAAAATGAAAATGTACACAAAAATACCAGGATGGGTTTCACACATAGAAGCATTTCTCCATCCCAACCTTTGGAACTTTGGAAAAAATCTGACTTATACCGATATTTTAGACAAAGATAGGAGATTAAAGCCAAAACAAGATCTTATAGACCAGGGATTAGATGCATCATGGTGGTCTATAATACAAATACAATCAAGATATGAAAGGGACTTAAAAATGTATGATTTTTTTTTAAAAAAACAGACAACTTTTGACCAAGTAATGTTAGCATCAGATGATAAGCTAATTAGGAAAATATATAAATTCCTTCTAAGCTGGAAAATGGAGGATGAACAGGTCAAAGAAACGATGGTTCAATGGGCACAAAATTTTGGATACAATATTGACTTTGAAAAATGGCAAGAGCTGTGGTCTAGGAACTATAAGATGATGTCACATACAGCACTGATGGTACCTGTCTGTCATGGGTTTGGAGGGAAAGTTCCATCCTATGGGGAGTGGAAGGCGGGACATCAGGGGGGAGGAGCTGTACTGTATATATATTGGGGGGAAGTCCATCGTAAGAGAGCTGGTGTGGAGAAGTGGAGTTGGAGTCTATGGGTCAGACTGTGGGTCAGACTGGGTACAACTGTTCGTCAGATGGTACATACCTGATAGGTTCAGGTTTCTATCTAGGTAGCCAGAACTGATAGGTTCAGGGTCTGTGCGTTACCTTAAAGTGTTCCGTGGGAACCAATCTGTTGTATGTGTACGATTGGGACTATACCAAGTTCCAGTATCCTATTTACCTGATCCTTATATTTACCCTGTTTGTTGTTTCAATTAACCTTGTTCTTTTGTTTATTAAAATCCATTCCTGGTCTGGGTGACTTGGTGGAGCGAATGGTTGGTGGCAGCATAACTACAGGGTGGGATACTCCAGTAGGTCTGGGGTGGCAACATCCTATAAAGAGAATGTATATAAAATGTTTTATAGATGGCATTTATCTTCTGACAGATTGTCTAAGATGTATTCTAATAGGTCAAGTAAATGTTGGAAGTGTCATAAAAAATGGAACCTATTATCACCTCTGGTGGACTTGTGATAAAGCAAAAAGTTTTTGGAGCAAAATACATACATGGTTTGTTAAAATAATTAAAAAGCATGTAGACTTTAGGCCAGAGCTCTTTGTATTAGGTATGATACCAGAAAGTGTTGATAAACAAAATGTATATTTAATGCTGCATATTGTAACAGCCGCGAGGATTATATATGCATGGTACTGGAAAAAGGAAGGAACACCTACAAATCAAGAAATAATTAAAAAGATACTGGACTGCGTCGAAATGGATAGACTAACACTGAAAATCAAAGGAAAAGAAGATACAAAATATTATCAAACATGGGACTTGTTCTATCAATGGTTAGAAGTACGTTGTATAGATTAGGAGCGTAATGTGTATGGTAGTTGTTTTAACAAATGAATATAAGCTGTACTCAGGTGGCACGATGTTAAATCAACATGGATGGATTTTATATAATAAAAAGAATGTTTTAAAAAAATACATGGATGGCTTTTCAAATCCCACCTGTCCAGCCCTGGTTATCCAATGAATGGCTTTTAACTCAAGTTATTATGAATGCTTGATTTTCACATTTCTGCAGGTCTTGTATTTATCAGGCAGATGTCATCTCTCACTTTTATGGGTTGTTAGACTCTTTGAAACCTCCTGTCACAACACAGAAACAGCTAGCTGGGTCTTCTGTTTTGCAGGCTTTTGCCTTTTGGCATTTTAAATTGACCTAGCGCTATGCATTTACTCTTCTCTCAGCAGAGGGTTTTTTGCCACTATATTTAACTGTTGTTTTCTTTTGAAGTGTCAGTTATTATTTACACAAGTGTGTATTCTTCTTAAATGTTTCCAGATGATGCTTGCAATAAAATGCAATGCAGTGACCCTACGCTGGATCATGATGTCAAGCTGAGACATTCCTTTGTCTTTCCTTTTCTACCCTTTCGTCAACCATGTTTTCATCAGACCTGTTTTTCTCCAGACCACTCTCTCTTGCTACCCAGTAGGAAAACACTTCCTTTAATTCTCCCTTTCCTAAACTGTAGTCATTGATGTTTATTTAATGCATTATCTCAATTTCATACTAAAGCATTACTGACATCCTTATAATCCATCTCCTGCCCCTTTGGAAAACAGGATTGTTAACAGCCCCATATTTGAAAGAAGTCACAAGAGGTATTTTTTGAAATGAAAACTAAACTTTCAATTTGCTTAAGGCTCTTTTTAAAAAAACACTTTACTTGTTTAAAATAAAATCTCAGCATCATTTACAAAGGTAAAAATGAAGAGCTCATGAAACGCTCTTTCCACTAAGGAAAAGAACACCTCAGGACAATCTCCCTTGTGGTACACAGGGAATTTCTTCAGGTCAGCTTTAGATAATTGGCCTCCCTCAGAATCCCTATTGTTATTATTGTTCTTATTCATCAGTTCCAATTTTTTTAATTCAAACGCCATTTTCTCTCTCTGCAATTCCAATTCAATTCTCTGTCTCTCTAATCTTTCTTCTCTTTCCAATCTCTCTATCTCAAATTGCCTCTGTTTCTCTCTTTCCCTTTCTTCTCTTTCCCTTTCCTCCATTTCAAATTGCCTCATCCTCAGTTCATGCTGTTGGGCTATGAGCAATTTTCTGAGTTCTGGGTTCTGCTCTCCTGTGCTGTCACCTTGCACTGAGCCAAATTCATCCTCAGAACCTTGGTCAATCTGGGGGTCTTTCACTTCACTCATTTCGGCCATCTGGCTTCGAGTCAAGGGCATAATCCCCCCTCAGAACAGGCTGCTTTAAAAAGTCAAGCCTCAGAATAAAACGACCACTTTTTTCCTTTTTGCCTCAGAACCAGCTCTCCCTAGAGATTGCTGCTGTTCTTCAGCACTCAACTTGCAACAGTATCGAGTCAGAGCCTACCCCCCTCTGCTGGGCCTCTCAGCTGGCAAGCTAGCTCACTGTTACTACGCAGTTTTGCCTCAGCTTTTTCCCGCCAAAACTAGGCTGCCTCAGAGCACCTTAATCTAAGTCTCCCCAGTTGGCACGTTCTTCTACTAGCGCACCTCCCCGTGAGGTACACCTAGAAGATTACCTACGCGCCTCAGACTGTCCCTGACTAGACCCCCCTTGCTCTGGGCACACTTGCCAAGGCTTTTCTGGACCGCTGGACAACTGGACCAGTCGTATCCCACCGCTGCCACCAATCAATGTGACAAACCCAGACCTACTGGGATCTGCCACACGTTAACTAAGCTGCCACCAACCATTCCCTTTAAGAAGTCACACAGACCAGGGATGGATTTTCAAACAATAAAAAGAATAAGGTTTATTTTAAATACACACAGGGAAAAATAAACAATCAGGTGAATAAAATAAAGTAACGTGGCTTATTCTCACTCATACAAGCATACAGTTTGGTTCACACAGAACCCTTAACTTGAAGCACAGACCCTGAACCTATCAGTTCTGGCTAACCAACAGACACCTGAACCTATCAGGTTGGTACTCTGACACACAGAAGTACCCTGTCTGACACACAGACTCCCACAACAGCTTCTTCTTCCCAGCTGCTGCTTCGTCACAACCCAGTGTCTCTCAGCATCTTCTCACACACTCCACATATTTATACAGTACAGCCCCTCCTCCTGATGTCCCGCCTTCCACTCCCCATAGGATGAAACTTTCCCTCCAAACCCATGACAGACAGGTAACATCAGTGCTGTATGTAACACACACAATAAAGCCAGTTGATAAGAAAGGTAAAGGAATGATAAAACTGTAAGACGATCCATTAGCATTATTAGAGGTAACTAATTCATTTAGCCAAGAAGGCAAAGAACCCTTCAGTTGGTGGTGGAAGCACCAGACCTTGGGAATCAACCTGATTTCAGTCGAGAGATCATTGCCTGTAGTTGGAGCCACAACTAAGAAGGCCCTTCTCACTATTACTAAGGAAACATCTTTTGACTATCATAGGGTGGGTGGGGAGCAGGGCAAATGTCCAGATAAGAAGACCATCTCTCAGAGAATCTAAGGTCCTGCACTTAAGAAGGAATATCTATTGTGAAAGTAGTTCTCAGTTTTTATCTCACTCTCTAGGGATGACTAGGAAGAACAATGTATATTCTTTAGGTGTACCTAAAGAGAATCAGAAATGTATAATATTCAGAATTCAACAAAATCACTTGTTCGCAACACACTCTCAGGAACAATGTATATTCTTTAGGTGTACCTAAAGAGAATCAGAAATGTATAATATTCAGAATTCAACAAAATCACTTGTTCGCAACACACTCTCAGGAATGTCAACTCAAGAGATATTTCTGAATGTATATGGGAGTACAGTATACATATACAGGTAAGTGTGCATAGAATTAGATTAGAACAAACACTGAGATCTTGTATATGCCTGCTCACACTACCAGGAAAGCAGGAACAGGACTACAGTTTAATTTACTCTGTCACTCCTACCGTTCAAAAATGACAGTGTCTTCACAAATAATTGTTAATTAATTGTTAATTACTACCTACTAATTACATACTTTATTCTGCATATGTGAGTCTTGCAAGGTCTTGCCTTCTTCAGGAAGTAGAGAACCACACGCCTTATTTTCTTCTCCCCTAAAGATTTCCTGTGCCAGATCTCCTTGGAGAAAAATCCTGCACTGGTCTTTCAGCTGTCTTGCAGCATTCTCCACCCAAAAGGCAATACTGATTGCAAAGCAGCCGTTCTTCTGCAGAACTGTGTGTTGCACAGAAAACCATTGTCTAGCACAGGATGTTAGTATTTTCTGCAGAGGATGTGCAACGTTTGGGCTAGTTCTTTTAAGGGATGGGAATCTTACAACCTCTTGCTCTCAGAAAGAAATAGAACAGAAGTCTCTCTTTTCTTCCTATACTGAGATGTCTCTGTCTGAGATCTTTTTCCCCAAGAAATTCCTCACTGGATTTCTCAGATGTTTCATGGGGAATTTTAGCTGGAAAGAATGCCAGGCTGGGCAGGATTATTACATTTCCTTTGCACAATACCATCTTTTCTGTGCTCGTGTCACCTGGAAAGGGCAGAAGAAACGGCCAACTGTGTAGGACAGTTACAATTCGTAGACAGAATGGCATATTTCTTGTGCAGAATTCTCTGGACTATGACTAGGTTGTTCAGGTGTAGTTTTCAAAGAAGTAGCAGTGTTAGTCTGTGCAAACATAGTTGTACAGACCTTGAAGACTAACTTCCCAGTGTGAGACAAGAGTCTTACTCTAACAGTATAGTTTAAAAATTTTTTAAAAGAGAGATTTTCTATGAAAAATACAATGTGAAGTATGAAACCATGTCTTCCTCTACCAACAGCAACAACAAAATTTGGGGAAAGCACATCTGCCCTCATCCACCTCTTCCAATAATATATTTAACAATAAATATATAAAATAATTTTGTATAAATGAATAGAAGGCTAGGAGTACAGAAACAGGTAGTTAAATAACAAATTGTCTTGACCTAATTTTTGTATCCTTCTTTAGTAAGTCTGCAATATCTAGACTATGCTAGATATCCTGCCATTACAAGATAACCAAGTTGCTTCTATCTTTCAAGAACTAATCATTTGTTTTAGAGCAGGTGAATGGCTCTACCATCAACACAAAGACTGCATCTTGATGTGAGGAGACTCCAGAATAAACATTCTATATGCTATCAGTAATTACACAGCATGTAATAGAATCAGACTTAATATGCTTTCCCGTGTAAAATAACCCCTTAAATAAATGTTCAACTTCAGCTGCATTTTCGTTGACTTTCCAAATAAATGAGAATGTTAAATATCTATGTCAGTTTTGACCATGCTTTAATGGCCAGAATCCTGTTGTGACTGTCTATGTTTGAGGATGTCACAGGAAGGGAGATTTTTGGTAGCTAAAGAGTTCCAACTTCTGTCCAACAATTTATCTGACTTGCATGTAATTACTTCCATTGCACGAGTCTTCCAGAATGGAAAGTTGTTGTGTGGCATCAAGTCACCTCCAACTTATGGTGACCCTATGAATGAAAGACTTCAGAAATGTCCTGTCTTTAACAGCCCTGCTCAGCTCTTGTGAACTCTGGATTCTTTTATGGAGTCAATCCATTTCATATTTAATTGTCCTCTTTTCCTGCTGCCTTCAGTTTTTCCAGCATTATTGTCTTTTCCAGAGAATCCTGCCTTCTCATGATGTACCCAAAGAAGGACAGACTTAGTATCATCATTTTTGTCTCCAGAGACAGTTCTGGCTTAATTTGAACTAGGAACCACTTGTTTGTTTTTCTAGAGAACCAGTATATCTTCAAAGCATTTCCCCAGCACCATCTTTCAAATGAATCCATTTCCTTCCTAAAAGCTGTCTTCTTTGTCCAGCATTCACAGCCATGTGTAACAATTGGGAATACAATAGTCAGCATGTTCTTGGTGTTGGTCTCCAGTGACACATCCTTACACTCGATTTCTAGATCCTTAGCTGCTGTCCATCTATTTCTCAATATTCTGATTTCTTGGCTGTGGTCTCCATTTGAACTGATGATTGAACTGAAGTGTATAAAAATCTTTAATAGTTTTAATTTCTTTATTGTCAACATTAAATCATGCCATTTTCATGGTTTTTTCTTCCTAATGTTCAACTGCACTCCTGCTTTTCCATTTTTTCCCTTTCTTTCACTGTCATCAGAAGTCATTTCAAGTCATTGAAGTTTTCTGCCAGTAATGTGGTGTCCCTTGTATATCTGAAATAATTGATGTTACTTCGACCCATTTACCCTTCTCCTTCATCTGAATCTTTCTGTATGATATGTTCTGCATACAAATGTGACAGATGGGGAGATAAAATACACCCTTCTCCTTCTTTTGCCTATAGGAAACCATTCTGTCTCTCCACATTTTGTCTTGACACTAGACTCTTGTCCACAGTACAGGTTATGTATCAGGACAATCAAGTGCTGAGACGCACCCATTTCTTTCAGAACAATCCATACTTTCTCACAATCTACATGATAAAAGGCTTTACTGTAGTCTATAAAAGATAGATTGGTCTTTGAAATTCAGATTCAAGATTTTGATGCTCACTTATAAAGCTCTTCATGGTTTGGGATCCTGTTACCTGTCAGAACATCTTCCCCAAGGTCGCCAAGGTCCTCCCAGGCAATGCTCCTCTGAGTAGACACTCTAAAGGAGTCCAGAAAACCTTCCATTAAAAGTAGGGCCTCCTTTGCTATGGCACCCACACTTTGGAACCAACTTCTGGTAGATATGTACCTGGCTCCCTCCCTACCTTCCCCCATTTAAAAGGCACTTAAAAACACTGCTTTACAGAGTGACCTTTTTTTGGCAACACTACTTGATGCATTTTTCCTGGTTTCTGTTTCTCTGGATTGTTGGTTTGTTTGTATGCCTTGCGCTCCACATGGATAAGGGTATGGTCCTTAATTCTTTGTCCCACTTACCAAATACTTATACTCTGCAAGACCACCTGTTCTAGGTGGGGAAAAAAATCCCATTCATGTGATATGATAGAATAGGCAAACAACAGCATACTCTCCCTTATTATTTTCTCCCAAAAATACAGGTATTACCAGTCTATTGAAAGCTTTGCACAGGAGGCAAACTATTTTGAATTTTTATACAGCATTTAGCACATCATTAGAAATCATTTCAATAGCAAAAAACAAATGCTGGCAAGGTGGATAGATAAGTTTTTTATTTTTTTAAATGTGGGCTGCATAGACTAATGATTCATTTCTCTTCCCTGTTTTTGGATTATAGGAGATCTTTCTTGGACAGAGCTAAATAAACATTTATACCAGAGGTTCTGTCACAACCTTTATGCATACCCAGGTTTCCCCAATCCTCTCTCTCTGAATGGTTATAGTTTAAGCTGAAAGTCTGAACATACGGAGGCTATAACATTGATTACACCGAAGGAACATCTAGGTTTACAAGAGTGGTACAGGAGGAATTATGTTTAGAGAAATGTCCCGAAATCTTGAAGACCTTTTGGAAATGTAACTCTATCCATTTTCTAAGAAGACAAGCTGTCAGCTGGCAACAATCAACCTCTTCAGTTCTACACACAGAGGTCCTTTTGATTTCAACAGGAATGGCATTTGCATAAATGTGTCCCATAGTACGGTACTATATTCAGGAATGTCCTCCCGAGGTGGAAATATATTGTTTATTCTACTGATTATTTATTCTTTGCTATAAATATTTCATACTTTTGAAAAGCATTTCATAAAATTCAGTTCTCCAAGGGAGAACAAGGCAACATTGGAAATAACGATCTTATAAGGAAGAAAGAGGGAGGAACCAAGACAGATGATCTGTCAGCTGGTAGAGGTATTGGAGAAGGTGTGACATGCAACATTTATGTTTTTAGTTTGGTATTTTATAGTCATTTGTGCATACTTGTTGATCCCGGTAAGAATGACATTAGCTATTCCATTTATGGGACAGGTGGCAACCCTCCACCACCACCACAATTCCAGAGATACGTTGGAAAAATGGAAGAGATTTGAGCTCTCAGCTTCAGCAGCATATCCGTTTTTTTGTCCTCTAGAACAGCCCTATTCAATTAATATCTGAGCTAGTGTCTGTAACTCAGTTAGAGAAGAGAGACTAGCCCTGCCTCAGCTCCTTCAGTGCTGTCTCCATCTAAGTAAGCATGAATCTTTAGATTTCCCGGGGTTCATGCTTACCTGCGGAGCCTTCATGCAAGCCAGAACTTCTTTTCAGACTGGCTGGAGTAAGTGGGAAGACCAGAATGACAGAGGGCATGGTGCTAGCTACTCCTGTCTGACTGTGTTGATGATCTTTGGTTAGAGAATGACTCAATAAGTGCCAAGGCGCGCATTCCAGAATTGTGTTAGTATAGTTAGGTACAGTGGAGTGAACCGGCAGATCCAGTCCTCTGAACATCGGAATGGCCAGTGAGCACACTTTGCATGTATAGGTCTAATTCTAAGAAAACAGGAAAGTGGGTATTTATTGGAGAAATGTGTTAAGAAAAGAAATATAGGAATTGTAGTTCCAGACAATTAAAGGGGAGATGCAGAGAACTATGTTTGCTGTTTGCTTCTTAGGGTGAAAAATGGGACCCTCCAAATGTATAGTACAGCCAGTTGTGAAAAAGGCTGGGGGATGCAGCTCAGCAGCCTCCGAAGGGGCTTCACTTTGTTTCCTCCTGAACTTCACTGGGTCTACCCTGGATAAAGCTAACCTTGAATCTAGCCCTAAACCATTTTTTAAAAAATAGCAATACAGTCCAAATCTAGCAAACAAGGACAAAAAGACCGGTCAAGTTCAACTGAGTAGAAAATGCAGTGGCAGCCGACTCATAAGCAATTTCCTTGAAACCAATATTATGTGGTGGGGAGGGGGGAATCCACTCAGACGTTCAACTGAAAAAAGAGAAAAACCGCAGGGGAAAAAGGTTGCGCTTGGTCTCAGATCTTGACTGCTGTTGGGATTTATATCTCACTTGGTCCATTCTGTACTCTGGTGTCAAGGAGAATGCAGAACTGTGTTTCAAACCGCTTCCCACACATTTAACATAGCTATACCCTTTTATTATTATATACACTTTTATTAAAACTAGGAAAGTATATTGCTCCTAAAGGCTATTTGGACAAAGAGACACTACAGCGAGCTGCGAAATCAATTGTGCCTATAATCAGAGATATGCTATGAAGTGATACATATGGGGCACAATGTTTTGTTGCTGCTATTGGTCAGTGCCCAGTGGCAAGAAAATCTGAATGAATTAGAAGGAACTTTTTAATAAAAGAACAACCGAAAGTGGGAGGGGAGGGCCTTTATAACCTGTGGGAACTTTGTGTTGACAATTTAGAAAGGAACGAGTCCCTCCCCATCTCGTTAAAACCCACAACATTCTTGCTATTCCTTTTCTGTCTTTTAAGCTCTTAATGCTCTTAAAAGTGCGGGATGATATGTCTTGTTCCTTGCCCAAGAGCTGTCAAGCTACTGTTTTGGAAAATATTTTCTTTCTCTTTTTTAAATTACATTTCTATCTGGTGATTGTTTCAAACACAGGACTTTTCATCCCTTCGTTGCATGCAAAGCAGCGAGCAGAAAACCTGGTGCAAATATGAGATGAACTTTGAACACCTAATGGGTAGGCCCTAGAGGGGGTGGAACTGAAATATGAGCAGCTTATTCTCTGAGCCCTTTAAACCCTCCAATCTGTTTTAAATTATTTTGGTGCCTCTATTTAAAGGTTAAATTTTTGTTGTTGTTATGAGCCCGAGTTTAGTAATACAAAACCTGGCCAATATCAGCAAAGAGCCAATTCACAAGATTACAAACCAAGGGCCTTTCCTGAGCTGACCTAAAGTGAAACAGCATGCTTCTTCTTAGCAACACATTCTGACAATGAATGAACTTTTCACATCTCGGTTCATAAAATAAACACATCTATTCAGTGGGAAAATAAACTAACTAACCTGACCGTTCCATACGTGTTGGCAATGGGTTCTGAGTGAAATTTCATGGTCATTTTACATCAGGAGGAAATTACTCTTTATTTGTTTATTCAGTTTTAAAAACACATACGTCAACATCTAAATACAGTTGTTGAAAAATAGGCTGTGTTGGTAGACTATGGAATAGTCTTGGACTACACGGCTTTATGACTATAATCTATGGCTACTGGAAAGGATGTTCAACTCAAAGTTTTTGCACATCTGGCTTATACTGATTTCAGTGGAAGTCAATGAAGGCAAGACTTAACTCTCCCAATAAAATCAATGCATAAAATCTCAGAGGGAAGCAGTTTCATTGATTTTAATGGGAAAGGTGGATTGGTAAATTATTCTCCTTTTCAAATTGGTAGATTTCAAAAACAGAAGTGTGGGTGATTTAAACTCTCAACGATCCAATTTTTCTGAGATTTTCCTGGAAAACAGATTTTGGAACTCTTTCTCGCTGACCCATAGGATTCCCATATTCCGGGATATTCTCTCTCTCTCTCTCTCTCTCTCTCTCTTTTAAATGAGTCCTCATGGAAGCCAAGGTATGAGGCAAAACATTCGGTCATTTTCCTGTCCAACCTGATATTGGGTTTCAGCGTGGTTGAGAAGATCTTAGATATACTGTACTATGTCATATGAACTGTCTTTTCCCAATTTCACGTAAAATGTTTCCACCTGATCCAAAAATGGCCCCACCAATTTGGTTTAGGGCACAATTCATTCAGATTTGGCTGATTCATTCGGAACTGATTCAGATCTGAATCCAAAATGAATTTCAGAAATGTTCATGTGGCCTATAGGTTAGCATCCGGAAATGACAACTGAACAGCTGAGGTTCCACCACTGAGTTGAAACTCCACCTTACCTCAGAAGAACTTCATTTGTTTGGGGTATCTAAAGAAAAGAATAGAAGAAGAGCTTGAAATTCAGATCAGCACATGCGGAGGTGGATGACCCTTCCATTCTTCTGGACCGACTCCATGAAGGACTAATGTGTCAAAACCAGCATGTGGAACTGGGAGTAGAAACCACTGAATTTAGCAAAACACGAGGATGATAAACTCAAACTTTCTAGTTGCAGTTAGCAGTCTTGCAGCTGTATTCTGAATGAGGGATGTAAATCTTGAATTGTTCTTGCACATGAGGGTGAATAACTGCAACATTATTTTGCTTGCCTTTGACGGGGGGGCGGAGAATATTTAGTGGTGCTTATGAAGTGAATGAGAACAGGTTTTTTTTTAAAAAAACCTGAAGTTTTGCAGAGATAATATTTTGATGCAACAAATTGTTTGAAACGATAATAGCTGCTCCTTCGTTGCTCAGGCTTCTAAAGGTTAGAGGCATCACATGTCCCCCCCCATTTAAAACCACTTTAAAAACTTTTTAAACCACTCATTCTGTATGGGAAGGCTTTGCTTCACAAAGAAAAAAGATGCTAGCTTTGTGGAGAGACAAGTTTGCACAAATTATGGAGACCCTGATGATTAAAAACAAGACTTCCTGGCCTCACTTTTCAGCAGGGGGTGAGACCCTGATCATTCCTCATCAAGGTCTCCCGTCAAGTTGAGACAGCCTAAACTGATGGAACTGAAGAATTTGGCGAATCCTTTCTTCTGAAAGGACTAGACTCTCTTCAACGGCAATGGCATGTATAGCATACCACAGTAGTCCAATGCCTGCTTTCTGCTTCTCTATTGATTAACCTTTAATAATATGTATATGTATGAAACAACAAGTGAAAAATACGTACAGTATATCATATTCTCAGACTGCAGTAATGTTGTTGTTGTTTCCACTTAGCTATTTTATATCTATAGTTCCCATATATCATCCAGGGAGGACTGTATGTGTATGGCTTGCCACTTACATAATTTTCTATAGTTTAATACTTTCACACCCCTACCATCAGAACACCACTTACATATTAGGACTTACCCATCAGCTTGAATATAATGTCAATGGCCACTTTCTCTCTATTATTGCAATTTTCCATTGAATTCCCGTAAGTAAGTACCAATGGGAAATTCCTAGAAGCTAAGCCATTTTCAGTGAATTAGCATCAAGACACTGAGTCTTTGTGAAACAGTGCTCTGTAACATGATTCAAGATGCGTATTTGGGGACTTCTGACAAGGCTAGATTTGTTTTTATGCTAATGGAGAAAGTCTTGGAATCGCATGCATTTTTATGATCAAAGTTGACCACCATGAGTCTGTCTGGAAGTATGACTTGAGTGATCGAATTTCTAGAGACAATCATTTTACTTAGATTTTTTTTTTTAAAAAGAGACTTTAAAAAACCACTCCTTTCAGAATACCTGTGTGTTTGCTTAGTTTTCCAACATAATGTTGACATATATCAATAATTTTTTCCCTTTTCATGAAGCTTGCCAGACAAATGTTAATTAGAAAAATGCCCATGAGGAATTAAGACTATCGGCTCATCCAGTCAAGAGTTGTCTACTTGGATTGAAAGGAGTTCTACAAGATGCCCATGGCAGAAAGAAGATTCTGAGTGTTGTGGTCTAGAGATCACTGGTTCTTAACCTTTGTTACTCAGTTGTTTTTGGACTGCAACTCCCAGAAGCCTTCACCACCAGCTGTGCTGGCTGGGGTTTCTGGGAGTTGCAGTTCAAAAACACCTGAGTTACCCAAGGTTAAGAACCACTGGTCTAAATCAGTGGTTCTTAACCTTTTTGAAAGAAACGCCCCTTGAGCCATTGAGGAAGTTATCATCGCCCCCCCCTCCCCACGGTGATGATATTTATTTATTTATTTATTTATTTATTTATTTATTTATTTATTTATTTATTTATTTATTTATTTATTTATACACTTAAATCCAATGACCCCTGAAAACAAAATTCAATTCCAAGAAAATGAAATGTCCCCAAAAAGTAACATTTAATTATTTAGTTGCAAGCGAATTTTAAGATGCAAAAAGAAATATAAAAAGGGCATAAAAACAAAATGCAATGCAGGAACTAAAAATTTCAAGACGAAATATCTGAAACTAAATTAAGATTGGAGGAAAATATATATTCATGCACATTGTAAAAAGGCTGCAGCCATCTTCACAGGTTTGGCTTGCTCCAGCGCCCCCCTACCGCCCCCCTTCTGCTCCAGCGCCCCCACACCGCCCCTTTTCGTTCTACCGCCCCCCTGAAAAATGAAATCGCCCCCTGGGGGGCATTACCGCCCACGTTAAGAACCACTGGTCTAAATGATTAATTGTTCCAAGCTGTGACATACAAGATCCGTTACTTCAATTGGAAATTGAAATTTCAATCCTGTGCAAATACAGCATGAAGCTATGCAATGCCGCACCGATCCCCAGTTAGCCTTAGAGGCCTAATTCAACAATTTGGGGTTGGGCCTAGTTTATTTTGAACTGACTGAACCTACCAGATTTTGACCTGAATTCAAAGTGAAATTAAGAACTCTAAAACGTTGTGCTGTCTGTTGATGTGCATTGGGAAAGCGAAACAGTCATAACTTCTTTTAGAATTACAAACATGCATGGAATTTAAACACACAACAGTCCCCTTGGAATGGAAACAAATTCAGGACAAATATGTGGTTTTCCTGAAAACAGCCATAGAACATGTTTTGTTTCAGAGAAGTGCATCAGATGCAGCAGCATCCTCCAATAGAATTCGCTGTGACAAAATTGCAGGCAGCTAGGCACATGAACGTTTGTTCTAGCCACTGTAAAATTGGCTTCATTACGGTAAAAGTTTGCTTATGTTGGCTCACTTTCTGTAGCATAGTTCTGTATGTAATATTGCATTACGGGTCTGAGACTGATTTAATCTTAATCTTACCATGTTTTGACTCTGCACATGTAACTAGTAGCTATTCACTCAAAGTACAGATGGAGGAGGAAACTTTTGAAAAAACAAACAATCAAAACAACATAGATTGAAATGAAACCCTAGCCTAAAAACCTGGGGCCAAAATATATGTGTGTGTGTGTGTGTGTGTGTGTGTGTGTGTGTGTGTGTGTGTGTGTGTGTGTGTGTGTGTGTGTGTGTGTGTGTGTGAAGCAAACGAGAGCACAAGTACCTAATGAAATTGCTACTTAAATAACACGGAGACCAACACAGAGACTTGTCCAAATAAACAGCAAATAAAAAGAGTAAGAGAGGATCTGAATGGATTGGGGAAGGATTAGGAAAGGAGAACTGAAGGTTAGGACTAGCAGAATGAAGGAAGGAAGGACAAATACAAGCTGCAGTAAACTCAAGCTCCATGGAAGCTGTTTCAGAAACATTCTTCCACTTAACAGACAACTGGCTGGATAGTTCAGTGACAGTTTAAGAGTTTGATTCCCCACTGTACCTCTCAGGAGAAGAGCCAGCTCGTCTGGCCTTGGGCAAGATGCACAGGCCTAAAGATCCCTAGACAAAGGGAATGGTAGCCACTTCTGAATACTCTCTACCTAGAAAACCCTGGAAAGAGCTGTCACAAATTAGAATTGCTTGGTGGCATGTGATTATTAATACCAACAAAGCAGCCAAGGAATCTTCTTTCCTTCTCCAAGGACCTATGACTGGGACGTACTGGTGAGATTTTTGCATCATACTGGAAGATTGATCTGTCAATGCGCAACGTCCGGTTCAAGGCACAACATCCAGACAATAAAGTCCTCACAGTGAAAGAGCAGGATTTTTAAAGAATTCCAGGAGAATTTGCACCTTTTCAGACCACTATTTGCAAAAATCGTACAAACAATTGCCGTTGTGCTGGATAGATATTTAAGAAGCAGAAGCATGAGATCATGTCTGTGTGTTTTATTATGAGCAGTCCACCTCCCCCCCTTGGTACTTGCTTTGTGGGTGTGTGCATGTGCCCATGCTTGCGCGCACTTAACTTTGGCAAGGAAGCTAGAGGCATTTTGCACATATTGTACAATCCACTGCGACTGTAAAAGTACTCGTCGTCTCCCTCTTGTGCTGGAGGCAAGAATTCTCATTGTTAGAGACTCATAGACATGCTGTCTCCCCCATTAAAAAAAGACATGGACAACATCTCCCTCCTCCAAAGCAGGGTTTGAGAGTACACAGGACACTGTAGTGGGAAGGATGGCTTCCCCTCTACCAGTTCTGCTAAATTCTACAGTTCTGCTAGAAGTTCACTGATGGATCCTGCCCATCCTGCAGTGACTGAGTCTCCTAATATTTTTCATTGACAAAATTAGGTTTCCTGTTAGCCTACAATATCGTAGAGGTGCAAATCGAGATATTATCAAACATTAACGAGACCTTTCTCCTTTAATTGCAGAAGAGATGTTTTCACCATTCAAGCTTTTAACAGGAACCTGCTTCCTTAATTTGCAGAAAGCTGTATTCTACTCTCATCTATTTAATTTTGTTTTTATAGCCTACTATAGTCAAGTCTTTATTTGAAATTCATATTTAATCCATTTCCTGGTTGTCATGGAATTGTTGGTAATGTGTGATTACATTATGTTGTCTTTTGCCAGGACACTCCTGTAAATGAGGCATTATCCTCTGAGATTTTCTTGGCTGCAAAATGTGAGTAATTAAAAACGTAAACAAATATTATCCATTACATATGCCACCGTAATAAGTACTTCACTATAATACAAGTTAATGGCTCTTTAGGGATCCAGCTTAATCCTCCTATAGCATGTTTTGTAGGTGTAGAAATAAACCATTCAGCTTGTGTGTCTTGTGTTAGACATTGTTAAGAAGGATCTGTGAGGATAGACGAATGATAGCGAAATTTGCTGAAAGGTTTTAAAATATGCTTCGCAAAAGGAGAAGGAGAGAGAACCCTGAATGGTTTGCAAGCTATAGATCGGTCGATTGTTTAGGGCCAAATCGAGAAATGTGGGTGAAACTCAAGTCTTCCTTTAAGGGTTATCAGTGGCTTTTAGCCACAGCAGCTAAAGGGATTCTTTGTAATCCTTAGGGTATCAGATAATAAGAACAAGCAAGCAAGCACTGGCCAGCTTTATAATGACAAATTAATTAATTTCTTAGGCACTTTCCCAGTCTTTTGGCACTTGAGATGATACACACACTACTAAAAGACAGTGAGCTCTATGTAATTGTTTGTCCTTATTAGGTAGATAGATACTTTATTGAAGAAGTCTTCCGACCATTTCAAATTCAAATGCATTGGACACAAACGAATAACAAAAATAACAGCAAACATTCAACTCACAAAGGGTTTAAATTATAAAATAGTAACAGTATGTATACAGTTTAGTTAGTCGATCAGTCGTAATAACTTCTGTCATTCCAGCGAAACCCCACTAGAGATAAAAACATTACATGGCTCATTTAGACAGACAATTTTCCTTCTTATTTCTTTCTGAGAATGGCTGCTTGAACCCCAAAGAGAGCAATCCTCTGTGTCACAAACTGATTGGACCCTTGCAAAGAGAAATTCAGTTTGTTCTCATCCTCCTAGTCTCGCATGCTGTCAAGGAATGGGGCTAAATTCTGTCCTCTAATGTTGGAATATAGCTGGCAACACTATAAATAGCGGGCAAGAACTTCTAATTTGGCTGCCCAACATATGCCAAGCCTATTTGTATTGGGATACCCTGAAATCTCCCTTGTGGCATCATCATATCTTTTTGCTCAAAATGAAGGTGAGCGGAGGTTGTACATAAATCTTTTTCATTGGAAAAGCAAGTATTTGGCCCCTGCCAACCATTTCATAGATCTTCCAGATGACAGGTCATGTATATCCAACTGCTCTGATTGTCTAATACTCTTTGTTTGAAAACATTTCTCATATTGAAATTAAACACACTTATAGCCTCGACACTAAAACCATGATTTGAAACAACGTTGAAAAACTAAGGAAACAAGGTTTTGCTGATGTTTTAATCACCTGTTCATTTAAACATACCTTGGGAAGCCAGACATCACTATCTTGAACTAGCTCATTCCAATAATTAGTCTAAGAAGGCAAATATCTGACACAGATGTCATTCCAAATTCAGCTTTAATTACCCAGGCTGAGGAGGTCCTTGATACTCTCATGACCAAATGTAAAAATTGATTCTGTTCTGTGTCTTTTCAGTTTTTGTATTATTGGCAAATCCCCCAGCTTTCTGTGCCAAAACTGAACAAAGGCAACCTCATTTGCCTTATATCCCTTTATACCTGGTTGGAGTGAGCCAAGATACTTATACTTCAGTAGCTTATTCAAGGTTTGAACACAGGTAGATACTCTCATTTTATTCCTCTTTATCTCAGGAGACCATCATCCGGTAGATGAAATATCGATGGCCAATAAATAATATGATTACAATGGACCCTTGACTTACAGACGGCTTGAATTACAGACTTTTCGAGTTACAGACTTCTCTGGCTGCAAAATTTAGGTTTGACTTGCAGCCGGAGAATCGACTTACAGACCAGAAAAAAACCAAAATGGAACAAAAACGGAACAAAAACAGCCGGTTACGGATAATCGGTTTTCAATGCATTGTAGGTCAATGGAGACTCGACCTACAGACTTTTCGACCTGCAGCCACCATTCCAATACGGATTAATTCCTTAAGTAGAGGGTCCACTGTACTCCTGAGTCTTTGGAGTCTAAAAACCGCTTCTAACATTTAGTCTTTTTTTTTTTTGCCAAAGATTACCGCTTTTGATTTACTACAGTTAATTACCAGGTCTTTTTGCTGACAATAAGCACCAAAACTTCTCAGGTGTGTGCACAGACTTACCTGTGTTGTGGAAAGTAGGATCACATTGTCTGCATACAAAGAATGTCAACAGACCTATCCAAAGCTTTAGGCATATGAAAACAAGACTATGCACAGCTGAAACTACATCATTAATGTAAAATTAATGATAATGAGGAAGGGCACCAAAATATAGCCCTGTGAAAGTCCTTTAACTGTAGGGATTTTATTTGTTAAAGCATGGTTTATACCAATTCTAACTCACAGACTTGTGTCCATATAAAGGCTTTTATTAAAAAAAAATCTCCTATCAATATGTGTCTTCAATAATTTCTCCCATAAAAGATTTGTATTTATTGAATTGAAAGCAGTACAGTGATGCCTTGCAAGATGTTTCTAGGGTCCTTTTGATCTCCTTTCTTAAAAAATAGAATGACTATGCTGAGCTTCCACCCCTTTGGAATGAACCTGGCATTACTTATGTGAGTGAACAAACCAGCCAGTAAAGCAGCCCACCAGTCTCTTCTGTCCTTAAAAGTATGGGTGGCATGAAATCATCTCTTGATGCTTTGTTATTCCTTAATGACTGTACAAGAGACTTAATCTCTTGCATGGTGACAGGACACCATTTAGGGAGATTATTTGTGTCCCCAAGAGTTTTTCCCCAAAACTTTTTTCACCTTTTATCTGCTCCCTGAATAAATCAGAATAAAATTCTTCCCATACGGAGGCAGATACAGGTATCTCAAAATTATGCTAAAATTCACTGAAATTTCTGATAACTGATTGCCAAAACTATGCTGAGTGTTTGTTTGCTGCCTCCAGTTTCAAATCTGCCCAACTTTTAGCAGCAACACTGGCTTTTTTCGGCTGTAACTAAAATTTTTGTATTTGCTTCAAGTAATGAGCATGTATAAGGTCTGCCACCTGGGGAGTTATGGACATTTCTCATTTCTTTTCCTCAAATGCTTCCTCAGCCTGCAACACTCAGCATCAAACCAGGGTGGCATTTTTTTCTAAAGTCATTTGCTGTAACTCGATAATAGTAAAGGTTAAACTTGGGAACAAATAGCCTGATATCTTGGCAGAGTATTGAAAATTGTGGGTTAAAAACCTCTAGCTACACAACAGATAGTACAGGGACCTACAGAACAGAATTAGCTTCAAATCTCCCCAGATAAGACCACCCTTTATTGGTTCTCATTAACTGGCACTTACAGTCTCAATAACTTACTCTGAGACTGTGGTAAGAGAAAGAATAAAAGGTTCCATTTACTCACAGTTCTGAACAGATAAAAAGAGCATATAGTAGGAAAATGGCTAGTTACATGAACAGACCTTGGCTACAAGGCTGAATAATTAACTGACACGTGCTTCTGTCAGTTCTTCTTTATCTGGAGACTGAGCTTTGTCCACCTGTTCCAGTTCCTTTAAAGAGGGTGTGTATTCTGCAAAAAAAAAAAAAAAAAAAAAAAAAACCTCCTCTGAAACCAGGCCCATTGAAGATCATAATACCTTGTGCTCTTGTATGGTGTCTTTAAAGACCATTGACCAGCCCAGCCCTATAGAAGACACTGATCCATCCTGTTCTAACATACATAGATCACTCAGATTCTTCTCCTTCTTAAAATACAGAGTAATTTTAATTGGCTTCTTCCATGCCTCCGGAAGGTTACTGTATAGGTTAGGAGTAATCCCAAGATCTATATCTGTTTTCCTGGCGAACACCATGACTACAACCTTAACTGCTGGATAGCTCAGTAGTTTAAGTATCTGGCTGTGGAGCCAGAGGTTAGGAGTTCAATTCCCCACTGTGCCTCCCTGACAGGAGCTAGGCTTGATGATCCATAGGGTCCCTTCCAGCTCTGCAGTTCTAAGATGACAAACAAGTTCTATTCTATTGTTTTCTCTTGACCTACCTCACTGCTCAACTCCTTTAAAAAAATTGAGACAATGAAAATTTGAAAGATACCTGAAAGATAAAATTAGCTCACTGGACTTCAGTCCGTTGGGTTAAGCATCTACAGACTTCACACAAAACAACCATGAGTAAGGCTGCAGAAAGGCTAAATCCATCACAGTAGACCCAGAGCAGTCCTTAAGGATGGGCAAGCTGGGTGGGGGGCTCCCAGGGTGCTGAGCTGAGCTGAGCTAAGGGAAGTCCAATAGAGCTCAGGAGCAGCCACGTTGAGGTGAAGTGGATACTAAGCTGGGTTTAGTGGCCAGGTCTTAAAATGGATTTTGGGAATATCAAAAGAGAGGAACGACGACAAAACAAAATACATTAGAAATAAAGCCTCACCAAACTGCAAAATCCAAGGATTTCATACAATCACATTGGCAACATTCATAGTAGTACAAAGCAAGTAGTTTAAAACCACAAAAGGCACTCTTAATTTCAGAAGCCTTCAACAAGTCAGCAGGCAGAAGGAAAGAGCAGAGGGAATAAAAGAGAAAGATGAGAAAGTGGGGTGGGGGTGGGGGGGACAATGGGAGACAGTAGCAGAAAGAGAAGAGTGTTTTTTTGTTTGTTTGTTTTTGCAAGGACCTCATCTATTACTGGCTTCATGCCTGCTAGTGTTGCTAGATCTCAGGAAAGTGAGCTGAAGTCTCAGGGAATTGCTCCATTTCCTCAGGTCTTCAGACCGAGAGACATCTCAGGATGAGAAGAGTGTAGAATGTGTGCAACGTGGCTTTTACCACTTGTTCAAGAATTTACTAGTTCAAAATTGACTTGAGGCTGTGCTCTGTCAGAAAATGGGTGGCGATAAAATAATGGAACCTTACAGATATGTTTTGGACATTTTCTGGGAAGGTTAGCTCTATAAATCTGTTGAAACAAAGAGCAACAAAGCATCATCTGGTGTGTCACTTTATTGACAATTTTATAACGGCATGTGCTTGCATAGCCAAGTGATACATGATGTGTTATCCAAGTTGGTAAGCAGGTACACAAGAGTACATGGTGTAGTGGTGCCAGGGCTCACAGGGTCAGAGTGCTGGGATTTTTCTGATTAGCAAGGAAGAGATCATCCTGCTCGTTCTCTGCTTAGACATCCCTGTGCCTTTGAGCCTAGTTGTGAAGCTGACAGTAACTGGGCAAAAGGTACTATGGAGTATCCTGAGCTGGGCTGGGCTAGTCTCAAATCAAGGCCCATTTACTCTACATCAGGCTGGCTTCTGGGGGAGAGGAAGAGCTGTCATGATCGGGTGCCTTAGCACAACTGCCTGCTTTAGGGACTCTCTGAGACATTGGGGAGGAGTTACAGGATGTAGAGGGTCACCCTGATAAGGGTCTGCATTTCCAAATGGACCATTACACCACCGGAAGGGTGGGGAAAGTAAACCATCAGTTTTGAGGAACTGAAACAGCAAAAATACACACTGTGGCAATGGTGTGCAAGCTGGGATGTAATAAATAAATAATGGTGACCACTCACAAAGTAGTGTTGAGCACATCACAAATATCCCAGTAAGCTGATTAACAGCTGTACTTTTGAACAGTGTTCGTTCTGGTGGCTTCATCAATCCAAAGAAAAGTATTTTTAAACAGCATGAATGTCTTCCGGATTATTAAAAAGCAGCACATGCTTTGCCCCTCTATGCTTTCTGTCTCGCTTTCACTTTGGTTCATTTTCTGAGGGCCTTCTGTCAGAAGGGCAAACTCGGTAATCAACTGTGCTACTTCGCCATCAACACTTCCCTTGCTTTTCCGACTTCAACTCTCTTTTCTGGATGGCTTCAGAAAGCCAAATAACAGCACGAAAGCAAGGTGTGCCCCATGTTCTGTTTGTCTATCTGTCAACAGATAAAGAAAGAGGAGGAAGAAGAGAGAGTACCTGACAATTAAGCTGCTTTTCCAAAGTAGCTTTTGGTTTAATTGCACCAACTGCCCAGCCTATGGGAAGGGACCCTTTAGTGATGATTTCAGTCATGAACTTCCTTTGGTAAGTCCATATTTCTATTCTTTGTGACAGGTGGGTTTTTTTCTCTTTTTTCCAAAGAGTAGTAGCCTATGGCAGTCGGTTGGAAAGATGATATTTCCGAGAGATACAGCACACAAAAGAGTGACAAATTAAAATGACATGTCTGTCGTGGAAGATTGTGATCTAGTGGAATGAAACCCTTCAGATCCAGATAATGTTGAGCTTGCTGTGCGGCAATGCGCTACAAGACCAGTTCAAATTGCACACGCCTGGAACAAAACAGAATTTGTCTTTCTAGAGAGAGCTGCGAGTACCAAGTGGGGGACTTCTTTTGCCCAAATGTATCCAGTTTCTTTATTGCCTTGCCCGGTGGCAACACATTCTATCCTTCATGCTGCTAGTGGATGGACTAAAACGAAACCGGGTGGTTATTCAGGCTGACATGGAAGACAAAGAAAGGACAATTTGTTAAAAAAAAAAAACCTAGTGTGGAACCTGTCACTGCACTCCCTTTGGTTCAATGTCGTATGTCTTTCTAATTTCACTTATGTCTCTCACAACAGTCTGATAAAGGTTCCCAGTGCTGGCCTGCTGATCTTCAGATGTTGCACTTGATACTCCTGATGCAGCATGAGGGCCAAAATATGGGTTTTGGGATTTAGGGGGAAAGGACAGTCTAAAGGAAGCTGAGCTGATTATCCATGGGAATCAAACGACGAGTTTGTTATTGCTGAACATCACAATGTGGCTCCACAGTTAGAAACACTGTTTCAAATGAGCTGCATGATTTGATAGCTTATAGTAGCACATAGAGTGGACCATGGGTTGCTCATAGCCCCCAAAGATGTTTCTGATGTCTACTGGGACTCCACAAAGCCCATCCCTACCAAAGAGCAAGCTTCAAACAGAGCAAAACCAAAGCAAAGCATGCTGCTTATATACTGCCCCATAACGCTTAAAGAACTCTCTGGGCAGTTCACAAGTTAATTACGCAGGCAACACAACGTCCCCCTCACAGCAATCTGGGTAATAATTTCACAAACCTCGGAAGGATGGAAGGCTGAGTCGGCTACCTTGGATTGAACCCCAGGCCGTGAGCACATTTTAACCATTGCACCACGAGACAACATTTTGTTGTGAAATTTTGCAAAAAATGTTCCCCCTTATTGGAGGAATCCAGGAAGAGCCAGCAGTACTAGAGAGGGGATCACACTCTCAGATAGCTCCCTCCCATATCCTGCAAAAAATATGTGGACATGATTTGTGCCTCCCTCAAACCTTTGGGCATTTGGCCGTATTTCCTGGCCTGGTACAGGGTATAGGGAGTACTGGGTGCAGAAAATTGATTTCAGTGTTTAAAGTAACTCATTACTTCCTTGTCTCTCTATGTAACTAAAATAGTTAATGTTTCTTGCTTTAAAAATTATGTGAATTCTGCAAACTGCTCGCTGGTGTTACAAAACACATTCTGCTCCCATCTGCCTTGTTGCTCCTGCCTCATATTCCTCAACAAAACATGAAGCACAACATCAGCCAATAGTTCAACCATGTTGTCAAGAGACTGGGAAAATAGGGGATTGTGGTTTTGGTTGCCCTTCTGAAACAGAGCAGGCCATGAGAGAGCGGAGAAAGCACCCATTAATTGGGAGGCCATAACATCTGGCTTTATTGCTATGTGAAAGAGGAATCTCCAAGGCTGCTCATGCTTTGGTAGAGAGCTAATTAGCACAGAATGGTGCTGAGTAGAATAGATGGGAAGAGATGTTACTTTGGATATGCTACTCTTCTCTTCAAGAAGGTTTAAGGCAATTTGACTTGTGATTGGAGCACCCCCTCAAAGAGTCTGGAAAGGGAATTATGGCTATAAAAATGTGAGAGAAGTTGCTTAGTCTAGTGTCTCTTAGGAGACTCCTATGCTCATCTGTTGCTTTGCTGCCTGACTTGTACACTGTGTAACCTGTGGATCCATGCTGATATTTTGCCAATGTGTGTTACCTTAGGTCCCCTTCATCACCATCATCACCATGCTGATATTTTGCCAATGTGTGTTACCTTAGGTCCCCTTCATGAATTGCTGCCTTGTCGTGGCAAAGGGGCTTGAGTAATTCAGAGAAGCTATGGGCTACGCCATTCAGGGACACCCAAAATGGTCAGGTCATAGTGGAGAATTCTGACTAAATTTGATCCACCTGGAGCAGGAACTGACAAGCCACTCCATATTTTTGCCAAGAAAACTCCATGGGCAGAAACAAAAGGCTAAAAGATATGACACTGATCAGTCCCTCAGGTCGGAAGGCGTCCAACATGCTACTGAGGAAGAGCAGAGGACAAGTACAAGTTGCTCCAGAGCTAATGAAGTGAGGAGGAATTAAAGAACCTCTTAATGAGGGTGAAAGAGGAGGGCACAAAAATGGTCTGATGCTCAACATCAAAAAAACTAAGATCATGGCCACTGGTCCCATCACCTTCTGGCAAATCGAAGGGGAAGATATGGAAGCAGTGACAGATTTTACTTTCTTGGGCTCCATGATCACTGCAGATGGTGAAAGCAGCCATGAAATTAAAAGACACCTGCTTCTTGGGAGGAAAGCGATGAAAAACCTAGACAGCATCTTAAAAAGCAGAGAAATCATTTTGCCGACAATGGTCTGCATAGACAAAGCTATGGTTTTTCCAGTAGCCATGTATGGAAGTGAGAGCCGGACCATAAAAAAAGGCTGACAGCCGAAGAATTGATTCTTTTGAATTGTGGTGATGGAGGAGACTCTTGAGAGTCTCCTGGACTGCAAAGAGAACAAACCTATCCATTTTGAAGGAAATCAACCCTGAGTGCTCACTGGAAGGACAGATACTTTGGCCATCTCATAAGAGAAGACTCCCTGGAAAAGACCCTAATGTTGGGAAAGTGTGAAGGCAAGAGGAGAAGGGGACGACAGAGGACAAGATGGATGGATAGTGTCACCGAACTTACCAACATGAATTTGTCCCAAATCCGGGAGGCAGTGGTGTGCTCTTGTCCATGGGGTCATGAAGAGTCAGACACGACTTAACAACTAAACAACAATTACCTTAGGTTAACTACCTTTCTTACCTTTTTGTGGGAACTGTTCTGGAAAATGCTATTGCCTCAAACCTTAAATCTTATTGGATGCACATTTAAAGCTTTTTGAATGTGTTTTTGTCACATTTGAAATTGTTTGGAAACTTTGCCTTTTTGCCTTTTTCTTTTAACACCTTTAACAAAATATAAATTTGACAATAGCTTGATTATTTTTGAGGTGAGGAAGATTGTTGGTACTAAAGGAGGGCCTTGCCTCAATCACCTATAGAGCCCTTATAGTTTTTAAATATTGTGTTGTTCTTACCTTGCAGCGTTGGCATAAAGGGCAAAAGTGTGGGGTTTTTTTTATAACCCCCTGGAGCACTGAGCCATCAGAGCGACCCAAGGTATTGGGAGGGGTACTGGGCAGGAAGATTTTCCCCTGCCATTAGCACATCTTGCCCTCCTGGAATTTACCTATACCAGGGTGTGAAACATGATACTCCACCACCACCATCACCATGCTCAGATTCATCTCATATTCCACGAAGCTGAGGAAGGGGTGTATATTGTGGTCTGCTTGGCATGCCAGTCTCATTGTCTGTACTGTTCCAGACCATTGGCAGAACTGAGACGTTTACTGATCTTTTTACTGATCTGTTAGCAGACCAGGATCAAACTTGGTTCCTATTCATTTTGAGACAGTGAATTTCTTTCCTTTAGTTTGACTCATGCAAATGTGCTGCAAAATAGGGTGCCAGGAAGAGAAGTGGACTGATTTGCAACTATGCTTATCTGACGTTGGTTACAAGTCAGCACAAAACAGGTTGGCATCAATTCTCTGCCTTCGTTGCAAGTGTCTTCCAGTAGCCTTTCAAAGGCATTTTGATTAGCAGTCAGTTTCTTCAAAGAACAATGGGCACAGAGATTGGCTGAACAAAACGCTTGTCAATAAAGACAGTCCCTTCGGCGCAGTCATTAGCAACATATGACAAAGGAAGAGCATCTTGCCATCCTGGGTTTATGCCTTGACAAGGCATCCCTGTGAAGGGCGCAGTGCACTTTGAAGGCACCTTGTACACAAGGAAAGCATGACTGGTTCTGGAACACTTTTCACTTGTTTGCATCCACTGCCAATGGGAGGGAATGTGGAATGCCACTAAAATAGCACATCTGAAAAGAGAATAAAAGGATAAGGGTTTTTTTTTTTTTTTTGGTTCATTTTCTTGCAAAAAGAGTAAGAGGCTGCAAGATTCACTTGCCTAGGTTGAAGCCACTCTGTATAGGCTGGTGATGTTTTAATAGCAACATCTACCACAACTAATGAGTCCACCTTGCCTGTACTAGTATAAGAGTTCAGACATCAGACATCCAGCTGTCTGCTTACCCAGCTGGATGAAATGTTCCACCGGAACCTTTAATGTGTTCAGATTATTAGACAGGCAAGACACGAATTCTGTTTAAAATAAATAAGTGCTCTCTTTCAGTATTTCTCATGCATCCTAACATGGAGGAGTTCTCCATGGGCATCTCAATGCACTGAGCTTTATGTGGAATCAATGGCAAACTGTCTTTGTGGCAGATCCATTTTGCTTTCTTGGATGTGTTCTAAGAGACAAGAGCAGGTGACACATATGAGTTTATATTTTCACGTGTTACGGAGCCAGGTGTCATTGGAGTAGGCAACCAGATCTGCACCTCCCAAAAGGCACAGGTAGCATGGCTAATGACCAGGGATTACTAGCTGCGATTCAAAATATGTAGAGGACACCAGTTTGCCTAGACTGGGAAGACCCAGATTCAGATTCTAATCAGCCCCTAAATTCACTGGTATGACCTACAGCCTATCACTCCCGCTCTTCTTAACCAACCTGTTATGAATAAAACAAAAGGGGAGAACCACATGTGCATCTTTGAATTAGATGAGATTTACAAGATGGTTTCCATTCCATGCCATTGGTCTTCAGGTTGTGTTCTTGAAAACCAAGAAGCTAATCAGCCATTTCTGCCTAGGGGAACTTTGGTCATCATGCTTCTCTGAAGCATAGGGACCAGCTAGAGATGCGGGGAGCCTCATTCCCAAATCCTCAGGGCAGGTTCTTTACTGCTTGATCCAAGAGCCACCTGTGCTTGCTACAACTGGTCTTGCCATGCTGTTGTGTCTCTGTTCATTGTAAGGTAGCCGCTAACACATCACTTAAAAGAAGAACAAAGAGGGACATTGATTGATATAAAGCTGGATTTGCTAATCTGTAAATAGTGGCACAAAATTAGAAATGATTTTTTACAATTTTAAAACTGTTACAATGCATCTCCCTTGATTAGGGAGGACTCTGCCCAGATCACTATTATGCTTGCTGAGTTGGCTATCTAAGTGCTAAAAACTACAGATGGTCAATTTCAGGATCCCTGATCTCCCTCTTCTGGTTCTTTAACTTTACATCAATCCTGAGCTGAGACCATCCTTTAAACAAATACCACCAAAAGCAAGTTCGACCTCTAACAGCCTTTCAAAAAGAGGACTGTTCTCTCAGTTCACTACAAGCAGCAAATGAAACTCACTGTACTTCCTAGTAAGCAATCCCTGGAGTTGGAGATCCATTTCACCTTCTCTTCTCAGTCAATGGTGCCACACCAAGGAAGGCCAGAAAGATGAAGACAAAGAATCACACCTTCTTGGTGAGGGTCCCCAGAGTCTGGAACAGGTTATCAATGGAGATACAACAGGTTCCTTATGTTCCTTTATATTCTTATGTTACTTCCTTGTGTTCAGGAAACCACTGAAAACAGAAATAGAGTAGTGCCTCACTAGACGATTACCTCGCATACCGATGAATTCGCTAGACAATGACTTTTTTGAGCGATGTTGCGCTTCGCAAAATGGTTGTTCTATGGGCGATTTTCGCTTGACAATGTTTGGGTCCTTGCCTCGCAAGACGGTTATTTTTTGGGACCCTGTTTTGCTAAATGACGATTTTGACAGTTGTGGGTCCGTGCTTCGCTGGATGACTGTTTTAACGGTTGCTGTTTTGCTAGACGACTGTCTGCAGGGTTTTTTCCCTGTTGTTGTTTTCTTTCAAATCTCAACCATTAATACCCAGGATGCATTGTGCCTTGTGCCAGGAAGGTCTAAAAAGCCTTTCCAATGCAGCCTGGGTTACTTTTCCACGTGCAGTTCCAAGGTTGACTTCGAGAGGAGCAACTTTGGTCTGTCTTGTGAGTGCATCCTGTGCTTGAGGAATTGAACAGAAGATCTGCAGAACTTCTTGGCCAGCAAAAGGTAAGTCTGCATTTGTTCTCCTGTGTGGGTGATGGGTTTTATTGCAAAAGTCAGATTTTAATTTTTAATGTTTGCAGGGGGAATGTAGGGTCTGGATGGGTCTGGCTTCTGTTGTGGGGGTATCATTGCAAAAGTCTGATTTTAAATTTTTGCAGGGGAAACCTAGGGTCTCGCTGGGTCTGGCTTCTGTTGTGGGGGGTATCATTGCAAAAGTCTGATTTTAAATTTTTGCAGGGGGAACCTAAGGTCTGGCTGGGTCTGGCTTTTGTTGTGGGGGTCTTAATGCAAAAGTCTGATGCCAAGTTTGATTTTTTTATTTTTTATTTTTAACTGTAGGAATCCTTTCTTTTGTGTGGTGTGGACTTCAGTGGAATTTTCCAGAACTTCTTGGACAGCATTTCTTCTCCTGTGTTGTGGGGAGGAGGTTATGCCAAGTTTTTTTTTTAGGTATCCTGTTTTTGATGAGGTTGGTGTGGTGTGGTCTTCAGTGAATTTGGAGTTTTCCAGAACTTTTTGGACAGCAAAGGTAGGTAGGTCTGCATTCCTTCTCCTGTTGTTTTTTTTTTTGGGGGGGGGAGATTAGGATAAGTTTAATTTTTTAAAAATTTCTTTGGTAAGGCATCCTCCTGTCTTTCCTGTGGTGTGGTGTGGCCTTCAGTGGAATTTTCAAGACTTTTTTGGACAGCAAGAGGTAGGTCTGCATTTGTTCTCCTGTGTTGGGGGGGGGGAGTTATACTAAGTTTGATGTTTTTTTTCTTAGCTTGTGCTGGGGGGATGTTATGCCACTTGTTTGTTCAGGGCAGTTTTGGGCAGGGAAGGTGGTGGGAAGGTGAAGCAGATGTAAAGCACTGCCTTTTGTTTTTGTGAATGTAGCAGCAGCTGACATGGCTCCCAAGAAGCCTGCTTCTGCATAGGCCGGGAAGATGACCAAGGAGAAGATTCCCTGGAGATGAAGAAAGAAATCATCAGGAAGTACGACGGAGGCACGTGCATCACAGACATTGCCAGGGAGTACGGGAGGAATCCATCCACCATCAGGACCATCATGAAGATGAGAGAGAAAATCCTTGCCACAGATGCAGCCAAGGGAGTCACCAGGATTGTGAAGAACCGGCCAGCTGTTCTGGAGGAGGTGGAGAAGATGCTGATCATCTGGATGCAAGAGAAGCAGCATTCAGGGGACACAGTGACTGAGGCTGTCATCTGCGAGGAGGCCAGGGCTTTGTGCACAGATCTCGTGCAGCAACAGCCAGGAACCTCAGCTGAGCCAGAAGAGTTCAAGGCAAGCAGAGGCTGGTTTGAAAGATTCAAAACCAGATCTGGAATCCACAGCGTGGTCAGGCATGGAGAGGCTGCCAGTTCAGATGTTCCTGTGGCTGAGGACTTTGCCACGGAGTTCGTGGAGGTCATGACGACAGAGGGCTACCTTCCATAGCAGTTCTTCAATTGTGACGACACCGGGCTGTTTTGGAAGAGGATGCCCAAAAGGACCTTCCTGACTCAAGAGGAGAACAAGCTGCCTGGCCACAGGCCCATGAAGGACCGTCTGACCCTCCTCTTCTGTGCCAACACCAGCGGGGACCTGAAGATTAAGCCCTTGCTCGTCTACCACTCCGAGAACCCACAGGCTTTCAAGAAGCACAAGGTGGACAAAGGCCGGCTGACCATGATGTGGCGATCCAATGCCAAGGCTTAGGTCACACACGTCCTGTTTGTGGACTGGGTCAATCTTGCTTTTGGCCCAACTGTCAAGCGGTACCTGCTGGACAACGACCTGCCACTGAAGGCCCTGCTCCTCATGGACAATGCCCCAGCTCATCCTCCAGGCCTTGAGAACGACTTGTTGGAGGAGTTCAACTTTATCAAGATAATGTTCCTGCCGCCTAACACCACCCCAGTACTCCAACCGATGGAGCAGCAGGTCATCGCCAACTTTAAGAAGAGGTACACCAAGGAGCTTTTCCGGCGCTGTTTCGAGGTGACCGATTCCAGCAACTTCACCCTGCGTGAATTCTGGAGGGAGCTCTTCAACATTGTCACCTGTTTGAAGTTGATCACCATGGCCTGGGATGGGATCAGCCGGAGAAACCTGAACTCTGCTTGGCGCAACCTCTGGCCAGACTGTGTGGCAACTAGTGTTTCTGCACCTGCACCTGAGTCAACAGTAATGGAGGACATTGTGGCCTTGGGGAGGAACATGGGCCTCAAGGTCACAGAGGAGGACATCTGCGAACTGGTGGAGGGCCACAACCAGGATCTGTCTGTGACAAACCCAGACCTACTGGGACCTGTCACACAGTTACACTAAGCTGCCACCAACCATTCCCTATAATAAGTCACACAGACCAGGGATGGATTTTCAAACAATAAAAGAATAAGGTTTATTTTAAATACAAACAGGGTAAATAAAACAATTAGGTGAATAACATAAAGTAACGTGGCTTATTCTCACTCATACAAGCATACAGTTTGGTTCACCCAGAACCTTAACTTAAAGCACAGACCCTGAACCTATCAGTTCTGGCTAACCAACAGACACCTGAACCTATCAGGTTGGTACTCTGACATACAGTAGTACCCTGTCTGACACACAGACTCCCACACCAACTCCTTCTTCCCAGCTGCTGCTTCGTCTGCTTAGCTTCTCCACACACGCATCACATATTTATACAGTACAGCCCCTCCTCCTGATGTCCCGCCTTCCACTCCCCATAGGATGGAACTTTCCCTCCAAACCCATGACAGACAGGTAACATCAGTGCTGTATGTAACACCTCCCCTCTTTAAAAGTTGTTTTGTAGGGGGAAAGCTAAGGTGCTTTTCACCAAAAAAACAACCTGTATAAAATACACAAAAACAGTTATACATACCATATTATACTTACTCATACTTACACTCCAAGTTAACCATAGCAAATATGCATTTAAACATTTTACCATATACAGTACATCAATTTACCTTTATTAATACAAACCAAATTCAAAACCAGGTACATTTTACTTTTTATCAGCATTATATACACATAGTCCATGTTCTTTCGCCGTCTTCATTCTTCAGGTCTTCTTGATAAGGCGTCAGCAACACAGTTCACTGACCCTCTGACCACCTTCACTTCAAAGTCATAGTCCTGTAGGTTTAAAGCCCACCTCATAAGTTTGCTATTGTGGGTTTTCATTGTCTTTAACCATTGCAATGGTGAATGGTCAGTACACAGAACAAAATGTCTTCCCCAGATGTAAGGCTTGGCCTTCTGGATCGCGTAGACTATGGCCAAACACTCCTTCTCCACGGTTGCCAAATGTCTCTCACCTTTTTGAAGTTTCCTACTCAGGTAGGACACTGGATGCTGGTCACCATTCTCATCCTCCTGGCACAGAACTGCTCCTACCCCGCTGTTAGACGCATCGGTGTAGATGATGAACTCCCGGTCGAAGTCTGGAGCACGCAGGACAGGATAGTTGATTAACGCCTCCTTCAACCTCTGGAACGCCGCCTCACAGTCGCTGGTCCACGGGATGCGGTCATCAGCCGTCTTCCTCGTCAGATCGGTCAGCGGAGCCGCAATCTCACTAAACCTCGGGATGAACTTTCTGTAGTAGCCCACCAACCCAAGAAATGATTTGACTTTTTTCTTGGTGTTGGGTCTAGGCCAATCACGAACAGCTTCTATTTTGGCCTCCAGGGGTTTTATCACTCCTCCCCCTACCATGTGACCCAAGTATTTTATTTCTGGGCTACCCAGCTGACACTTGCTGGCTTTTACTGTTAGCCCTGCTGCACTTAACCTCTGCAGCACTAACTCCAGGTGTATCAGGTGATCTTCCCAGGTATTACTGAAGATCCCTATGTCGTCAATGTAGGCCACTGTAAAGTCACTGAGCCCTGCCAAGGTCTGGTCCATCAGCCTTTGGAATGTGGCTGGTGCATTTCTGAGACCAAAGCTCAGGACTCGAAACTCATAGAGACCAAAAGGGCTGCAAAAGGCAGTCTTTTCTTGATCCCTGGGATCAATTCTTAATTGCCAATATCCCTTTACCAGGTCCAATGATGAGATGAACCGACAACCCCCTATGGTTTCAATCAGGTTGTCTAGCCTGGGCATTGGGTAGGCATCAGGAGTGGTTACACGGTTTAATTTCCTGTAATCGACACAAAACCTAATGCTCCCATCAGGCTTGTCCACAAGGACTATCGGAGAGGACCAAGGACTAGAAGAGGGGACGATTATGTTCTCCCTCAGCATCTCGTCCAGCTCCTTCCGCACCTTGTCCCTATAGGGTCCCGTTACTCGGTATGGGGATACTGCCTGCGGGGGTGCATCCCCTGTGTGGATCCGATGCATCACTCCCTTCACTATCCCCGGCTTGTTGGAAAACACCTGCTGATATTTACTAAGCAGCATTTTTAGTTCTTGCTGCTGGTCTTGGGTGAGTGCAGGACTGATCTTTACCTCCTCTGGGTTGTATTTTACTTCCCCTCTACCCTCCCAGAAGGGTAATTCAGCTTCCTCACTCTCAGCTGCTTTTATCGCGAATAAAACCCTCTGTTCCCCTCTGTAGTAGGGTTTTAGGGCATTCACATGAACCACCCTCCTTGCTTGGTTCTCCTCCTGCTCTATTAGGTAGTTCAGGTCTGACATCTTGGAAATGACCCTATATGGTCCTGCCCATTTGAGCTGCAGTTTATTCTCTCTGCAGGGCCTAAGCCAAAGCACTTCCTCCCCTGGGTCAAAGTGTCTCTCTCTAGCTTTGTGGTCATACCATGTTTTCTGTCTGACCTTCTGAGCTTGCAGGTTTTCTGCTGCCAGCTCTAGATTTCTCCTTAGGTCATTCATCAAGGTGTCTATGTATGTCACAACGTCTTGTGGGTCATCCTGGGTGATCTGCTCCCAATTTTGCTTGATCAAATCAAGGGGCCCTTTCACCCTTCTTCCAAATAAAAGTTCAAATGGACTGAACCCGGTACTGGCTTGTGGCACTGATCGATAAGCAAACAAAAGGGATTGCAGCTTCTGGTCCCAATTGTTTGGATTCTCTGCCAAGTAAGCCCTAATCATGCGCATTAGAGTCCCATTGAACTTCTCAGTTAACCCATTACTTCCAGGATGATAAGCAGTTGTTTCCTTGTGCTTTATTCCACAGATTTGCCATAAGCGTTTCATGAGCTTTGATGTGAACGATGCGCCCAAATCTGTGATTATCTCTGAGGCAAATCCCATCCTGGACATATACCCCACCAAAGCATCGGCCACTGTGTTAGTTTCAATGTTAGTCAAGGGTATGGCTTCAGGATACCTTGTGGCATGGTCCACAATTGTTAGAATGAACCTGTTCCCCCTCTTTGTGGCCTTGGGCAAAGGTCCCACAATATCCACCCCTATGCATTTGAACGGAGTGTCAATCACAGGCAAAGGGCACAACTTTGCTTTGGTCCTGTCGCGGTTATTCCCCTGCCTTTGACACACATCACATTGTTTACAGAACTCCCTGATCTGCTTCCCTATGTCAGGCCAGTAGAAATTCTGTGTGATTCTCTGCTGTGTTTTGTTCACTCCTAAGTGTGCAGCAAACATGTCAGAGTGACCCCTTTGTAAGATCATGGGGCGATACTTTTCAGGTACCACCAGCTGACTTCTAATCCCATCTCCCCCTTTTGAGATATTCCTCAGGGTTTCTCTATATAAAATCCCCTTTTTCTCCAGAAATCTCACTGGGGTTTCAGGTGTTAGCTGGGCGTCAGTCACCTGTTCAAAACACTTTTGGAGAGTGGCGTCTGCCTTTTGCTCCTGTCCAAATCTGCTGTCTGTGGTTAAGGTTTCCACCACAGCTTCTGAACTCCCCTCTGCCTCCGTCTCTGGCTCATCATTACCCCCCTGAACTGTCCCTGTGGTGGCTTGTGAGCGTGTAATCACTAGCACCCGTTTCACATGTTCAGCCAGGTCATTTCCCACGAGCACGGCTGCTGGCAGAGTCGATGAAATCGCTAGCCGCCAATCTCCCCTCCAGCCTTGAAAGTTGACAGGTACCTCTGCTACTGGCAGAGAGATTACCTGCCCCTCAATCCCTGCCACCTTTATGCTCTCATTTGGGATTATAAACTCCCTAGGAATAATATCTGGATGGCACAGGGTTACCTGGGAACAAGTGTCCCGCAGCCCCCTATACTGACGGTCAAGTATTCCTACGTCCACCCCGGCTGTCTCAAACAACTGAGAATCTGTTTTCACCAGCAAGCAGCGCTTTACTTCCACAAGAGGACCATTTTCCTCAGCCTGATCAACAGCGGTAGCTGTTCCAGACTGAGTAACCATGGCAACAGGCTCCCTCAGTGAGACTGAGCCTTGCTCTTTCTGGACACAGAACACAGCTTTTGGCTTGGTTCCACTAGACTCCTGAGGCACCATTCCTTTTAGCTGCTTTAATTTCTGACACTCTGAGATTAGATGACCCTTTCCCTGACAGAAATAACATTTTCTGGTGTATTTTGATTCTCTCTCATCTTGTTTTGGTTTTCCCTCCAAAATCTGAGGTCTTTGTTTCATGTCTGAGGGCTTCCCTTCACCATGGGCCCCTCCCCCTTGCTGGCTTTTCCCTGGTCCCTGAGAGTACTTGCTGTAGGTTTCTTTGGGTTTACCTACAGATTTCCCCTCACCCAAGGGCTTTCTTATTTGGGAAATAAAATCTGCGATCTCTGCGGCTGCTGCCACAGATTTCGGTTTCCTTTCCCTCACCTGGAATTTCAATTCCCCATGCAGGACTGAATAGAACTGTTCCAGTGCTATCAAATCTTTAAGCTGCTCATAGGTCTCTATTCCCTCCTGCGATAGCCATTTCTCAAGCAGCCTCACCAATTGGGCCCCCACTTGGGTAAAAGTCTGTTCTGGTTTTTTGGTTAGGGACCTGAATCTTTGTCTCAGCTGCTCTGCATTTATCCCATGTCTGGCAAACACCAGTTTTTTAAACTCTGCAAAATCTTTCATCAGTTCCTCAGGCATCTCGGCATAAACCTCAGCCAGGCTACCACTGATTAAAGACCGCATGATGGTCATCTTCTCAGTTTCCCTCACTGAGAAGTCCACAAACGCTCTTTCCACTAAGGAAAAGAACACCTCAGGACAATCTCCCTTGTGGTACACAGGGAATTTCTTCAGGTCAGCTTTAGACAATTGGCCTCCCTCAGAATCCCTATTGTTATTATTGTTCTGGTTCATCATTTCCAGTTTCCTTAATTCAAACGCCATCCTTTCTTTTTCCAGAGCAATTTTCTCTCTCTCCATTCTTTCTTCTCTCTCCATTCTCTCTCTCTCTCTCTCTAATTCAAATGCCATTTTCTCTCTCTCTAATCTTTCCTCCATTTCCCTCACCCTCAGTTCATGCTGTTGGGCTAGGAGTATTTTTCTGAGTTCTGGGTTCTGCTCTCCTGTGCTGTCACCCTGCACTGAGCCAAATTCATCCTCAGAACCTTGGTCAATCTGGGGGTCTTTCACTTCACTCATGTCTGCTACTTGGCTTCGAGTCAAGGGCATAATCCCCCCTCAGAACAGGCTGCTTTAAAAGTCAAGCCTCAAAATAAAACGACCACTTTTTTCCTTCTTGCCTCAGAACCAGCTCTCCCCAGAGATTGCTGCTGTTCTTCAGCACTAACTTGCAACAGTATCAAGTCAGAGCCTACCCCCCTCTGCTGGGCCTCTCAGCTGGCAAGCTAGATCACTGTTACTACGCAGTTTTACCTCAGCTTTTTCCCGCCAAAACTAGGCTGCCTCAGAGCACCTTAATCTAAGTCTCCCCAGTTGGCACGTTCTTCTACTAGCGCACCTCCCCGTGAGGTACACCTAGAAGATTACCTACGCGCCTCAGACTGTCCCTGACTAGACCCCCCTTGCTCTGGGCACACTTGCCAAGGCTTTGCTGGACCACTGGACAACTGGACCAGTCGTATCCCACACGCTGGACACCAATCAATGTGACAAACCCAGACCTACTGGGACCTGTCACACAGTTACACTAAGCTGCCACCAACCATTCCCTATAATAAGTCACACAGACCAGGGATGGATTTTCAAACAATAAAAGAATAAGGTTTATTTTAAATACAAACAGGGTAAATAAAACAATTAGGTGAATAACATAAAGTAACGTGGCTTATTCTCACTCATACAAGCATACAGTTTGGTTCACCCAGAACCTTAACTTAAAGCACAGACCCTGAACCTATCAGTTCTGGCTAACCAACAGACACCTGAACCTATCAGGTTGGTACTCTGACACACAGTAGTACCCTGTCTGACACACAGACTCCCACACCAACTCCTTCTTCCCAGCTGCTGCTTCGTCTGCTTAGCTTCTCCACACACGCATCACATATTTATACAGTACAGCCCCTCCTCCTGATGTCCCGCCTTCCACTCCCCATAGGATGGAACTTTCCCTCCAAACCCATGACAGACAGGTAACATCAGTGCTGTATGTAACACTGTCCACCCAGGAGCTGGTCGAGCTGCAGGCAGAGGCTACGGAGGAGCAGGGCTCTTTGGGTGAGGAAGAAGAGCCAGGGGAGGAATGGCTGTCCACCAGGGAACTGAAGGCGCTCTTACACCAGTGGCAGAAGGTGCAGACTCTAACACAGCAGCACCACCCGGACAAGGCTCTGGCACATCACCTTGTGCACACTTTTGATGAAAGTTTCATGACCCCTTTCAGAGGGATGCTGAAAAGGCAGCAGAAGCAGCTGACTATGGAGAGGTTCCTCACGAAGAGGCTGAGACAGGAAGAGGAACCTGCTGCTTCAACCAGTGGTGCCCAGTTGTCTTCTTCCTCCCCCTCGTCCTCCTAGAAGACTGCTGCTTGCTGTGATGTGGGGACAGTGCTGTGTGCCTCCAGGTTCCTGAATTGAACACTGGCCCTGGTGGCTTAGAGACTTCAGTCTCACTTGTTCAGTTTTAAAATGTTAAATGTAAAAAGTTGGTTTCTGTATGTTTATGCAGTTCCTGAAAAATTTCTGTATGTTTCTGTATGTTTATGCACTTTCTGAAGAGTTTCTGCATGTTGATGCACTTTCTAAAGAGTTTTGTATAATCCAATGACTGTTAGTGACTGTTTCTGTTCAGTTTCACTGAAGGCAGATGTTCCTGCCTCATGTTTGTTGATTTTTAAATGTTTTTCTATGTTATTTATAAAGTTAAAGTTTACTGTTTGAAATTTTTTAAATCACCTGCACAGTATTTATGATGTTAAAGAGCACTTAATAAACCCCTTGTTAACCAAATTTGACTTTGTTCTGACTTTTTCTGACTTTGTTGTTGTGACTTTTATTCCCCATTGAAATGCATTGAATAGATTTCAATGCATTCCAATAGGGAACCGTGTTTCATAAGATGATGTTTCCTATGGTGATTTTCACTTGACGACGACGATGATTCATCCCCATTGGAACATATTAACCGGTTTTCAGTGCATTTCAGTGGGAAACCGCGTTTCGCAAGATGATTTTTTGCAAGACAGTGATTTTCGCGGAACGAATTAACATCGTCTTGCAAGGCACCACTGTATTCAAAAGTGAATATCCTGGATGTTGTTAATATTAATATTTTATTGTGGGTGATCATGAAACAAAGGAAAGGCTAATTGCCTTAAAGAGAGAACAAAAGAGTTGACAGCGGGTGTCTGAGCCAGCGGAGCCTACTGGCAACGCCCTGAGGGCTCTTTTTATTGACTTAGCATGATTACATAGTATGTTATGAGAGAAACAGATTGGATACTAGTTACCTAATCATAACTAGGATTGGCTAAAATAACCCTTTGATCTTATGCTCTACCTCTAAGTGAAAGGGCTGAAGAAGGTGTTACCCTGCCTGCTGGCAGCTGCCGTATCCTGCCAGGAGTGTTTGCACATCACTGAAACAGAATGCAGCTACAACCTTTAGGCAGGAGTTTCCCACATTTTATTTTACTTTTTCTTTTCTTTTCTTGTTCTGTCTTTTCTTATATTGCATGATTTTTTAAAAAAACCATATTGTTGTATGTATAAAGTTAGGTCTGTAGCATTTTTAAGTTCAAACTTATAAGCTGGCGTAGTTCAAACACTAATGGAACAGTGTATCAATCAATTAATCAATCAATCAATCAAGGAGGAGATTGTGGAAGGTGTAGCCAAAGTGCAAAAGTTTCGTCACCTCTTTCCAAGAACAAGTCCCAGAGTCATTGGCAATGCATATGGCTTTCTTGGAAGATCCACAAGCGTTCCTTAGCAAACCCTGCCATGCTGAAGAGTTCCTTGAGAGCAGGAAACTCTAGGGTATGAGCTGATGGGGTAGCACCGCTGGGAGCTTGCTCTATGGATTGTACCTTGACCTTGGAAAGAGCATTATATTTTACATCCACAAGTGCTTTCCATGTCAACTGTACAAAACCTAATGAGTCTGGTTTCACCGTTCACCCCACCGATGATTAGTTCTTAAGGGCCAGATGCATGTTTTATGTTTGGAAGCAATAAGTTGTCCTTAACAGCACCAGAAACGTCCAGTAGGGCATCCATATATTTTGCCACCCGCAGCAGGAGGACAGCCCAGCCCTGTCTGAAATATAGCTCAATTGGATCCAACCTGAATAAATAGTTTCAGATAAATTCAGTTAATTGGTGTGGACTTAAGTGTGCAAACAGCTATCTTGCGAAGCAAGGTAACAATAACTTGCTCCAGAACTGCTGTTATATAATTACCTTCAGTCAATGAATAAAGAAGAGAGGAAGTTGAAAACCCATTATGCCTGACTAAACTAATTAACTGCTATCTAAACGTTCTCACCTCTGTTTCATGAATGTTCTTGTTCCCGATAAATACCAAATCATGGCAAAGGGTGGGAAAAAGGCAGTGTTCATTGTGGGGGGTGTTTCTCATTTTTAGGCAGGTACTTTACACAACCACTGCACTTTTGCCATAAAATGTCTTCTTGAAGCCTTTCCCATTGTGACATAAACTGCACACAAGAGGCTACATTCCACAAAGAGCGATATGCCTGGAATTCTTTGATTTGTAGCATGCCTGGGCTTGTCATATTTCCACTAAATACCTTCCATCTTCATTGTCTGTGATAATCACTTCAAATATTTTTACAGCAATGCAAAACACATATATATTCTTGAATAAATAATGCCCTTTAAAATGAGCCCTGTTCAATTAGAATAAGATGCTCTTCACCAAGCTGCTCCCCACAGCAATTAAAGAGATGTCTTTGGGAACCCCATAAGGATGAAGGCAAAAGCCCATCCACTGGTATTCAATGGCATAGTTTTTGAACATGAATGGTCCATTGAGGCACCATATCTAGTATCTACTGATCTAGACAAGGTTTAGGCAACACACTGACTGCTCCACCAAATGAATGAAACTCTTCTCCACCCAGCAAAGGATCCAAATGAGAGCTCTAAAAAGTAGCCAGAGGCCATGCTGGCTAGAGGATGAAGGGAACTGCAGTCCGCAAAAGTAATATTCTCAAGTCCAATCTTTTGGACTGTGTGCCACACATGCTTACTGAGGTTAATTCCCAGTTTGCTGTTTAAAATAACAGAGATCAACATGAGGATCACCCATCTGGCTTTGTATGTGGCCAGAGTCAAAGCATCTGACATTTTAAAAAATCTCCCTGTTTTATGGTGAGGTCTTTTATTTGTCTTACTCTTTGAAAAACTAGCAACAGGTTTTGACAAGGCTCAGGTTGTGAAACAGCCAACACAAATTGCACAACATAAAGTACTCATGCAAACACACTGTGTGCAGTCACAGCTATACAGAACAGCATCTTGAGATCAGCAGCCATGATTTCAATGAAGCTGAGATCTGGCGGTCCGCTTCCTAGAACCACTTCCTGGGCTAGACTAAGCTTGGTCATCATGGGTGATCGTATGAGATTCCTTATTTTCAGAGTTTGGATGTAACTAAAAACAACTAGTATTGAGATTCTTGTAACTCATTTCTTTTCCTCCCTCCTTTTTTCCCCAGTGACAACATCCATAATTAAGTAACATTATGACTCAAATCCTGTTGTGTAGCTTTGCAGACAAAATGGGAATGATATCAAGAGCAGTGGAAAGGCTTCCTTTGATGATCTCAGGGTGCATGGGGCTTGTATATGATGAGACAAAGTTGCATATCAATCAGTATCAATTTTGCACTGCTGCTGACACTATTCCTGCCGCACACATGGAGCTATGCACTAGGATTTCAACCTCCAAGTGTAGCATAATGAGGAATAATGCCAACCCTCTACAGAAATATTACCTTGCTACTTAGGTGTTTTTCACATCACAACCTAGTCATCTATATCATTCTGATGCTGTTGGTTTGTTAAAGTTAATAATTCTAGTGACTTTTGAATAACGAAACTAAGGTCATAATCCTGTTGGCGAAACACAGAGGGCAAACCATCTTCTTGCTCTAGCAGGCGGTCCTTCAAATGTTCAGTTACATGCTGGTTGTAAAATCTGGCACATGACCATTTGTATGAGGAACAGCCCACTGTGAGCTGAAGAACAGTTCAAAACAGGATTTTGGCCTAAATAAACATGTTTAACTATATTGGCAATTGGCTACTTTGGGGGACCCTGTAAGTACAACTAATTACTTTCTAAAAGTTGCTTTTGAAGGTCCAGATACTTTTGCATCAATTTGGGTTGGAGATAGTCATTGAATAAACAGCTCCAGAATAGTCTGAGCACTGACTTACATCTTAAAAGAATGCACATTTATTTTATAATACACACTATTGGTAAGGTAGGGGTGTTTCATATGTTCTTAAATATTATAAAAGCAGAGAACATGTACATATGACTAACAGTGGATGCAATGATAAGTATTCTGTTTGAGGTATTAAATACCATAAATATTTACCATGATAAGTTTAAACTGTGTTTTTATCAGCCTTTACAGCCCTGTGTAATAAAAGTCCAAATAACTGTAAACCAAAGATATACATCAGTTTAACAGATGGATGTTGTGATTATCTTTTGTTGTATATTATTCCTCTTGAGGGATTCATTAAATTTAGTATGCCTTTCAGAACAGAATCTATGGCTTAATTAAGCTTTGCAAATATAAAAATTGAGACCACGGACCCTGCATGGAGAGGCTATTGTTTATTTTTTAATTCCTCTTTCATAAAAACTATATTAATGAATGTTATGCTTAGGCATATTGCTGCAGGCACATAGCCTGGATAATCTCCTTGTGAAAGAAACAAAGTTCACTCTTAGATATCAATTCAGGAGTCAACTTTTTATAACTCTAAGGATAGCAGGACTCACTGACAGAATGTTTGTTTGTTTGTTTATGGAAAAAGGCACCTGTTATTGTAATATAAGAAATTTTAAATCAGAAATGTGAACAATAAAGGTAACTGGCAATTATAATTAATCTAGACAACCAATGGAGGAAAAATGTTGGAACCTTTTTTCAAAGTATGGAGCTGTTTTAGCTGTTCCACTGTATATTCTCTGTTGGAAACAAGGTATGGGGAAAACTGATAATAAACGTATGTATAAAATTACAGATAGCATGGAGAAAGTAGGCAGGTTCTTCAGCGTGGTCTTCTGTGAATGCACACATAAAGGGTTAACCAGCGCCAGCGTAGGTCTCTTCGGAATGTTCCAGAGCTCTGAAAAAGAAACAAAGTTAGGGCTGCCTATACTGCGCATGCTCCGCCCACCCAAGCCTCAGTTCCATTTCTCCGCCGGCTGAAGTGGTTCTCTTTGGTTCTCAGCTCGTTAGATTGTTCTTAATCCGCTAATTATTGGCTTGTTCATCTGGTTTTTTGACCCTAGCCTGTTTACCGACTACTCTGCTGCCTACTGTTTGGACTGGTAACGTTTTTTCCCTTTCTTTTCGCCCCTTTGGGCTTCCCTTGGTTTTTCCCGCCCTTTTTAACGGACGCCTGCTTGCCTTCCTTATGCCCCCACCACCATCGGGCCCTTTCAGAAAGTGCGTGCTCTGTTCAGCTAAGATCCCTCATCAGGACGGGCACGACACTTGTTTGATCTGCCTTGGTGAATCGCATTCTCCTCAGGACTGCAGACACTGTAAAGCGTTCACCAGGGCTGCCCTGAAAGCTCGGCAGAGACGCCTTCAGCTCCATCTGTGGGACGCGGCTCTTTCGGCTTCTAAACCCTCAGCCATGGAGCTCCCCTCGGCTTCCCCGTCTACCTCCACAGGGCAGGAGCTTACCTCGCAGTCAGCGCCTAAGGCGACAGACGCTCCAGCTGCTAAGCCTCCAAAAAGATCCTCAAAGGCTAAGAAATCTTCTGCAGCTCAGGCGGGCTCCGCTCCCAAGTCTGCAAAACAATTGAAGACAAAAGCGTCAGTGAAATCTCTGGACGCACCAAGTCAAGCCATGCCTGCCTCCCTATCCCTGCTTTCTCCTATCTTGGAAGCTTCTCTACGGGATAAGGGTTCTATATCGGAGGCGACTACACCAATCCCTCCAAGGCAGGCTGAGCCAATTCGACCCCTTGGCGCTCCCTCTCCCACGCCAAGTCAGCTTGTACGAGCCACTACAAGCTTGGGTTCTGGCCATTCTAGCCCTATTTCCTCTGGGCGGCCATCTCCGGCTCATTCCGTGTCTCCGTTGCCTTCGCACTCCCCCTCGATCCCGCGCAAGAACAAGGAGAAGCGCAAACACCTTTCGCGCGATCGACATCGGTCGTCGCACAGGGGGAGTGTCGAGAGACACCACCGTTCCCGACGTCGCCGCCATTCCTCATCTGATTCGTCATCGACCTCGTCGGGACGGCGCAAACGACGTCGTCACCATCGTCGGAGGCGTTCATCGACCTCGTCATCTTCTGCGTCGACGCCTCGCCGCCATCGACGTCGACGAGTCAAGTACATCTATGTGTCATCTTCTGCTTCTTCCGCTTCGGACCCGTCACCACCGCGGAAGCGTCGACGTCGGCGGCAGCGCCCTCTCGGCCCAGCTGCCCCGCAACTCCCCGGACCCGATCGGCCTCCTCAGCCTCCTCTCCCATCCATCCCGGCACCCCAACCGCAGCCGACTCCCCGACTCGACGTCGAACCTCGACGTCCTAAAAAGCATGGGATCTCTTCGTCGGAGGATGACTCCCCCTTTTCGTCTCAGGATTCTGTCTCCGAGGAGACCCCATCTGAAAGACCTAAACTGGATGATTTACCCCTTGGAGAAACAGTGGGATCCGACACCGGTGATCCCCATGAGTCATCCCCATCTGAAGACTTCTCCTCATATTCTCAGATGCTGGCACGTTTAGCCAAGGCTCTTAAGCTTCGCATGGATGAGCCCCCACCCCCAGAGGAAGACCTCATCTTTGGGGACATTAATAAAGAAAGATCTCCTCCACCCAGCCTTTCTTATCTCCCAGCATTGCTTTCAATCATCAAAGACTTCTGGGAACACCCTTCCTCATCGGTTCCCCTCCCTAAAAGAACTGAAAACATGTATAGGATTAATGACGAGGACGCTAAATTTCTCCTGAAGCATCCTATCCCGAACTCTCTCATTGTGGAATCTAGCTGCTCCAAACCTTCCGGGCGTGCCCACGTTGTACCAACTAACAAGGAAGGCAGAAAACTGGAAATGTTGGGCAGGAGGCTTTATTCTCTCATCTCCTTTGTTTTACGTGTGGCTAACTATCAGACGGCCCTCGGTGCATATCAAAAACAGCTGTGGCTCAAGATCATGCCTGCCTTGAAACTGTTACCTGATGAAGTCAAGCAGGGCTATATGAACACCTACGAGGAAGTGCAGACTGTCTCGAAACATCAAAGAATCGCCACTAGGCATTCTGTGGAGGCGGCTGCCAGAATTTTAGTCTCCTGCGTATCACTTCGCAGGCACGCTTGGCTACGATCTGCAAACATTTTAGAGGATGTAAAAGCCAAAGTTGAAGATCTACCCTTTGATGCCTCAGGTCTTTTCCATAGTAAAACCGACAGTCATCTCGAGGATGTTCACAAGGCTAAAAAGACTGCCAAGTCTTATTACATTCAGCCTCAACCCAGGTTTTCTAAACCATACTGGAAACGGTCACCTAACCGTTATCAGCATTCTCCTCAGTTCAGAACCTACAAGAATCAGTCTCAATCCAGGGTGACGTCTGCCCCTACCACCTCGCAGACTTACCGTAATCAGCCCTCTCAACGACGCCAATCTTACAAACCACCTGCCAAGAAACAAAAACATTTTCTTTGACTTACCTCCGATTTCCTCCTTCCTCGGCTCCGATACAAGGCTCCAACCGTTCTTCTCAAACTGGTCCGCCATCACAAACGATTCCTGGGTTCTAGATATAATCTCCTCCGGGTACAGACTGGAATTTCTCGACCGTCCTCCTTTGGGTCATTTAGAATTTACTTCTTTCGACTCCGCCCTACAAGAGGAGGTAAATTCGTTACTGGAGAAAGATGCTATCCAACGCGTCCCTGCAAGAGACATCTTAAACGGCTTCTATTCCAGATATTTCGCTGTTCCCAAAAAAGGAGGAGGCATACGCCCCATTCTGGATCTCAGGCTTCTCAACACTTACCTGCATACCCGTCGCTTCCGCATGGTGACGTTGGAATCCATCATCCACCTCCTAAAAAGAAAAAACTGGTTCACCGTAATAGACCTCAAGGACGCTTACTTTCATATTACCATTCATCCCGCTCATCGCAAATTTCTCAGGTTCATTTTTCAAGATGTCGTTTACCAGTTTCTCGCCCTTCCCTTCGGTTTGGCCACAGCTCCCCGTACTTTTACGAAATGTATGGCACCTGTTGCAGCGTTTCTAAGGTTGCACGGCGTGCAGGTGTTCCCGTACATCGACGATTGGTTGCTCGTCGCATCATCAAAACGTCAAGCCGCAAGAAACACCAACTACACCCTTCAGGTGCTACACAGTCTGGGCCTTACTGTGAATTACGACAAATCCCATCTCAATCCCTCCAAGATCATCCACTACATCGGAGCAAAACTAGATGCCTCCAAAGGCCGAATTTTTCTTCCGCGAAGCCGAATACGAAAGATCCGCAAGGCTGTAAAAAAGTTCAAGCCAGGGGCAAAGGTGCCTGCCGCACACGCTCAGCACCTTCTGGGCCTGATGTCATCCACGACCCCCTGTCTTTCTCATGCCAGGCTGAAACTCAGGTCTCTTCAGGTCTGGCTACTATCTCTGTTCAATCCCTTGCGAGATCCTCAACACAAACGTCTCAGAGTCACCCCGGAACTCTCCCAACAACTTCAATGGTGGACCTACGCCCCTCATCTGCAAGTAGGTCGCCCCTTTCGGCCTCTCAAATTGACTGTTCAGGTCACCTCGGATGCGAGCCCCACAGGATGGGGAGCCCATTGCGGCCGTCATTCTGTTCATGCTCTATGGTCGCACCAGGAGCGCCTGTTCCACATCAACCTACTAGAAGTGCTAGCAATCTTCAAAGCCTTGAGAGCCTTCTTCCCACTAGTACGTGGCCGTGGTGTTCAGGTTGTCACAGACAACACCACGGCCATGTACTACCTCAACAAACAGGGGGGCACTCGCTCCCACTCCCTACTGTTTCTAACAATAACTCTATGGGAATGGTGTTATCGTCACCACATTTTTCTCCGAGCCATTCATGTGTCCACAGAAGACAACTCACGAGCGGACGAGCTCAGCCGCCGCAGCAGTCAGATGCACGAATGGGAACTCAACCCTTCAGTGTTCCTTCATCTATGCCGTCGTTGGGGTACTCCGGTCTTGGACGTTTTTGCGACGGAGCACAACAAGAAGTGTCCTCGTTACGCCTCCAAGGCGGGACGGGGTCTGCACTCGGAAGGGGATGCTTTCATGATCTCGTGGAGAATGGGCCTTCTTTACCTTTTCCCCCCATTCCCACTGGTTCACAGGACAATAGTGAAGCTTTCTCACGATCCTGTCCCTGCGATTCTCATAGCGCCCTTCTGGCCACGCCAGCCGTGGTTTCCCACTCTGCTCACACTCTCATCGGACTACATCAAGCTCCCCTCTCTTCCAGATCTCCTTTCCCAGGATGCGGGGAAGATTCTCCACCCCGATATCGACACGATTCATCTCACAGCGTGGAGAATAGGCCCGAAATCAAAGAGATTTTAGATAAGTCTAGGAAGGACTCTACTTCCTTGTTATATGGCTACAAATGGAAGAGCTTCCTGAAGTTCACTTCCGAAAGGGGTCTACCTTCATCGCCTACCTCCCTTTCGGCTCTGTTGCAGTTTTTGCGTTACCTGTTCGACTTTCACTTATCTGTGTCCACCCTCAAAGTTTATGTTGCTGCCATCGTGTCCTTTCAACCCACGGGATCTTCAGCATCTCGGCTGTTTTCGCACCCCACTGTTAAAACTTTTCTTAAAGGGGTTGCACACGCCAGGCCTCCAATTAAACGACCAGTTCCACAATGGTCTCTCCACTTGGTCCTTCAAGCTCTGATGCGGCCACCTTTTGAGCCGCTTGCTACCTGCGATCTGAAGATGTTATCCTTCAAGGTGTTGTTTTTGGTCGCGATTACCTCGGCCAGGAGGGCCAGTGAGCTAGCCGCACTTAGAGCGGACCAACCTTTTCTACAGTTCTATCATGACAAGGTCATCCTTCATACAGATGTCTCCTTTCTTCCTAAAGTGGTTTCTGACTTTCACGTGAATCAGCCTCTCATACTGCCAACCTTGTTCTCTTCACCATCTACTGACACTGAGCGCATGCTCCACTCTCTAGATGTCAGGCGTGCTCTTTCTTTCTATGTTTCTCGGACCAAGGACTTTCGTCTATCACCCAAACTCTTCTTGTGTTTCTACGGTCACAAGAAGGGTCTTCCCGCTTCTTCCTCCTCACTCTCTAGATGGTTGGTTTCGGTTATCTCCTTGGCCTATGACCTTCAACATCGAACACCTCCAGATGGCCTACGGGCTCACTCCACGAGAGCTGTGTCTTCTTCAGCGGCGTTGCTTCGTGGTGTGGACTTGTCAGATATCTGCAGGACTGCTACATGGTCCCGAGTATCCACGTTTATCTCACACTATCGTCTGGATCTCAGGGCCAAACAGGAGACACGATTTGGGAGAGCTGTGCTGTCTTCTGCCTTTCAGTGACGGCCCTCCCTCCGGTAAGATAGCTTGTTAGTCACCCTTTATGTGTGCATTCACAGAAGACCACGCTGAAGAAAGAAGGGTTACTTACCTGTAACCATGGTTCTTCAAGTGGTCATTCTGTGAATTCACACAACCCACCCGACCTCCCCGCTATCCGTCACTGCGTTCGCGAGCATGGATTGCTTACCTGTGGCGGATAAACGGAACTGAGGCTTGGGTGGGCGGAGCATGCGCAGTATAGGCAGCCCTAACTTTGTTTCTTTTTCAGAGCTCTGGAACATTCCGAAGAGACCTACGCTGGCGCTGGTTAACCCTTTATGTGTGAATTCACAGAATGACCACTTGAAGAACCATGGTTACAGGTAAGTAACCCTTCTTTTTCCCCACTCTTATCATATTAGAATTTGTAGTCATTTACTGAGGGTGGATTGTGGAAGAATCAGAACAGATAGAAGGAAATTCTTCTTCATACAGCCCACTGCCACAAGATGTAGAAGTCGTCTGTCAAAATGTATGGCTTTAAGTTCATGAGGTAAGTTCATGAATGCTCATATAAGGTACCGGTAAGTTCATGAATGCTCATATTGTCCATGGTGACTAGTCAGGATGGCTATGGAACACGCCCACTCTACATATCATGCTTGTAGGTGTTAGTTTCTGGAGAAGATGAGACAAAGTGAGCACCTGCATTCACATCCAACTGGCAGGCTCCCCGACTGACCATTATGTGAGACGGAATGTTCTACAAAGAAGAGCTTTCGTGTGATCTTGCACGGCTTTTTGTATGTTTGTCTGTGCTATATGGAGATAGCCACTGTAGCGGATTTCAAAAGATGACGTCATTCCTGCCTGTCAATCAGAGGATAGGGCAGGAGGGGCAGAGTCAGAATGACAGTTAAGACAGCTGGAAGAGACAGTTAGAGAGTGTTGGAATAAGATAGGGATAGAGAGAAGTAGGGACAAGAAATTATTGAGAGAGTGTTAGGGTTTAGGAATAGATTAGAGGGGTTAGGAAAGAGAATTGAACAGTTTACATCATATTGAAGAAGCAGGAATGAACGCATAAGCATAATATGAATAATACCAGTGATTGAATACATGATTTAATATAATTGAACACCTGAAACAGTTATATTTGATTCTCCTTATAATTTTGTTCTTTAATAAAAGAAAGTTTGATCAAAACCCCTGATTCCTAAGTTCTTTGAGTAGCTCCTAAGTGTGTGGGAATGGTATTGGTATTAAGAGAATACCTGGTGGCAGCGAAAAGGGCGTGTTTACCTTTGTGGAGCCCAGAGAAATAAGGGACCACAAGGGGGATCGCCACAGCCACAAACCTATCTCACCTTATTAGCACATTATACAGGTCCACCCGATGTCTGTTATCCCTAGCAAAACCTGGCACACACTGAACAGAGATATCTTTCTGCAAAGAGTCCCACTCATAATGCTGAAACAAAGCTTAGACTTTCAATATAGAATTGCTCAGCATAAGCAGAAATGGCAGGATGCCCTGCAGGTTCACAGACGGTGTTGTGTTAGCACGGAGGGGGGCGGTTTGGAGAGAGTAGCCGTGAGGACTAAGGCTGGAAGAAAGGGCAGACTTGGAGGCTTTGAAATGAGAACTGTCTTAAATTGTTCTTGAATATATCTTTAAATATACAGCCTGCTTTTGCCCACAGTGTAGAAAAATAATAACATCTACAGAAATAATGTCCTTCCTTCCTGTTTCACAAATCCGGCGTATTCTTTCGTGTAACTAATTGTTTTAATAAAGAAATGACAAAGCAGCAACTGAGCGAGAAAAAGGAACTCAACTGGCAATTTTTATTCTGAAGCAACAAAGAGGTTCTGTAGTGTAAATAACATTTGTTCTAACTACTTACAGTCCCTGATTTCGCAGCTTTTAGGCAGCCGAAGCCTCCTGGGAACCCTTCCTGCCTAAGGAAAACTAGAGTGAGCCTTTAAATGGATGTTTTATTTTCTAGCTAAAACGATTATTAAAAATAAATAAACTTGCTTTTGAAAACAACCACGAAAAAATCTCCAGCCTTTCCATGCTTTAAAAAAGTTGTTGACAGTCAGTAATTTTCAGACGGCCCCCTCCCACCTTTCCCACCCTTAGGTACCCTCAATTTGCAAAGCAGATAGTTAAGATCTGTTTTAAAATACTTCATTAAATTGATCTAACCAGTCTTGCATCATAAGGAAACAACATCAGGGAAACATAATTAAAATGTAGCAAGATTTACACTTCTGAGAGGCAAAAGAAAGACTCAACCGCTATTCCAGTCTCCCCCAGTGTGGCACCCTTGAGATGTTTTGAACTACAACCCCGTTCGTCCCCAGAAAGCAGGGCCATTATCTATAGCCACTGGCCTATGTATTCCCAGCCACTGGCTATATCTCCCACAACACTGGGAGAGTGCCAGTCTAAGCAACCTTTATGTACTGTAGCCCTATTTAAGTGTTCCAAAACAGAGTAACAACAACATAGAAGCATTCTTGATGTGGTCTCTAGAGATGGGCACGAACCAGTTCATCCCAGTTTGGCATCGCAGGTGCTGATGCTCCCTTCCCCTGCCTTCACCCACCAAGCCCAGCGTGGTAGCTTCCAGCACCTCCTCCACTGATCTTCCAGTCCCAACAACAGTTCACGCTTCTCTGCCCCTCCCCTCTTGGCTGATCTCCCAGTCAGACAAAAGGCGGTGGGGGGGGGCAGAGACACCTGTGCTCCTGCTTGTGACTGGCAGATCAGCCGAGGAGGTGGGAAAGGCAGAGGAGGGGGTGAGTGGCTGAATTGGTGAGTGGCTGAATTGGATGAAAAGGCAGAGGAGGGGGCCTTTATGAACTGGGATAAACTGGTTCATGCCCATCTCTAGTGATCTTCCTCTCATTGTATCAGGTCAATCTGTGGATCTGAAAGGGAGCATTTCCTTTTTAAAAAAAAAACATTTTATTAGTTTTTCAATCTATCTACACTTGTTTGTGCTTGTCAAGCATCGTGTTACATGCTTTGCTTACAATTATTTATTTTTTATATCTCAGTGTCTTCCCGGTTGTCCCCCCAAATTCCAAACATCTTTCAAACATTCAAACCATTCATGTACATATTTTAGTATATGACTACTATCACAAATATTACTGTCATATTGTACAATATTCTCAAGGTCTTCTAATAACATTCTTATTGAAAGTGGTTCCAGATCCATCTCCCAGCTTTATATCTAGTTTAGTTTACCTAAAATGAAAAAACCACAATATTACATCTTTACCCTGATTAGGGCTCCCTTATTTCAATTTAATTCTCCTTTTTAATATAAAGGATATACCTTTTTACAATTCCCGATGTTAAATATATACATGTTTTCCAATATTAAGGGGCTCCTTCTTGTTTTTCCCGTTTTCATCTTTCTAGGTAATTTGAAATGGAGCACTTCCTGTGATCTGTAGAGAGGGAGGCCTTGGTACCCTATCCAGGCATTTCGCTTACTTCGAAAGTGGTCAGCAGAAAACAGAGAGTCTTGGCAATGGAGAACAAAGAGAGTCACCTGGCAGTCTTTAGATTGCCCATGCTGGAGTTAACTTTAAATAATGAAATAGGCACCTAATCCAGGTACAATGCAGAAACTGCTTGGCAGCCCTCTCTCTTCCCCTGACCAAGGAAGGAGTCTGTGAGGCCAGACAAGATGGAGGCACCTTTGCATACACTGTGGGGGATAAGATGGAGGGCTAAAGGTTTCTAGCTTTCCAACTTTGAGCGAGTCTGTGCTGGCTACTTAGTAAGCTTACACAAATTGCCTCAAACTTTCTAGGGGTTAAGGGGCTAGTTATTCAAATGCTGTGTTTCCCTGAAAATAAGACAGGTTCTTATATTAATTTTTGCTCCAAAAACGCATTAGGGTTTATTTTCAGGGGATGTTTTATTTTACAGTCATGTCATCTTCTGTTTGCTGCACAATGCTACACAATGGTGAAGGGCAGGGTTTCACTTACATGGGGCTTATTTTAGGGGTAGGGCTTATATTACGAGCATCCTGAAAAATCATACTAGGCCTTATTTTCAAGTTAGGTCTTATTTTCAGGGAAAGAGGGTATTTAAAGTAGTACACCATCTTTAACCTTCTGTGTTATTCCTGCTTTCAGGAAAGCTCAGAGAAGTCCAGCAAAATATCAAACCCAATCAAACTGCATGAAGGGAAAGGGGGGGAAAACAGCCACTAAATTAGGATGGGTTAAAACACTTAAAGAGCAGTGGTAGAATCAAATCCAAATCAAATAGTAGTCCAGGAGAATATTTCTAAAAGGACTGCTCTTAGCATCCAAAAGATAGCTAAGTCTCACCACTGAGCACCTCCAGGTAGACTTTTCCCAAGAGAAAGTGAGAGAAAGAAAATTCCTGTTTCCACTTAATCATAGAGCAGCCTTTCCCAACCTGGTACCCCCTAAAGGTGTTGGCCGGCATCACCCATCATCCACAGACAGCATAGTCAATGGCCATGCAGCCTCTCTTCCGAGGCCAGGGGACATTATGCATGACCTGGAGTGCAATTCTACAGAAGTCTGTCCGGATGTCAGCTCTACTGAGATCAGTGGAATTTATTCCAGGCAAATGAATGAAGAACTGCAGCCTTAATGGTACCTGAGAGTGAGTGAGATCAGGCCCAACAAAGAAACTGTCTTTCTGTTTACGTGCCTATACACAGCTCCTCCTTGCTCTGAAATATCCCACGGTGGCTCGTCCTGGAGTCCTATACTCCCCCTACAGAGAAGAGCAGTGGAGAGCAATAGCAGCACATGGCGAATGGCTCCTCCAACTTCCCCGGCATCAATCTACCTGCAGAAATCCACCGTATGCTCTGTGCAGAGTGCCAGGGTAGGTTTGTGCTGCGGACAAAAGACACACCAGAAAGGGGAAGACAGATATGCCACTTAAATTAAATAGGAAATGAATTGGCCAGCATGCCGGCTTGTCTGCTGAGACAAATCATAGACAGCATGTCTCTCAACAACAGAACTTATTTGTTTTCTCTTGCCAACAGATTCATCACTGCCCAGGCAAAACAGGCAAAATACATTAGTGTCATGGTAAACTGATAAAGAGAAGTGCCTCAATCTAGCATCCTCAATGGCGAAAGTCTTCGGGCAGTATTGATCCGTGTTCTATAAATCTTGTTTTCTGTCTGCAGAAGTGAATCAGGAATGACCCTTAAGGTTAACAAACATTGTAATGTCTTTCAGCTGGGGCAGATGTCTATGCGCACCACACACTGTATTTGGTCAAGTCCCATCTTGTCATTTTCCTGCCAAGGAGCTTAACTAATTGTTGCCTATCATAAGACAGGGTGATTGGAAGCAAAGCAGCCCAGCCATTGGCGCTCACCCGCCCCCCCATCCCACTCCTCCAAAATAAATAAATAAATAAATAAATAAATAAATAAATAAATAAATAAATAAATAAATAAATAAATAAATCTCTGTTTGGCCTTAACACACACTCAAAGCCATGTAGCGGAAAACAAGGAATGAATCAGTCAGCAGGAGTCTTTGCGGAGATTCATGGAACCCTGTGTACTGTAATTGGTATGCTATGGTCTTTTAGATACCCAGAAAAAGGCCTGATTAAGTGTCTCCATTTTTGTTCCGATAAACTTTCAGAACAAGACTTTTATTTTCAGTGTTTTGCTTTCTGATGTTGGCTTAGAATATGTGCATTACACCATTTTCATCTCCCAAAAGTAAGCTGTCAGGTACTGTAGACCCATTTCTTGTTGGCTGGGAGTCTCAAACAATATGTGGCAGGGGAAGTACCATGTTCTGGTGAGTGGTTACAGTTATATCCTACTTCTCTTACGAAGGGTCTGCAAGGGCTGAACTACAAACAAAAATACAATGTCACAGTCAAAACATAAAATCAGTGAAAATGCAGCAGAAAGGAACAGCATATGTATTTTTAAAATACAGTACATATGCCGAAGAAGTGATAAAGCAATGTCATCACATTACAACATCCCCAAGTGCATTTGTGACTCCATTTTCAAAACACATACACACACACAGGTCTCTCTGTCCATTGTGTGTGTGTGTGTGTGTGTGTGTGCGCGCGCGCTTTGCTTTTAAAGGCTCGGAGAATGTTTTAAAAAGAAACCATCTCTCAGGCCGCCTCATAATGCAAGAAATAGGTATTACAGTTGCTCTCTCAGATATTCGTACCCTCATAAATATCCCCAAGTGGCCATTTAAAAAAATATATATTTCGACTGTTTCATTTATATCCCTCTTCTCCTCCAGTGACATCAAGATGGCTTACCTGGCTCTCTTCCTCTTCCTCCACTTAATCGTCACAACAATCCTGCACTGTAGGACCAACTGAGACAGTGTGACTGGCCCAAGGTCACTCAGGAAGTTTTGTGGCTGGGTGAGATAATGAGACCTAGTCTCCTGAGCTCCCATCTAACATTATGCCACACTGCTTTGGGGAGGTTTTCATCCATGAATCCAACCAAAAATATTCAGAGCAAACAATTTGTGCAGCCGTAATCAAAAACAAGTCAGCTTATGAGACCAGGCCATGTCCTGCTGGTGGAAAAGTCAGGAGAGAATAGCCTGGATGGGCCCACCTTGCTGATAAATTCTAGGAGCAGCCATTGAAAAGCCCCTCTCCCAAGTTTCCACTAAGTACATTTAAGAGTTGGTGGGAAAGAAAGTTCCCAAATCAAAGCAGACTCATATGAGAGACCATGATATTATGGCTGTAGGAGAGTGCATCAATGATCTTGCGCTGGCACAGCAAATCAACATTCTGTAAGGGAGTTCTAAAAATGGGGACATGTTAAAGTTTTATTAAAGATTAAAAATGTTATAAAAATATAACAAATGTTTAAACAAAGGTTTTATCCTCCATTGAGAAATAGGTGACCTTAATCATCCCCAGATTTAAAACAGCTCATATAAATTGAAAATACTAGTCTTGCTTATCTTGAAAGAGAATTGCTGGCCCCAGCCACTTTTCTTTTATTTGGAAAGAATTCCAGCTGTACAGGCTAAAATACTGGTCCTCAAAAAAGGCCTTTCAAATGGGAGAAATTGATTTCTTATCACACTGAACATGTGTGGAACAGGTTTGCCAGCAAGAATTTTGCCTACTAGATAATTTTTTGAAGCTTCATGGTCAGGAAAGGGAGATATTTAGAGAGTTTGGGACAATTAAAGGTGACAGAAACAGAGTTAAAAGACAGGTTTTCTTTAAAGGGCTGAAGGAAAAAAGAATAAGCTTGCTTTAAAGAAAGTAATGGAGTAAGAGTTCTCCAGAAAGGAGGGCATTTTGCCATGTATCTGCAGGGGATTAGCATATAATTTTTAACATGTATTTAAACTATTTCTGTATTACAAAAAGCAGTTGTGTTTGCCCGAGATCTAAGTGCCTTTGGTAAACATTATCTCAGGATTTCTAAGACCAGGCTTCTGACACAATATTTCACAAAGTTCCAGGTCTGAGGCGATCTGAATTTCGAACCTTTCAGTAAGGTGCCAATTGAATTTTTAACTTCTTCCTGGCCAAACAGGGATTCATGCTTGCAAATGGATTCTGTGTTTGGTTGCAAAAAGATATTTTAAAAAGAATAGAGAGCAAATATTCAGATGCTCACTCACTCATTTAAGCTATGGAATTATTGTTATTTTCCTTTGTGGCTGGGGATGGTCTTACTCAATGTCAGTAGAACTTATGCAGTATCTTATCATACTTTTAGAGATTTCACCTGTCTTGTCACTATACAGATGTCTGGTTATTTTTTAAAAATTGAAAGATAGATGTTGTGTGCCATCAAATCATTTCTGACGTGCAGTAAGTGGTGACTATATGACTTAATGACCTCCCAAATGTCCTGTCATTAACAGCTCTGCTCTGATCTTGCTAACCAACATCTCATGTTAGGTTATTTTCTTTTCCTACTGCCCCCCCATCATAGCAATATTGTCTTTTCCTGTGGCTTCCTTTATTGAGACAATCTGTCTCATGTCTGGTCTTCCCCTCTTCCTATTCCTATTCTTCCCCCCCATCCACAGATTTTCCCAGCAATATTGTCTTTTCTGGTCAGTTATGTATTTTTAGTAGATGTGCATGGTAGGATAGCGTCAGTTTTATTATAGTGCGAGTTTAAGCTTGACTTGATTGAGCACCCACTTTTCCGCCTTTGGGGCCATTTGTGGTACCCGTAAGCCTGTCCTCGAACACCATATTTCAAATGAGCTGATTTTTTTTGTCTTTCTTCTCTGTCTCACGAAACCATCTTGACTGCTGCCATTGGTTTTGCTAACATGCAGGTTGCCCTTCGCTATGTACAGCTTGGCACCCTTTTTCCTGCTGGCAATGTGGACACAATATTGTGCAGCAGTATGAGCCTATTTCCTGGTGTTTTGATTTGTGGATGCAGAAGCACAATATCCCACATTCATAAACTAGAAGTTTAAATAAACTGTATATATACTGTATATATATTTCAGATATCCTGGTCGAAAGCCAGGAAGGGCAGGATGGACAAAACTGAGGCTTAAGGCATACAGTTTGCTTTTTGGCAGAGTCCCCCAGATGCAAAACCCAGTGCCTAGTATAAAATACATAAAATGAAAGTATTCTGAGCCATGGAATTTGTTTTGAATGCCAAAACACAATAAAATATAGAATCCTTCCACACAAAAATCCATTCGTGTTTGTCCCAAACTAAGTTAATTTCAGCAATATAATTCAGGTTGGGTGAGAGATATTTTGGTGCTACTATTAACCAAAACCTGGGACTGACAAATTCTTGTTGATCTACCTGCTGATCCAGATCCAGCATTACTTTTTGCCTGTTCTTGACGTGAGTTATAACCAGCATTTTAAATTGTGCCAGGAGCCCCTTATCTGTAGCCAGTTGAGCTCTTTTGTTATCTCTTCCATATGGCATGAGAGTTACACGCTCCCTTTAACCATCCCCTGTCAATCCTCTGGATGAAACATTCAGGACCCACTTTCTTTTCTGTTCACCCTTCAAAGGCTGCACCACGCAGGTAAGCTACAGTAGGCCAAAATGGGCAAGGATGGGAGAATGCCCATATTTTTCAACAAATAAATACATAATCCCCAGTATGTATTGGTAAGGGGTTCCCCCCCCTACTATACTATACTCGTTAACTGTACAGATGAAGGGACACTTTGTTTCTTCTACTTCTTCACTGATTAGGCACACATATAAGAAAGGGATGCTAGACCTCACTGCTTTCATGTCACTGATTAGCCATGTGGTTCTGCTTGTTGTGGCTATATTTGGTAAGCAAATTTCCCACAAAGCATGAATTCCTCAGAGCACTTCTTTTAACAAGTTAATCAGCTCTGCCCACTGGACACAGCAAAACCATCAACGGGTTCTGTTCGGCCCAGCAAAAGGAAACCTTGTGTGGGTTGCACAGAGTGTGAACCAGCCTTTAGGAAGGAGGAAAGGCACTTATCCTTAAACGAATGCTGACACAATGTCCACCATCTTCCTTGGTGCCAGTTGCCTTTCCTGGAATAACCTGCAGTAAGATTTTGTGCTGATCACATAAGCTTAAACCGTGCTGTTTCCACAGGATTACCCCGGGTGCTCTTTTTCTTCTTATTACGTCACTGTTGACAATATCTGGGCTAAACTCTGATAGCGAATGGGGCCCACCTTCCCTCCTTCTTTCCCTCCTTACCTCCCTATTTCAGATGGGGAAAAGTCAACCTGATTTGCCCCATTTTCTCTGTGTGTCCTCTTCATCTAAGGGGAGACCTGACTCCCTTGTTTTGCAACGCATTTTGCGAGCTCGGCCCCTATGCCGCACTTCCAGACCATATGTACTGCCTTGTTGAAAAAGGTGTAACACACGGTCTACAACTCCTGAGGGATGGCATCATTTACTGACTCTCCCTGAAGGTATGATGAGTGATGGATGAGCTGAAACGCCCCTTGGTTCTTTTTTTGGCACCACACCCAGTGGTGAAACCCTCAGATTCTTCAGGGGGGGTATTTGAAAAGGTCCCAACACTTTGCCTTCCTTAAGCTCCTTCTCAACCTTTTCCTGAACTATATTTTCCATCCCATTTACTGATTTCAGGTTGTGTGCGGAAAAAAAACCTTATGTTCTCCCACCGCAGGTATCCTGAAACCACATTGAAAACCCTCTAAAACATATTCAGTATCTTCCTGCTTAGGGTTATTCATGCAGTCATGTCTCCAACACAGAAACTTTAATTGGACTGGGGCCCTTTGCCAGGATTACCCGCTCCACCGTTGGACTTCTTGCTACCACCAGGGTCTTAGCTGCCTCTTTGAGCTCTGGCCTTAAAATAGGATGAGCTGGGATGTTGACCTCCACACAAAGAGTATTCATGCCTGAAAATGCATGCTTTTTGCCTGCATGCACCTCTCGCGTTGTAATCCCAGTAGAGCAGGTAGGGTTGTACCGCCTGCCCCGTGCTTACAAGGGGATCCTGATTCTGGCCCACCTTACGTATATGATGTCCACTGTCGAACCTGTCACCTAAATTTGCCCTAGCAGGCATCATAGACTGTAACCAAAGCCCTGGTAAAGGCTCATCCCATCTTAAATTCAGATGAATCGCACTTCTCCTATGAAATGATTCATCGTAGATCTACCATGCTTGCCCAATGAAGTCTATGTATGCCCTGTATATCAAATCAAGGTACTGGAATAATGACAGCATCCTCCAGGGTTGTGCCCTCACTACCACCCCAGCATAAACCAGGAAGCCAATTAGCCCATGTCCTCTCAGGTCTGCGTCTCCTACGCCTCTCCTTATCTTTTTCATCCTCCCTATCAAGGTCCTTCTTTTCTATGTTTCTATTCAAAAGGTCAGCATATTCTCTCTTCCATTGTTTTTCCTTGGTTGCAGGGGTGAGGTGATCACCCAAAGGCATAGCATGGTTGTCAAATGGCAAAGCCTTCAAAGGGACTGTGCCATACCCAGTATCAAGTACTGATAGGTAAGGCCACACCCCCACACCTGCGGTCAAGCTCATCGGAACAGGAAACGAAACTTGCGCATATGGCATTGTCCAGCCACCTATTTGTGTACTTGCACTGGGCCAAGGGTTTCTCGGGGCCCTACACCCCTGTGTGTCATATTGAATGGTGAGCCGCCTAGACCATAGGCAGGCCATGGCCATGCAAGCAAGGTTGTGTCTGGTGCCACCACTAGCTTACCTGACATAGGCAGCATCACATCGTGTTCCTTCCTGCCCTGCTGGCAACCCGGTACCACCACTCCCATGGCCTCCTGATAATTTCCAGCTGCTGCCAATGGTCGAGATACCTCAAAGATCTGCACCTCTCTCCTCCTCCTCGCTCTGATGTCATGGTGTTACTGCAGACTCCTCTGACTCCCTCCTGGAGGACCCAGGGGCCTGTCGATCTGCCTCTAGAGCAGCACACTGAGACATCAGGTTATCTGCCATGGCCTTGAGCGTAACCCTTCTATGACTCTTGACCTCCCTAGCTGAACGGCGTGGTTGCGCTCTGCTAAACTGCTAGGCCTTTTGCGCTGCTCGCTCAGCTTCTAAAGCCATTTTTTTTCTTGCAGCTGTTGCCAAATAGGCAGGACTTCTTTTCTGAGGTTGACTGAGGTGGCATACGTTGAGGAGCTACGCGCTTCTTAGCAAGCTGCTTGTCTTTTCTGTTAATTTAGCCCTTCCAGGAAGCCACTGCTGCCAGCTAGTTCGAGCATCTGCATGCCCAACTCACACAAACAGTTAGCTTAGCCTCCTGCACTCCTACCATGAACTAAACTCTAAAATTCTAGATCCACCAGAATTGGTGCCGGGTGACAAGTGCTCACAATGCGGGCTAATATATATACACAGCTACAACCTTTCCTCATTTATTTATTTATTTATTTATTTATTTATTTATTTATTTATTTATTTATTTATTTATTTATTTATTTATTTATCTATCTATCTATCTATCTATCTATCTATCTATCTATCTATCTATCTATTTATTTATTTAATATCAGTATGCTATACTATTTATTAATAATTTTTGAATAATGTTATGAATTTATTTATTTACTTATTTGTTTTTGTAATTATATTTAATATTAATCAATGTATTTATTATGAATCTTAATTCCTCTGTTAATAAAATCGATTAATAATTCTTAATGCCAGTGTTTTATTTATTTATGAACTGGTCAGCAGCCGAGCTCTGTCCTCCTCCTGTTGCCAGCAAGAAAGAGGACGGAGGGGGGGAGGAACACCAATTAAATACCTCACTCGTTCCCCCCTCTCCCCCTCCAAGGAGGCTCTTGCGAGACTCCCAGTGTCTCGCGTTATTCTGGGAAGGAGGCAAAGGGGACCCACGCTGCTGAAGGTAAGCTCAACAGCGGATCCAACATATGCATCAGTGCACCTACTAATGAGCTGCCAGAGACGGCTTTGCAAAAAAGGGCTTTTGCGGAGATAGAGCAGGCATGTTTGTAGCCTGAGATATAACTTCCCTGCTGTGATTCTTGCCTTTTGACTAACAGGGAGTCCAGTCTCCGCACTACTAATGAGCGTGCAGGCGATGATGTCCAAACCAATGCTGGCTGTAGCCATTCCACCTGTCTGCTTTCATGGTATGGTGCATGACAGTGAGGTGCCCTGTTGCAGCTTGTCTTTAAATAATTTAGATATGTTTATTGATTCTTCCCTTCCCCTCCACAGCACATACACAGGCATGCTTTTCCCTGGTACCATGGTTGTCTTCCTACTGAACTTCAGTGGCAACGAGGGCCCTGTTTTTGGAACAAGGGTGGCGGTGCAACAGCACCTTTCACTCAGCCAGTTTTACACTTCAGAAAATGGGTGTCCACAGGGTCATCTCTGGAGCAACGCAGAATATAATGTGGCTTTCTCTAGCGCTGCCTCTTCATGTCTGTGTCTCTGTGTGTGTGCATGTGCGTGCGCACACACATTCATACACACATACACGCCGGGTTCTTTGTAAAGCCCAAGCCTTGTGAAATAAAATCCTCGAAATAAACGCTCACTCCAAATGTTCTTCCGTGAATTTGGAGCATGCCATCTGTCCGATGCTAAGTGGAAAGTGCAAATGACACGGAACAAGAGAGCAGGCCTTTCAAAAGCTTCCCGCTTGATACTGTTAGCCATTGTCAAAGAGACAGCAGGAGAACATGATCAAACCTCTCCCTGTTGCCAGTCATGGAAAAGGAACAGTCGATAAAGAGGAATGACTTCAGTACACCTTTCAACCTTCTTTCCTGCCAATCTCATCACCCATCCTGGTGATCTGATGATGGTTCTTCTAGGATTTGCCAGAGGTTACTGGCTCGCTTCCTATATTGCTAAACAGTGACAGACCTGGACAAGAAAGGCAGGCAAGAATCACCTATTCACAAAAACAACGGAGGCATGAGCAACGAGAATCGGGTCAACTGCCATTTTCACCCTTTCATTCACACACACACACACACACACACACACACACACACACACACACACACACACACACACACACACACACACACACACACACACACACACACACACACAAAGAGAGAGAGAGAGAGAGAGAGAGCCTTCAGAAGATCTATTGGGATCACACAGAAGACAAAAACTTCTATCAAAACTTCTGCAATACACAGGTATCTTCTTGTCAGTTGCCAGATACGGCCCAGTTTGTTTCCTCTCAGAACAACTCCTGCCCTACTCCTTGTCAGTCAGGGATGGGACTATGTTTTCTCGACAACGCACACGCTGCAGGAGTCCCTGTGGCTATCAGAGGCAGTGTGGCGTTCTTTAGGAAGTTTTATGTCCCTTCATAAATGCAGGATGTCAGTGCTCATAAAAAGTGGTAGCCTGGAAACAACGGGACAGAAGGCCTTTTGGCTTTTTGCAGGTACCTCTTCAACAAGGTGGCCAAATTTATCAGGTTCCACTTCAGTGTCCTCCTGCATACTTCAGTAATACTCCAGAATGTGTATTCTTCACACAGATGGGGAAAGCTACTTCAGTCTGTTTATCTGTCTGTCTGCCCATCTGTCTGTCTCCCTCTCTGTCTGTTATCTCACCGGGCCCAAGCTGGCTAACAAGATACATTTAAAGGCAAATTGAATAGCATCAACAAAAATGTATAATACTAAAAGCGTGGCCAGAATTCCATTGCCACCTTTATAAACGTGTAAAGGAAATAGCATAAATAGCATAAATCGCAGCAGTGTGGTCTCCCTAAATAAAGAGGCCAATTGTGTCTCTGGTTTTGAGTGCATTACACAACTGGGTGAGCAACCAAGAACACAACTAGTGGGAATAGCACCACTTGAATTTTCTCCACTTCTACCACTCCCCTCCTAATATTCAGAAAGCACATAAAAACATTGCTCTTCAGGGAGGCATTTCAGGATACCCTCCCTTTATAACTGTTCATCACTTAGTCTTGTGTTTGGGTAATATATTTTGTAGTTTATAGCTTGTCTTTTGCCGCCATCTTGAGTGTTTAGTTGTGCAGTTCTTCTCATATATATTATATTTTTATATTTGTAGGTTGGGTGTGGTGTGGTTGTGCTCTTTAAGTTTATTTCATTATCAGAAACCACCCAGAGTAGTGGTGCAGTATAGACAGAAAGACAGACAGACAGACATGCCACATTATTTCATTTATGGCCAGTATGAAATATAGATGTTCATATTAAAAGCAGTACTAAATAAATATAATCTAAACACCACTTTAAAACAGCAGCAACAACAAAAGAGCACCCACCATTAAAAGGACCTTCTTTATCAGGTGATCAGAGACCAAAGGCTGAGCTAAGTGAGAAAACATCTTTGCCTGCTGGTGGACAGGAAACAAGGAAGAGTGTCAGCCTGGCCTCCTTCAATAGGGAGTTCCATAGCTGGGGAGGAGACACACAGAAGAGTCTGTCTCATGTCCTCACCAAGTGTAACTCCTGAAAAAAAAATTGAGGAGAGCATCTCTCTGTGAGATAGATTGTTCTCTTTCTGCATTTTTTAAAGTGTACAGTATGTAACAAACTGTTGCCTGGCTGACTGCCGATATTGAGTCTTGCAGCCATCCTTAAGAAAACAGCTGATCCATGTCGTTAGGGTCCAGGAATTATGCACAAATTCTGTGTAGAATTTGTGCAAATTGCAAAAAAAGCACAAATTATGAAGTGCTGTTAGCATCTTGGACTTGCACTGGAGTAGGAGTCTCTTGAGGGGTTTGATGGAAGCTCATAGTTTGATCCTGACATGGTAAGATGGCCAAATCTGAGATGACTCTCAAGAGGAGGGAGATGCTTTGACATGTCGAGTGATTTAGCTGTTATTATCACAGTGTGCTGTGTAGAAATGTGCACATCTATTCAAGTGTTCAGACCTCCCACACCATGAGAATTATGTGAGTGAGAGTCAACATGAGAGGGCTAGATCTACCTTCCCCTTCGCCACCTCCCTCTGCTTGTAATGAAATGAACGCCTGCAGTGGGGGAGCTTGTTCTACTCATTCTGGCTTGCTATGCAATTCCAGAATGTGACTTAAAATGGCAGCAGGTGAATGTAGCCGATGTGATACAGCCTCCAACAATCTTCCAGCATACTGAAAAGCAAGGTTCCTAGTACCTTTACTCTTGACATTAAGAGTTTCAAAATATGGTTTGTGGGGGAAGGAGATCAGGATTCTTTTTTTTTTCTTTTTTGGAAAATACACATACTCTATTACACATTTCCATTTGATAATCAATAAACATTGGCTTGGCTTCAGATTTAGCTGTGTGGGGGCCTCAGCTGTTAGAAATGGACTTGCTGCCAATCCTCCCTTCATCATGTGAGCCTCTCCAAAGTGCCACACAGGGAGTTGGAGGCCAGTGGTTCTGCTGAATGGGGTAAGCCGCATGGTGAGACCATAGTAATGGAGCCCAGAGGCCTGTCCTTTTCCACAGCCTTCTGGCCACCATAACCAGGGCAGAGATGGAGAAGCTCATGATCTCACTGGGCTGTGCTTACCTTGCCTGCGTGGTAGATCTTAGATCCAATTCCAAGCAAATGACCACATTGCACAGAAATGTGGGCTCCTTATTACTTCGCAGATGGGAGCCAATATTTGTTTTGAATATACTTTCTCAAATGCCTTTGCTTTACCTACTAAAGGGTCCTACTATTCTATTCAATAAATAAGGTTCTTTTAAAGAAATAGTTAAGTCTGTATATCGTTGCTTTCGTTGGTAGTATCCTGTCATCATTATCAAAATCTCCTGCCTAGCGCTGGGTGTTATGTCAATTAGGTACCAAGAGGCTTACCTTGGCTGGCAGTAAAATCAATGTGTTATAGCAGATCCTCTATACAATAATTTATGCAACTATGAACTTTATGCCAATAATTACTGCATATGTTATATGATTATTTCATAAAATTACATGGCACCATTAAATAACTGCACATGATGTATTTAATTTTCAACTTATACAGACAAAAATGGAAGTCACTACAATAATCATTATTTTCAATTTTATGTAGTTAAGTGGTTTTACCCAAAAAAAATTACCCTTCCAAATTACATAGTTATAATGTGTTAATGGTAGCATAACATGTCATTACATTATGCAACATAATTTCAGGGATATTATAGATGGCTAGACTTTAGAAATTTCTTGTTCTTCTACTTATTGGAAGGCATTCATTTTTCAAACCATAGTTTGCTTTAATGCACCTATTTAACCTTGAGATTTCTACTTACCCCTGTGGATACTTGCAGAAGTTCACCCTCAAGCCCAGAATCCATTTACTGGAATGCTAACTGATTCATTAACAGGGCTCCATCTCTCTGCAGTTTCTTCACTCAACATCTAGCAGATCTTCTCTTACGGATGGAAAACATACACTGGTTGTTATGCTGATCCCAACTTACGCTTGTTTGGTTGTTGTAAGTTTTTTTGGGGCTGTTTGGCCGTGTTCTGAAGATTTTTCCTTCAGAACACAGCCTTCAGAACACAGCTAAACAGACCAAAAACCTACAACAACCATCGGATCCCAGCTGTGAAAGCACTGGAGAATACATTACGCTTGTTTCTTTCTCTTGTGTTTCTTATGACAATCTATCACATGCCCTTTCTTCTCTAGTCTTACTTCCACCCCACTTTCTCCTTTTCTCCTTCATTGGTTTTAAGATTTCCTGCATGTCATTGCAATCTGCCACCTTGTGTGAGCACCATCAGGGCCTCCACCAGCTAAGCCATGAGCCATGCCCACAGCTGCCAGCAACTCCCATCCTTGTGCAGGCTGCATGTCATATGATGTGCTAATTTCCTTCTTGGCCTGCCCCCCCCCCCCCGGTTGGCCAGGGAGGGACAAAGGATGTGTAATCATTCAGGATAATTCCTTGCTCTCTTTCCATCATGGCATTAGAAGTATGAAGTATGAGGTAAAGGTAAAGTCGTGTTCAACTCGGGGAGCAGTGCTCATCCCCGTTTCCAAGCCATAGAGCCAGCATTTGTCCGAAGAGAGTTTTCCATTGTCACATGACCAGTGCGACTTAGACCCGGAACGTTGTTTACCTTCCCACCGAGATGGTACCTATTTATCTACTCACATTTACATGCTTTCGAACTGCTAGGTTGACCAGGAGCTGGGACAAAGCGACGGGAGCTCACTCAGTCGTGTGGATTCGATCTTACGACTGCTGGTCTTCTGACCCTGCAGCACACAAAGGCTTCTGCGATTTAGCCCACAGCGCCACCATGTGAAGTATGAAGGAAGGCACAAATTGAGCCCAACATATCACGAGGCCAGAGAACCTGGTCTTGAGCTGCATGATCAGGGTTGGATGTGGTTTTCAAACCTTGTACAGAGACTTAGTGGTGCCACACATACTGTGTGTCAAGTGGAAAGGATGAGAGCTGTCCTGACTGGGGTTTCTGGGAGTTGCAGTTCAAAAGCATCCGAATAACAAAGGATAAGAACCACTGTCAGGTAACAACTGTTCTGTTTCTGCTTCCTCTCCCAATGAGGGGACAACAGGATTCACTGAGCAGTTCACTGGGGGTGGGGGTTGTCCTACCCTGTTTCCCTGAAAATAAGACAGGGTCTTGTATTAATTTTTGCTCCAGAAAACACATTAGGTCTTATTTTCAGGGGATGTCTTATTTTTTTCATGTACGGCAATCTACATTTATTTAAATACAGTCATGTCATCTTCTTCTGGTTGCTGCACAAGGGTGGAGGGTGGGGTTTCACTTCACTGGGGCTTATCTTTTGGGGTAGGGCTTATATTACGAGCATCCTGGAAAATTATACAAGGGCTTAATTTCAGGTTAGATCTTATTTTCAGGGGAACAGGGTACTTTCCCCAGTTCCTGCGCTACATCGGTCCCTGGTCTCAGCATCTCACAAGGGTTTTCTGACATCAGCAAATCCAACAGGGGCAATGTTTCATCAGTTCACCACTCTCCCCCTCTTTTTATCTTCTCAGGGGAGGCAATTCCCCAACATCTTGTGGGTGAAGGTTCCCACAGGGATGAGAGTTCATCCGGTCAACACTTTCCCTCCTTCCCCGCCCCCAATACGTGCCCATTCTTCTCTTCTCTTTCGGCTCCATTCCCTACTCTCCTGTCCACCCCAATATGAAGTTTTCCTGGATGGCTGATAGTTCATTTGTCTTTTTGTTTCTTGCCTTGGTATCATCAATCCCTCCCACTTATGGGTCTATGAGTTCTCCATGTAGAACCATTTCCATTCTTCTGGCAACACCTTGCTTTCTTGTTTTCACCTTCTGTGACGGACAGGTCAGGAACCACTCCTGTCCATCACAATGGAACCCTGATTCAAGAGCCAATAGCTGTACAGAAAAGGTGGGGCTAGGGATACATAAGAGAATGGATGACAGTTAGAGAAATGAGTTAGAGTCTGAGCTGAGAGTTAGGGTATGTGTTAGTTTTGGAGTTAGAGTTAGAGAGGACTTCAGTTAGGAATGAAGTAGGGACCTAAGTTAAAGAGAAGTTAGGCAGTTAGGACCAGCCTTGTGTTAGTGAAGAGTAATAGAGAGATAGGGAATGAGAAAAGAAATGAATAAATACCTTGATTGAAATGATTATAACTAAACAAATATAAATAAAGCACAATCTACTGAATGAATAAAATGAGACCATCCATGGTTTACTTTACAGGATTTATTTGTGAACAGTTTAATAAACTTTGTTTGATTGAATAACACTGATTGAAGAGTTGTATTTGATAGACTGAGGAGAAATCCTCTGGTGACAGCGGAAAGGGGTGAAATATAAATGTCACACCTGAAAGTGAACCTGGGTTGTGTGGAGAAACAAACAGGGGAACTGGGTTTGTGACACTTTCATTGAACCAACTTCCATGTCTCTTTCTCATGCACACTCTCCCCATCTCTGTCCCTGGTCCTTCTTATTCATAGCCTCCTTCCTTTTACTTTCCCCTTTCTTTAGGTCTCCCATCTTTTTCTCCTTCCCTTTCCCCTCCAAGGAGAGTCCAACACGGGGCTTCTACTTTTCTTCTTTGTCCCATTTCTCCTCCTTGCTGGCTTGGGTTCCCTCCACTTTCCAGGGTAGAGGGGATGGCACTTGGGCAGAGGGCATCACCCTTTTGCCCCTTTTTTCACACCCACTAAGGACATGTATGAAGCCTGTACACAATCATAGCCCAGAACAGCACTTCCCCCAGCAAACTAAGATACTGAGTGGTAAATACCAAATGCCAAAAAACAAGCAAACAAACACAATGAGGTTGCACCTCTTGATGGTTTCAAAGCAGCTATAATTCATTGTGGAAGATAAACAAGGATGACACATATGTTGTGTGCTTTTGCAAATAATACAGTGGTGCCTCAACTTACGACCATAATCCGTTCCAGAAGATGGACGTAACTCGAAATGGTCATAAGTCAAAGTACCGTTTCTCATCGAAATGCACTGGAACATGATTAATCCGTTCCGGCAAAAAAACAAAACAAAACAAAAAACAAAAAAAACATTAAAAAAAATAAAGCACACAGCAACCCCGGTTGGAAGGTGCTAGGGCTTAAAAAATTAACAAAAATAAACCACAAAGCAAGCTTTGTTGTGGGGCTTTAAAACAAACAAACAAACAAACAAAAAACAAGCAAAAATAAAGCACACAGCAAGCTCCGTCGATGGGGCTTAAAAAAAAATCCAAACCAAAAATAAACAGCAAAGCAAGCCCCAAAGGCACTGGGGCTGCAAAAAATAAAAATGAAAATATTTTTTTAAAATTAAAAAAATTAAAAACCAACAATAAACAAAGGAGCAAGCCCTGTCACAAGGCGCTGGGGCTGCAAAAAATACACACATCAAAAAACAAAACAACAACACAGCATAGAAACATACCCCCCCAGCCCAAAACCACACTGCAAAACCCACCCAGAACAGTTTTAAAAAGCAGAAAACAGCACCTTACCTTACCAGGCACAATCGCACATTCTCTAACTGCCAGGGTGAAAGAGCTACAAAGAAGCAGCCTCGTCACCACCTACAGTTAGAAATTTGAATTTCCCACCTTTTCCCCCGGCCTTTTTGTGTTCGTAACTGGAAGCTCCAGTCGCAAGTCGAAGCAAAATTTTGTTGCCAGAGCTGGTCGTAACTCAAAATGGTTGTAAGTGGGGACATTCGTAAGTCGAGGCACCACTGTAAAAGCAAAGCAAAACAAACTCCACTCTCCAAAACATTTTGCAAGACTAAAGCATGATAGTCCCCTGCTCCCATAGTCTGATATTTTATTTCCTTAATGAAACCATATGTTCTATTAAGGAAATCAAAGGCCTAGTCCTCAAAATGGTGGAAACATATCTGGAAACACAAACTGTAATTGACACAAAAGGTGCAGGGAAGGAGAGAAAAGTATATCAAATTCAAATTCATGTTGGTTAGATCTAATGGTTTTGTAGATATTTTATTTCTTTAGAAGCTAACTCCAGATGTAACCTGGCAGTCAACATTAACACAATGAAAATGTCATAGGATAATATTCCATTTTAAGAAGAATTGTGCATCATTTGCAATCTGATAGCTAAAATGGGAGTCGCAGATAAATAAAATTACTTCCTACTATATATGCACATCAGTTTTGGTCCTGCAAGAAATTATATAAAAATTGGTAAAACATTTTGACACAATCAAAGTTGAAGTCTTTCTTTAGTCTCTTAAAGCAGAATTCGATGAGCTACTTTTTCTAAGCCATCAGAAAGCTTACTCTTTGGGGAACTATAGGTCAAAAAAGTAACTTTTCGAAGTCTATTTTAGGATTGAACTAAATAGAGTTAGCTAATTGTTGGGGGTGGGGAGAGATCTTAAGAGATCTTAAACTGTCTAGGATTATCATGGGCTTTCCTAGTCTCTGCATGTTGTAACTAAGCTTGTCTTTGGTCTGTGATTGGTCATCAAGAGGTAAACATACACTTCATTTGGAACTGTGATTGCTCTACCATGTAGCTTTGAAGGAACTGTGTATATTCCTGGAAGGAGAATATAATAACAGAAAGTATGGATTTCCCTTTATATGTAATTTGACCCTCAAAGTGATCTTTATCAAGAGATCACCATCCAGGTTTCCAAGGGGTCCACACATGGCACGTCTCTGGGACCCCTGTTTGCCAAACATGGTTAGGCAGGGCCACAATTTCCTCCTGTCCCTCCCCCTCTCCTCTCCTCCCTTCACCATCTCTTACCTTCTCAGCCCTAATGATGCTAAGCAGGCACAGTCCTGCAAGACACCAGTAGAGCATTCATACCTTTCCCAGGCTAGGCTGATCAGAGTGAAGAGTCCAGTGTGTCGCAAATAACAGTAACACAATGAGTCAGCACTAGATGGTGCTGAGAAAGATTGGGAAAGAAGGAGGTATCAGTAGTATTTCACATACTTGGCACCTTTGGAACTGGGAAAGGAGAGGAAAGCAAGGCAAAGGAGAGAGATGGGGAGGCAGCTGTAGCAATGCAGAAGGGAGGTGAAGTGGAGGAGGGAGCAGAAGCAAGAATCAGGGGGCCCTGCCAAATACAGAGGACTTTGGCAGGATCCCAGTTGTTCCAACCTAAGATGCTCAACCTGACTTCATGTTGCTCTTGTTTAAGGATTTGAAAGGTGTTCCGTATCACTCCATCACCTCCTATGCTAACTTGCAACAACTGAGAAAGACAGTAAGAGGCCCCAAGGAAAGAAAAAAGCTTAGTACAATCATGTTTCTACTAACCTCACCCCGAATTCAGAATTGCAGGGAGGCTTGGCATAGTGAAAAATGTTACCAGCTGTTCTGCTATGATATCTTATTTGTATTTCTTTACATAAACCTAATCTCTCTTCGATCCACGCAGTGCCTTAGACTATCGGGATCCTGCTGCATTACTAATTCACTATCTTCTCTATTTATCCTTCTTTCCCTATTTGGTGTCGTCTGCAAATTTTAATCAGTGTTGAATTAATTTTATCCCCAAGGTCAGTAATGAATATGTTGAATAATGCTGATTCTAGTACCAAGCCCCACTGACCTCTCCTCCTAGTCAGATGCAGCTATATTCACAATCCCGTGTTGTTTTCTCAGTGTTTGTTGGTAGTTTTCAATTTTATTATTGATTATTACCCAGACGAATACTTTGGAGGGCTGAAAAAAATTTCCCCCATTGCAAAAAACAATGCTGACATCTAGATAAACTATCATTTTTCTGCCTCATTTCTTTTATTTGGGCCACCCTGACAATGATGACACATCAAAAAGACTATTGCATTACTATGAGGTTGGTAGTGTTTTATAATATACATTGCTGAGTTTAACACCACCATAGCATTTGGCTCAGTTCAGCTACACACAAGCCTTTTAAAGCCCCAGTGCAATCAATTGTAGACTGAGGGAATCCTCCTTCAGCTGCAGGTCTCCTTGATTTTTTTTTTTTTTTTACTAGAGCCCGGAGATCCACCATGGTGATGCACCCCATGAGCTGAGCCTTTCTGGGATTTGCATTTGCAAAGACAAGTGTAGATATTAAGATGTTACCGTTAATCCATCCTTAGAAACTGAAATCCGTTCGTGTTAACAAGAGATGTGATTCAGCAGACCCTTACGGTTCACCCGTCCTACTTCAAACAAAGCCTATGCTTGCTTCTCCATAACGGATCGCAATGCAAAGCTAGCTAATTTGCAAATGCTGGGGTGTGTGAAGCACTCCTGCTGTGACAAGCAGACATTCGCAGTGCCTGAGGAACGATGCCTCCTAATGTCGTTCTGTCCGTAATGTACAGTTTGGCTCCCGGAGCTGCGTTTTCTGAATGTTTGGCCAGTTTGTGCTCGACGCCAAGGCCAGCTGTTGTGTTTGGTAAGGTGAGGCACCCATCTCAAGTGGCTGATGCAGGGGTGGGTGGGAAGGCAGCAGTGGCAGCTTCGATCTGTACCTCCTGAGCCCCCCACCCAAATTGTTCCCCTCTGATGGAGGGCAGACGTGCACTTGCCACACAGCCTGAGTGATTATGTCTGCCCACAGAGCTGTCCTGTTGCTCCCCAGAAGAGTGGAAGATGCTGTCTTGTCACCACTGTTGAAATAAGATTTAAACAGCTGTCCAGTCAGTTTTTATATAGGGAATGATGAACTGGGTGGGAAGTGGACACCCACTTATCCTGAATTAGGTCTATCCAGCAATGATCATATTTGGAGACAGCTGCTTTTATATTTGCCGTTTCTGGATGGGATTCTATAAACCAATACATTATATCCACCTATTTTTTAAAAAAAAGTTTGAAGGGGTGTCACACAAGAGAGAAATGGAAACCACAGTTCTGTAGCCAACTCATTTTGGGACTCACCCCTCCCCCACTTCTCAAAGCCAAAGTCATTAAAAAGCTTCTGTGGACATTTTCGGACTCACTCTGATATTTATTAATAATCATCTGTTCACTTAAATGCTTCACAACTCCCACACTTTCCCTCTCCTTCCTAATTATAAAGTAGTAATAATTATAGCAATTAGCACCTGCATGTCTCTATTATCCTTCATCAGATGGCTTCTGTGTCCGTGCTGTTTAACTCTTGCATCTTGGGTATTGTAGAAAAGGCAGGGGAACAGGCAGGCACAAGTTAAGATATTGGCAGAAAAGTCATGGTTGAGTCATAGACCATCTCTGACGAGGTGCTGCTGAAGATGCCGTGCCAAATGAAAATGACAAAGATTATGCACCAAGATTAGCAGCAGTGCATCTGGTACCATTCCTTGTTCGCCAGAGTCAAATGGGTCCATTTCCCTATCACCACTCCCAAAACAGCCATAATGATGCTGTGGAAATAAAGTTCAGAGTGGAAATAGCAGCTGCTGCAAAAGCACGAGAGTGGCTGAGTTTTGATGGCTGAGGGCCCTTTCCTTCTCCTCTTCACAATGTCCGGAAACTGTTGGTGCTACTGACCCCACCAAGGATTCCTCATGAACTTTAGGAGGCATCAGAAGATCACTCGGCCCCCACAGCCCTGGAGCTACCGGTAGTTCTCAGCATTGCCTCTGGGTAGCATGACCTAAATCCAATTGCTAGTCCTAACTAAATCCAGCCCACTGAATTAATTGTTGAGTCGTCTTGATCATTCTTATGGAATCATTACAGATTCAATGGGTTTGCATGTTGACAGATTGCTCTATTTTATTTCTTACAGCTTTGATCATGTTTCTTGCAGTGGCTCCTCTTGGGAGTCTTCTCCGCTGTCTCTAAATGCATGAGCCCCATGATACTGTGTTGTCAAAGAAAAGAAAATGGAAATCCATGATCTTTTTTATATTCAAAGATATTTTCCCCCCACCATATTTCCACTCTCTTTGATTCGCTCGCAAATGGTTGGCCAACTGTGTAAATATATTTCAAACAGAAACAAAAAGGTTATTTGAGAGCTGATATTGCCCAGAAGTGTTGAGCAGGTATTGGTGAGGTTGTCACAGGAAGTGGCAAACCTGAACCGAAGACGGGTTTCCGTGGGCGTCTGTTTCTGTATAAAAAGTGTGCTCAGCCTCTTCTCTTCATGGCTCTGAGGTTTAAAGCAAAATAAATAAATGACTACAATTGCAATGATGTGTGGCCATCAACACACTGTCGTTATTGATATAATGCACAGAATCATAGCAACAGCACCGCCTATCAGTCTGTCTTCAGAACGTTTTGCACTGCTTAACGTCAAACAAGATTGTATGTTAAGCTCTTCTCTGTCACACAATTCTTCTAGAAATCTGGAGAGTGATGACTTTTTTAAAGAAATGCTCGACTCTCTGGCGAAATGTGAGCAGAATTTGATTTCAGGTCTCCTGCAGAAATTAATAGGGATATATCGCAAACATTCAGTTTAGCCCCCAGCTTGGTGACTGAGAGAACAGCTAGATTCAGATCAGACTGATTTGGATGCTGCCTCCTATGACTTGAGGGTCAAATCCTGAGTAAGATTTGGAAATCAGAAGCTTCTTGCCTCCCACTGTCACAGGAAATCCAGAAATGGGTATAATGTTAAAATTTTAACTGACTTGAGTGAAACCTACAGTCATAGCAGATCACTCTGAAATTATGAGAGCATTCAACTTGAGAGAGGCACATCATTCTACCCTTGGTTGGTTGTATCTGGACACTCTTAAGATCTGGATTGAGGCCCCCAGTGGAAGGTTCTCCTCTCCTGTTCAGCCCCATGCATCTTTTTCAATATAATCATTATCATCTTAGTACTGCAGAGCTGGAAGGGACCCTATGGATCATTAAATCCAGCCCTTGTCAGCAAGGCCCAGTGGAAATCAAACTCCCAACCTTGGCTCCACAGCCAGAGACTTAAGCCACTGACCTATGGACAAACCATCAGATATTTCTATATATTTGCTACATTTATACCCAGCCTTTCAGGTAATGAGGTCAAAGTGGTGTATATGGTTCTTCTCCACACCACTGTTCTCTAACAACAATTCTTTGATGTAGGTTGGGCTGAGAGAGTGATGGCTAAAGGTATCTGATGGTGCAATCAGATGACCAAAAAAGGAACTCGTCTGATGGCTCTGGAAAAAGTTGCTCCGCTGGGACCGATCTCCCTTAAAGTGACCTTTCCATCCATACAGGAATCACTCTACCCCAACTCCAAAAAAAGAGGAGCCCTGCTATTGGACCAAAAAGATCCAACCTGGGCACAGAGAAGGGTGAGGCTGGTTCAGGGTTCCCCTGTGTGATCGTCCTGTAAAAACAGCTTACCTCATGCCATGCCACAAGCAGTTTCAGCCATCCGATTGGACTGTTGACCACGTTCCTATCCAATCAGTTAACTGCTAAATCCCCCTGAATCTCTTCCCTGACATGGTATAATATAATATACCGAGACTCTACAAATTCATTTTGCTGCATATTTTATCCAGCCTTATGTTGTTTCTCTGTTTCTGTCTGGCCTCGGTAATGTTCACACTTGCTGAGAAATACAAAGAGTGACGTTTAGTTTCAGACAGTCGTTCATTCATTTTCATCTCCCTTTCTCCTACTAAAGGATCTCGAGGTGGTTTACAAATTATTTCCAAAGACAATAATAAGACATACAAGGATGGAATAAATGACAATAATGGGGAACAATTCAACATATTGCATATTAAAATGCCTGAGTAGAAACAGTTTAAAACATAATAATAACCATGTGACATCAAGTCATTTCTGACTTATGGCAACCTTTTTCAGGGTTTTCCAGGTAGAGAATACTCAGAAGTAGTTTCCCATTCCCTTCTTCTGGGGGTGCCCTGGGACGGTGCAGCTTGCCCAAGGCCACACAGGCTGGCTCTTCTCCCAGGAGGCACAGTGAGGAATCAAACTCTCAATCTCTGGCTCTACAGATAGATATCTAAACCACTGAGCTATCCAGCCTCAAAACATATTTAAACTGTTTAAAAGCATATTTAAAAAGGTAAAAAGTACGATTCCAATAAAATCCATCTCTCAGGAGCCAGGTTTTTTTTTTACCAAAAATGTGCCATCTGAGGAAGGTCTTTGCTAGGAAGCCACCTTACGTGCCCTAGCTAAAAGCAGATCCTACCACAACTAATGCAACTGCTTTAGGAGTGGGTTATTCTGCCATGCAAGAAAAAGATACTTGGATTCTGAAGAAGCCAAGCTGTTTTATTAAGCCATTTTAGACTGTACGTTCAGCCATTTAATTTCTCATCATCACTGACATAGCTGTCTATGATATATTAGATTCGGAAAGAAACCCTCCCAAATTTGAGAAAGAAATGAAAATGAAATATTAATCCAGTGGGTTTTTTTTTTCAAGATTACCAGAAGCCCCATTATGCTTCTGAAGTGCCTTTATAGTACCTACTAAGATTTTTATTACATTGTGATAAAGCACCCTCAGTATTTCAAAAGGAATTCCTACAAATGTTCACTCTTCTTAAGATGAAGTGTAAACGTCTACATTATGGGCCTATTTTTTTCTTCCAGTTGAAACATTTGTGGTATTAAAAAAACCTAGGGCAACTAAAACACACACTCCCAAAGCACTGCTGAATCTCATTGATTTTAGTGGAAGTGTTAAGGACAAAATCCTATGCAGATTTCCTTGGGAGTAATCCCTGGTGAGCACAACAGTACAGTACATACTTCTGAATAAACATGAACTGGACCAGACTGCACATGCCTCTCATCGAAACTGGTAGTACTCGCAAGGGTTTAAGTTTGCATTGGTACCAGCATATATTCCCCACACTGGCTGCCTTGCATTGGCTGCCCATTCATTTCCACGCTGATTTCAAATTTCTTACGATTACATATAAAGCCCTAAATGGTTTCGGACCTCGATATCTGGCAGAGTGCCTCCTCCCACCCAGTTCCACCAGAGTCACTCGTCCCAGCCAGGCCAGGCGGCTGAGGGGCCTAACGCCGAGGGAGGTCCGGAAGGAAAGGACAAGGAACCAGGCCTTCTCGGCAGTGGCCCCTCGCTTCTGGAACAACTTGCCCACGGAGATCTGTCTGGCTCCCTATCTGGGCATCTTCAGAAGAAAAGTCAAGACCTGGCTATTTAGGCAAGCTTTCCCTCCTGCTGTATCTTAATATTTGCATTTTCACATCTTGGATTTTTGCATGTTTATTGGTTCAATTGTTTTTAAATTTTGTAATGCCGCCCAGAGTAGACTTTTAGTCTAGATGGGCACGGTAGAAATCCAATAAAAATAAAAATAAATAAATAAACGTCCCTGCTGCTTGATTTATAGCACATGCTTGGTTAAAAGCTTTATCCTGTGCCTCAGTGCATAAGGTATATGGTCAAATCCTTTGCAGGGTGAGATACACTGAACTTTGAAGCCCCATTAAAAGAGGTGGGTCTAGAGATGCCTAACTCTGGGGTTGGATTGTGGCCTCCAGTTTGTTTGTTTTTTAACTTTTCCAACAGTCCTCTGTGAAAGTAACTTTCTTGTCAAGTTTGTTCCTGTGGAATGAACTGAGGAAAGTTGAAGATTTAGTACAATGAGAGGGAGGTGAAGACCTAACGTGTGAGAGGTGGGAAGGGGTAGAAGGAATTGTTCTCACAGAATTTTATTTTTAAGATATCTGCCATTGATGGCAATCTGGTCCACACCAAGTTCGGGGGGGGGGGGGAGGCGGTGTTCCACTGATCTTCAGAATTATCCTTGTGTGCTTTAGTCACCTCCGTCAGGAATAATTATCAGCATCCGGAAAGGGGTGAACGCCTTTGAAGGGAAAGGAATAGTTGTCTGATGGGTGGCAGGATTTTAACAAGGGTGCTTGGCAGGGCCTCCTGAAGTATAGCGTGGCTATGCTCTCTGAAGAATTACTTTTTTTATCCTGAATTAACAGACAACTCCTGTAATCGTGCCAAAAAAACTGAATAAAGATTAAAAATAAAACATTTCCTTGAAATGTGTGAAACATTTTGATTTGCTGATAACACCTTGTGCAGCCGAAGCCATATTCGACACTGACTTGTGTAACACATTCATTTATTGAATTTAACACTGTTTAAAAGTTCTCTCCAAACTTTTTAGGGGACAAAATGACTTTAGGTTAGTAGCCGAACCGAAATGGCCTTCCAATTTTGCAGAAGTACAAGAGGGGGGAAATAGGAGATTTGTCAAAGAAATAACTAACGAAAAACAAATTCCCCTAAAATATATTTTAATTTCCATTTCTACATTGAGCATATCTCTGTGGATTAGGATCTCATTCTCTTGAACTGATTTTAATCCCCCCCCCCCACAAACAGCTCCAGTTAAAGGAACTCAGGAAGTGCTACAAAAAGCAAAGCAATTAATTAGGGAAAACAGGACAAAAGCAAAAAGTATAGCAGCTTCGGGGAAATTATATGTCCAAAATGCCTGACCATGTACTACCAGTTGCAGCTTGTCAAACTAGCAAACAGCTAGTTTTTCAGTGAAAACAATATTGATTACTGAAAACCACTACCCCCCAGCAATTTTTGCTAATTAAAGACTTCCTCTCCTCAATGAAAGAGATTACATTGGAGTCATGGGTGTCTCAAGATGGAAATAGCAAATGTTTAATTCTCAGAAACATCATTTTGGCTGATAATGTCATGAGCCTTATATGGCATAAGGATTTCAACTGCTTTGTGAAATCCTATTTCATTAGGATTCTTTTCCTTCCTTCCTTCCTTCCTTCCTTCCTTCCTTCCTTCCTTCCTTCCTTCCTTCCTTCCTTCCTTCCTTCCTTCCTTCCTTCCTCTTTTAACATCTGTTCTTATTCTCCCACCTTCAGCTTCCCTCGGTTTTGACAGTACAAAAGAGAAGAGAAAATTTTTCCACATCATTTTATAAATCTCCTTGTGCTTTGCCTCCTTGCCTTTCTCCCTAAACCAAGAACTCTTGATAATTTCAAGTCCAAGCCATTCTACAAAAAGAAAAGAGTGTTCTTTTTCAATATCTGCATGTTCTTTACCCTCATTTGACTGGAAATTTGGGGGTGTGTGTTTTTCTCCCAAATCAATAACATGTCTGGCATCTTTGTTATTTACTCCAAAGTTCGTATTCTACCAGCAGACGGAGAAGCCATGTTATCAAAATGATATAAAGACACATATTTTGCATCACTTAAACTTATAAAATATGGGCCAATTGACTGGTGAGAGCCCTGCTGATAATGCCATGACAGACTTGATTACTGGGAGGTCTGAGCATGACCACTGACATAGGAACATTGAAGCTTGCTTTATACAAACTCAGGTCATTGGTCAGTCTAGCTCAGTACTGTTTACACGGATGGCTTTATTTCAGAAATTTATTTACTGCTGACTTACTGTGAGACACCACTCTAAGTGGTTTACAAAGGTAAAATAAACAGCGTCTCCAACCTCCCAACACAATCAATAAGATAAAATCCGACATTAAATAAAACTCCAAAAGATGGAGTAAATACCACTACACCCGCTGAATTCCCTCAGTATGGGCATAACATTGCTGAGTAAGGTCCCTCATAGCCTTTCATAACCACCTGCCTCAGCAGTATCTGGCCACCCACAGCATCAATTGGCTGGTGCAAACGTTGGCAAAGCCGATCCAAAGTATTTTTAGCTGAGTGTGAATTGCTATTAGGGCCGAACCTCATTTTCTGAAGTACCTTCTGGGTCATCCATAACCATTCTACTGCACACCCATGTGCATGCCCCGATGTATGAATGGGGGACCAGCTAAGGCCTGTCCTCCGCTCCTAATGCTCTCATCACAGCGGCCAACCCCACGATGGTTTTCAAGTGTTTGTTTACACTCTTGGGAGACTGAAGGAGGCTCTCTTTCTACCCTCTTTTAATCATGCCATTGTACCTGTTCCTGAACTCTTGACAATAAAAGCCACTTAATGACAACAGAGCTGCCAGTGTAACAATTGTAGGTTGCTTTAAGTGACCTATAAAACTCTGATCAAACATTGTGGTCAGGAGAGAAAGAGGGAAAGTTGATGGTGATGGGGCTTTTTAGCAAGACAAACTCTGCTAGAGGGAGGAAACCCAGTGATATTCCGCAACAGCTCAGCACCACTCGGTTTTTGCATTAGATACAGAGGATGAACTCTGACATTAACTGCTGTGTATAATATGGCTTGTTCTGACCACAGGGACGTTGTTCATTTTCTGTCCCTTTTCCCTATAAAAAGTCCCGCTAAGGTTTCTTTACTCATTAGCTGGACGTGGATTGACAAATTGATAACTGGAGCAAATGAGAGAAAAATAGAGAATGAGGAAGGATCTCTGTGTGGAGAGTCCTCGTTTACAATGGCCTGGATCCAGCGCTGAAAAAGCACTGGCACAGGTTCAGGTGACACAAGCAGTTACAGTGGTGCCCCACTAGACGACGATAATGCATTCCAGCAAAATCACTGTACAGCGAAATCATTGTCAAGCGAAATAAAAAAAACCCACTGAAATGCATTGAAAACCGGTCAACGCGTTCCAATGAGGGAAATACCTGCTCGTGCAGCGAAAATCCTCCATAGGGCAGCCATTTTCCAATGCCTGTAAAGCAAAGAATCCACCCTGAACACAACAGGGAGCCATTCTGCACAGCGGGGAGCCATTTTGAAACCCCGACGATCAGCTGTTTAAGTGAAAAATCGGTTCCTGAAGCAGGGAACCGATCGTCGTCAAGTGAAAAAAGCCCTTTGAAACATCGTTTTGCGATCGCTATAGCGATCACAAGAACATTGCTGTCAAGCAATTTCGTTGTCTACCGGGGTAATCGTCAAGTGGGGCACCACTGTGTATTCGTTCTGAGCTCACATCATGGGGTGTCAGAGATCACCCTGTGAAGGGTGGCAACACTGCTGGCAGATGTGGTGCTGAGACATCGATGAGGTACTGGAGCACATCTCTACCTTCTGTAGGGTGCTGCCAGGTCAGGTACTGCCTGCCACGCTGGTTGGCCATCTCTCCACCTGCCCGTTTTGTCCCGGCTTTTCTGCCCATGTCAGCTCCTGTGGAAATACACCTACAAGTTTTGTTTTGTTTTGCCCCACTGGTTTTTGCTCCACTGCTCTTGAACTTGTTTCAAGTATTGGATATATTGCCCCATTTTAGGCAAGGGACAATTAGCGTACTAGTAACCATACTGGAGTAGCAAAAATATGCCCCCTGGATGCATTTGTTTTCTGTGAAGGGAAAGGAGAAACAGACAGCTGACTTCTTCAGATGTTCGTTTGTGCTAACCATGGTTTGAGGTCGACCTATAGAAGATGGCTAGCCGTGTGACTGCACTCAGAGAGTCCATTTCCCCACACTAAATTTTGATGAGATGCTTTAGTATAGTCTGCTACTGATTTGCTAATAAGAGGATGCTGAATGAACTGGTGAGTTGCACCCAAATGAAAACAACAAGAAAGGAAGAATTGTGTGCACATGCATGCACGCACACACATATGTGCACAAGCACACACGCACACACACATTGGTGTAATGCATGGACAGCTCATGGTTGAGGTCAACTCACACTAGAACAACAGGCTATGTGAGTCATAAAAGTTGTAATGGATTTCTTCTAATTTAAGGAACATGAGATGGAACAAACCCAGTCCTATAATTGGACAGAGGGAGCAGTTGTAGGGTTAGGGTACACAAAAAAGCAGCAAATGGTAAGCAAATGAATTTTCTTCCTGTTGCATGTTCACTACCAGGGATGAGAGGAAGTGTTCATGGAACACCCTGAATAGGCTGGTTTTGAGTTCTGTGCATATTGAGGCACCATTTCTGCTCCACCTCAGGCAGCAGAATATCTTGGGCTGCACCTGTGGTGAAAACCAGTGCAGGTCAATAGTGATTCTGTGGAATGGGTGTGCTTAGAACTCACACCATATGCATATACTAGTGGTGAAAAAGATAAAACTAAAGCTGGAAAATGTTATAAAACTCAGCTAAGATCAAGACCACATTTTACTAAGTGTCTCTTCCTACAAAAGGCCCCACCTTTCACAAACCTTTTAGCAAGCTAATTTTTAGCCATTTTTGACAGGTGGAGAGATATAGCAAGCAGAAAACATTCTATCTTCATGTATGTGTGTTCTGTGCTCTCAAGTTAGAACTGACATATAGTGACCCTAATAGGGCTTTCAGGACATGTGAGATATGTTAAATAAATAAATATGTAAGGAGTGGTTTTACCAGTTCCATTCCCCCAGTGGAGATTTGAACCCTGCACTCCAGAGTCCTAGTCCATCGCTCTACCCACTATACCACCCTGGAAATCTGTCTCCATAGCCTCCATGTTTGTGTGGCATGCTTCTGTACCTGTCCCTCATATGGCAGAACTGTTGTGAGTCACTGGCTGTGTTCTTCATGCTGTCAAACAACCAAGTAGCTGTTGCCATGTGATTGTGTCAAGGAGGCCAAGCTAAGCTTGTTCAGAGTGAGGGCGACACCTCCACTGTGCCACATATGTAACTCTTGGCAGAAAAAATAAGTGCTGCTTTATTTCAAAAGTGAAAAATGATACCAAGACTGCAGCCAGCTGGGGCTCCAAACAGCACTGAACAGATATGGAAATCGTCAAGTTTAGACAAACTGCTTATGGACAATAAGTCCCATTATCTGTGTGTGTGTGTTCCTTTGAGAATTATTCAGCTCCTCACCTGAAAACTTCTATTGTTATGTAAAATATCTAAAATGGCCCTAAAAGGCTGCTTTCTTAAAAAGAGCCACAGAATGAAACCAGTTTCATGGTTTCATGAAATGGGCCAGCATCGGATGATTTGACAAACATCCCCCAGCTAAGGCTCTGCTGTTTTAAGCTGTGCTTGGTCAACCCAGTTCCATAACCGTAGGGGTCACGAGTGCAAAACCGGCCCCCAGCTCCTCTTTGGGCTCCAGCTTCTCCACAAACACAAGGCAATGGCCTTCTCCTGGATTTGGCAACACCTTTCAATATCTCCAGTACTGCACCTTCCCCACCCCCACTCCGTTGCTTTCAAGAGATGGATGGAATAATATTGTCTGTCTCCAGCACGTGTTGTTTTTCACCACCTGCCCACAGGGTGAGTTCAAGCTAGTAAAGACTATCAAGCCCAAAGAAGCAGGTGATCATTAGCGCACAAACTGAAATTCCTGGTGCCTCGAGACATTGGTTTGCGAGAGCCAGGCATGCGAACGTTGCATTGTTTTTAAAGAAAGCTTAAGGCCAGATGAGTAAAAATATCAGGCAGGAAATAAAAAGGGTAAATGAGGCACTGCGGGCCTTATTCTGTTAACTCCTGAGTCTATTTCCTATGCAATTTAAATGGGAGAGCTTTAAATTGGCTCCCTGGTTTGTTCTGTTTCTGCGCTGGTATTCTCCCTTTCCACCTCTCTGCCCATTTCAGATTCATCCTGCTGCAACGTGGAGCATAGATCATGCAAAATGGGATGGATGAGGAGGGATAATTCAAGGCAGCTGATGTGAGTATGCTACAGCTTCTTCAAATGATGCCATGTTTATGGGATGTTATATAGCCGCACACACGTACGCAAAACACCAGGTATAAGCTGAGACGCGGGTGCCATCCAACGATTTCATTATTAGTATTTTATTTGTATGATCAACAGATCAGATGTACACCCAACTATGTCCATTCAGTGAAAATTCACTTCTTTGCCTTGGCTCTCACCTGGCTTCTACAACAATACAAGCAGAAAACAACAAATATCCATAATCTTCACTATCATTTGTATTCTTGACATTAAAAAGCCAGTGATTTTGCAAACATGTCACCTGACTGGTCAATTTCTATGACTTGACACCTAAGTTTTAGACTTGACCTAATGCTGAGACACAAGAAGTATAGTTGTAACAACAACAACCAGATTACAAAGTTAGACGTGATAGAGTGGCAAAACTAGTGCTGTGGTCATTACGCAAAAAAATATAACTTGCCAGCCTCCAAAAGCCCATGGGAATCTCAGGTAGAGAAGGTGTCAGAAAAGGAGGAAGTCAAGATCTTGTGGGATTTCCAGATTCAAACAGATAGACACCTTGAACATAACACACCAGACATAATAGTAATAGAACAAAGAAATGTCTGGCTCATTGACATTGCAATTCCAGGGGATGCCAGAGTTGAAAATAAAGAATTGGAAAAGCTAACAAAATACAGAGACCTGGCAATCGAAACATCTCACCTCTGCAAGAAACACACTTCAGGGGTCCCCGTAGTCATCAGGGCTTTGGGAACAATATCACAAAATTTCACACAGTAATATAAGCAGCTGCAGATCTCAGAAATCACACAAAAATCACACAGAGTACATACTGAGCCAATATTTAACAGATATTTAGGTTTTTGGTTAAAACTTGTATCTGTTATATAATGCCAGTCAATGTTTCTATAATCTTGACTAACTGTGTCTGGTGTTTGTTTAAGAAGAAGAAGAAGAGATGGGGACGAATATAAAAACGAACCACGATTTTGACAAACATTGACAATTCATCATCTATTCATCAATTCATATTTGTCAATTTTGAGGACCCGATGAATATGAAGTGACAAATATTTTCTCGATTTTATTTTTCGATTCGTCAATATTGTCATATTTGGTTTTTAGGACTTTCTGTGCCATCTCTGAGCTTGCTGGTGCCAGTCAGAAGCTCTGGCCAATCAGGAGATCCTGGCTTGGCATGTCAGGCAGCCAATAGTGCTGCTGAAAGGGCTCTCTCTCTCTCTCTCTCTCTCTCTCTCTCTCTCTCTCTCTCTCTCTCTCTGTGTGTGTGTGTGTGTGTGTGTGTGTGTGTGTGTGTGTGTGTGTGTGTGCGTGCGTGCGTGTACTTTTTCCCAGAGGCTTTATAAGCCTTTTCCCTGCAGCCATTTCCCACTTCTGTTCTGATTCGCTTGAGAGTGAGAGCAGTTGTTTATTGCTACTTGCTAGCTGTGGCTGTGCTTTCACTTTTGTGTCAGCAAAGCGAACACTTCTTTTCCTCATTCATTTTATTCCCTATTCCATTCATTTCATTACTATTATTTGAACTTTACTGGGAATTGGGGGAGAGATTTCTTTAGCAGATTTCAGTTAGACTACTTCTTTTTGGAGGCTTGTGTTCAGGAAGGGTGATGGGTGGGGGTTTGTGTGTGACGGTGGAATCCCTTTCCCCAAAATTTATTTTCTGAGTGGTTGTATCTTGTGGTTCTTCTGAGAGTGTGTGTGTTTCTCCATTCCATGTGCTGAGAAAGCACATTTCATTTAAAAGAAATTTATTCTAATTTCGTTTAGTGGGTGTGGGAGACTTAGTTGGAAGGACTTTATTTAGGCTGGTGGCTTGTTTAAACTTAGTTATTTTTGGAGGCTTCTATTAAGGCAGAGGGGAATGGAGGGGGAGAGATTTTTTACGTGAGTGTGGAATCCCTTTCCCCAAAATTTAGCAGGTCACATTTTAGCTAAACAATTAGTTCTTTTTAGAGGGTTGAGTTCAGGCAGGGTGGGTGATCTTTTGGGGGGGGGCTGCTCTGTGTCTGTGTGTTGAATTGTGTGTTTCTTTTCATTATTACTGAGTACAATTAGGGTACAATTACTTCCCCACATTACTCTTTTTTTTAAAAAAAAACTCTTCCATTTTATCCCCACCATTGATTAAAAAATAAAATTTGTTCACTCTCTGACCGTCTCGAATCTATTATTCATTTTTCCTCCTAGTTTTTCCTTCCCCTTCCATTTATTTGCTTAGTGTCTTGGCGGGCAGTGATAAAGGGCAGTTGAAAATGAAGGGCAGCCTCCACCATGGGGGTATCCAAGGGGAAGAAGCCTGTGAAGCTGCGTAGGCAGTGGCACCACCACCACCGTTCCTCCTCCTCCGGGGGCCTTGCAGGCGGTCATGGAAGCAGAGCTTCCAGCAGTGCCCAAAGAACTGTTGCTCCTTTTCCTGGAGGAATCTGAGGAGTTACTGGTTCCCGAAGATCCCCAGTCTGAGTTGGAACCACTAATGTCAGGGCAGGCTTCACAACCTCCCCACCTCACTCCTGTCCCCAGAGTCATCCCTTCCCTCCTCCCAGACCAGCAGCACCATGGGCACACAGAGAGTTCTTCCCAGGCCAGGGGCAGTCAGGGGCAGTCAGTGGGTTGTGTTGGATCCTTTCAGGGCAGTCAGTGATGACCCACAACTGGCATGCTGCAATGCCTGCCTTGTGGTGGTCTGGAGGGGGTCAGACCCCAGGCCTCTGTCCTTCATTGCCCTCTGCCAACATCTGGAGAGGCACCACCCAAGGCTCCTGTCTGGGGAAGGCACTTTGTCAACACCGTCTGGGAGAGGGAGGAGAGCAGATGTGGGGAGGCAGAAGGAGGTGCCTCCTTCCAAAAGGGCAGCCACAGGGGGGCCGGGAGCATGAGGCAGGTCATGATCCACAAAGTTGCTCACTCTACCTACACTGGTCAATGACCATAATAAAGACTTGTTGCTGCTCACTCTATGACTCTGTGAGGGATGTGGTCCATGACCATCATTCATAGGCACAGGGGCGTAAGGTGCACTTCACGGTGGACCTGTGGAGTGGAGGTCAGCATGGCTACCTCTCACTCACAGCCCACTGGTGGCAGCCAGAGGACCTGTGGAGTGGCAGGGCATTGGTGGCAGGGCTGCAGGGGGGAGGCCCTTGTCCTGCCCCCAGGGTACAGGTCCGTTCTGCTGCAGGCAGAGCATGTGGAAGTTCAGGCGATGGGGAGGAACTTTGCAGATGGGTTCCTGTCCACGCCGTAAGAGTGGGCGCTGGAGGGGGAGGTCATCCGTGGCCACATGGCCATGGATGCAGGGTGGACCATGTTGAATGTCACAGGCTTTGAGAGCATTGTGTGCATGACGCACAAATTGCACCTTGTGCACAGTGCCATTGGCCTGGGCAGCCACTTCAAGTCTGAGTGGGATATATCCTTGCACACCAACCTTACTAGGTAGCACACCCCAATAACCAAAAATAGCAAATAAAGCCCTGGTGGCTAAGGCCCTTTTTAATGGCACTCTCACCTTTGCCTCCAAGAATCACACTGGGGTAAAATATAGAATATTTATTTAAAAAGAGTAGAAAGTTGTAAAACAAAGAAAATACAAAAAGATACAACTGTACTGGTTAAATGCAAAGCATCTAGGTATCAAGTAAGCTTCTGTAAGACTTTCCCATAAAACAATAAAATACTTACTAACTGATAGCTTTACTACTTAATTGCTAGGCTATTCTAAGTTACCATGACTAAGTCCCCAATCTGTCAACAAAGGCTGTAAACCTGTCATCCATCTTCTTCTCCTCCTCCAACTTACACACACACACACACACACACACACACACACACACACACACACACACACACACACACACACACACACACACACACACACACGTGCACACACACACCCCAACAACTTACTTAACCCCCCTCTTCTATGACTTAAATCAAAGTCCCTGTCCCATGATGGTATCCAATCAGCATACAGTCCCTTGTCTGCAATTCCATGCTCAACTTGTAACTTTCCACAGCTCTTTCTCTCATCCCGGGCTGGTAAGCTGGTACCCAATTGTGTAGCAAGGAGTGTTTTGGTTATCAGTCCTGAGAAACGACCTTCACAGGAACAAACAGTATCTTGACATGATGAACACCTACAAGTCCTGGAGAAAAAATGCTACAAAACCCAAATTGTCACAAACGCCTGTGATGCTGCTGAAGAAGATCCCTGCCACAATGCCAAATGCCTCTGATGTTGCTGGGGACAAACTCTTCTTCAATGCCAAACCCCTGTGATCCTGCTGGAGAAGATCCCGGCCAAGATGCCAAATTCCTGTGTTGCTGCTGGAGAGAAACTCTGCCTCAGTGCCAAATGCCTCAGTGCCTGCTGCGGGTAAATGCTACCTCAATTCCAAACGCCTGTGATCCTGCTGGAGAAGATCCCTGCCAAGATGCCAAACACCTCTGATACTGTTTGAGAAGAACTCTGCCAAGATGCCAAAAGCCTGTGTTGCTGCTGGGGCCGAACGCTACCTCAGTGCCAAATGCCTCAGTGCCTAGTGGGGGCAAATGCTACCTCAATGCCAAATGGTTCAGTGCCTGACAGAGCCTAACCAGAACTACTTCAGTGCCAAAGATCTCTCATTCTGCTGGCGCCAAATCAAACTCTCTCAATACCATCCACTTCCGTGACTGCTGGCAAACTTTGCCAGCTGGCTCTGTCACTTTCCTGGAGGAACCCAATTTGTGGGTGAATAACTCAGATGTCCAATATCCAATCTTCACCAAACTTGGTGGGTTTTTTGTATAAAGATATAGGAAGCTTCTGTGTGATTTAGGATTCTCTAAGTACCTGAGGGAAACTTTCCTGGGGGTGTCCTCCTTGTGACTTTATAACTCAGAGGTTCGGAATCCAAACTTCACCATACCTGCTGGACGTGTAGAGCACAGTCTGCAAAAGCTTCCCTGTGAATTTGGTGTCTCCAGGTGCCCGTTTCCCTGTTTTATAGCATTTTAAAGTGTAGATGAATTGACAATTCAATTCATCGATTCATCCAAGAATATTTGAAAATTCATATTCGTTGATTTGGCAACCTTATGAATTGCAACATATCACCGTTTTTAAATTCATCCCCATCTCCATTATTATTATTATTATTATTATTATTATTATTATTATTATTATTATTATTATTATTATTATTATTATTATTATTAGTAGTAGTAGTAGTAGTAGTAGTAGTAGTAGTAGCAGTAGTAGTAGTAGTAGTAGTAGTAGTAGCAGCAGCAGCAGCAGCAGCAGCAGCAGCAGCAGCAGCAGCAGCTGACTTCAGATCCTCCATGTTGCATGTTGAGGGACATAAAGTATGCTGAACTAACCTTTCTCTCTCTCTCTCTCTCTCTCTCTCTCTCTCTCATACACACACACACACACACACACACACTCGCAAAGGAATCCTGACCTGTTTGGGACCCCCCTCCAGGGGGTTAAAATCACCCTGAAGAGGTGGTGGAATGGGGGAGAAGCCTGTTGATCATGGGGGGGATGATTACCCCCAGCAGGCAGAAACAAACAGCTGAATAGCTCACTTGCAAGTCATTGGCAGGCGGCAATAGAGACGTGATAAATTAGCTAATTAACATAGTTGTTACCATTGGGTGAGAAATATGTTATAACTATACTGTTTTATGATTATCCCTGGATGAGACAATCCCTATAACAGAAATATCATCTCTTATCCCCACCACTTATAGAGCAGCGGTGAATCTTGAGAGAGGGAAGAGACGCAAAGAAAATAAATTGGACACTAATTAGACATTTAATTACACTTCCTTCCTTGAAGTATTGGTATTACTTTGGCATTAGAAACTTAAGAAATCCTTATCTTAAAATCATTGTTAGCTAAACAACTCTGGGAGTTAAAATTGTTATGTTATGGTTATCTAAGTGTTGGCAAAAAGCCCAGAACAATGACCTTGAACACTCTATGGTGCCCCTAAGCTGGGAACTTGTTTTGACTCTCCTTTTTTTCTGAGAACTGACTGAAACATTGACAAATTCACCCTGTAAAGCAGGGGTCTCAAACTGAATTTACCTGGGGGCCGCTGGAGGCAGAGTCTGGGTGAGGCTGGGCTGCATCAGATTTCCCGCCAAGCACAGCAAGAGCCGAAGGAAGATGCCCAGGAGTTTCCTTAGCCCGGCTGGGGCTCCGGGGGGGCTCGAGCCCTCGTTGCCAGCCACGACCCCCTCCGGCTTCTTCTTCACTACCAGCAGCAGCAGCAACAGCAGGACGAAAAATTGGAGAAGGGAGGGGAGGAGGGCACAACATAATTTTTTTTTAAAAAACCCTCACAGAATCGCCTTGCCAAAGGAGAAAAGCCCCCATCGGTACCCGTGAAATTAAACAGAACAGCCCCCCCACAGCTGCACACACGCGTGGGCGCACGCACAAAAAAAACACACACGGAGGTCCAGCAACCTTCCTCTGAGGGGCACCCCTCAAAAAAAGGTGCACTCAGCATCAGCAGCTACCCCCACCATGACAGAGGAGCAAACTTTGCGAGGTGAACCCAGGCAGCCTCCAGAGCTGAGGCAGCTGAAGCAGGACGAGGAGGAGGAAGCAGTGCTGGGCACTGAGGTGGCTGCTGGCTGGGCTGGTGCTGGGGGTGCCGAGAGAGAAAGAGAGACAGAGAGCCGCTTCGCTGGAAGAGGCGGTGGCGACAGTGGCTGCTGTTGGCGGTGCTATTGGAGGTGCTCTTTAAGGACAGCCTGGGAGCGAGCTCCGCTCTCAGGCATCGCACGGCAGCAGCTTCAGCGCTCGGGGAAAAGGGCCGGCAGCATGCGTCGCTCATTGGCTCTCCCCCAAGACAGCACCTCTTGCACCCTCCATCCGGAACTGCAGCCAGCAGGCAGGCGGGCTGGCTGGCAGGCTGCAGTTCTGGATGGAGGGTGCAAGAGGCACTGTCTTAGGAAACAGCCAGCGAGCAAGGCATGGCTTTTTTTTTTACTCTTGACAGCAGAGGACGCGTGGGCGCTTCAGGGGGGCAGGCAAGTCAGGGGCCACAAACAATCATCCGGCGGGCTGCAAATGGCCCCCGGGTCGCATGTTTGAGACCCCCTGCTGTAAAGTTTACAAAAACAATTCATCTTGGAATATATATCTGGCTAATGTGGACCTATGTGGACCAATAAAAACATTTGCATGTATCCTGGACTGCTTCTGGGGCTGGATTACAAAAGACATCAGGCAATGAATACAAATATTGAGTGAACTATTTGGTGAACAAGTGTCCTTGTGTCTCCGAGCGGGAGAAACCCTTTATGTCTGAGACTTGATTCAAGCTTAGCCCTGAAGATGATCAATCTATTAAAGTGGACCTATTGAAACAAGTATTTATGGAATTGGACTGATTACTTTAAGCAACTGGACAACTTTCACTTGGAATACAATTATTTGATATCTGGGACATAATGCTACAACAAGGAAAATTTTGGGATGAAACAAAATCTATCCTTCAAGCAATTTTAGAAATAGTGAGATCCCACAATGAAGAGGTGAAATTATTCAATAAGCAGTTAAATAAGGACTATAGTCTACAGGAGACAGGGAATAATAAACAAGGAAATGAGAGAGTGGTGGATGATGTAGGCCAACCAAAGGAGGGGCGGGAGGAAATCAGAAAAGAAAATTTGGGAGATCTAATTCTAACCCTGGAACTGAATTTTGATTGCCTCAAAATTATATAGATTTGAAACTTGGGTGTGCTAAAGGAAGATAAGGGGAGAGAACCAGCAGATTTAATTAAAAATAGCCTGGAAGATCTATTGGAGATAGATCAAGTTCATAAAATGATCTCAGATGGTACAAGGGACTGTGGAATTTTTAGAGAGATAGGAATTAGAATTGGGAAAAGACAAACAAGAGAAGGAGTTACTTAGAAAGATAAAGGGAAAAAATATTAAAGTGGCCTTCAACATTGAAAGCATGTATATACCGTATTTGCTGGCATATAAGATGACTTTTTTGCCCTGAAAAACATGCCTCCAAGTGGGGGAGTCGTCTTAAATGCCGGGTGCTCTTCAGTTGGGCCAGGAGGGCAGTGGGCAGACTTTCTCAAAGGAGCCACCGCCATTGAGTGAGTGACGTGGGGCCACACCAGCTGGGGAGGAAGGCAGGCGGGCGGGCAGGTGGTCAGTCCGGACGGAGGGAGGGAAGCAAAGCTGGCCATGCCTGAGTGGCCAGAGGCTGCCACCGGACTGCCCACCACCCTGCGCCGCTGAGCCAGCTGCCCGCTCGCCTGCCCGCCACCGGAGAACCACTTCCCCTCCTTCTGCTCCTCCTCCTCCTCCTCTGCTGCCGCCGCCCACCCAGCCACTTCCCCTCCTCCTCACCCTCCTCAGGCCTCGTTGCCAGCCATGAACTTCCAGGGTGGGCCCAGGCAGAGATAGGGCACTTCAAGTTGGTGCACCCCAACATCTATGCCATCTCCAACCTGATCGAGCGCGTGGAGAACCTGGCACTCCAGAGCTAGATCCGTGAGCATGTCATCTCCATCGAAGGTGGGCCAGCCACGCTGGGACCGGGAGAGCGGGTGGGTCCACCAGGGATGCTGCGAGGCAGGGTCTCTCTCGCTCTCCGGCGGGCGAAGGCTGGAGGGCTGCCATATACAAACTATATTTTGAGTGGAAATGTTGTGGGGTCGTCTTATACACCAAGTCATCTTATACGCCGGCAAATCCGGTACCTAACTTCTGGAATTGTGAGGGGAAACGTATATTAGAAAAGGGAATCAAACTGAAATCAGAGATCACTAATCAGTGTAAAAATTGACTGAACTCCAGGAGGCAGTGGAAGACAGGAGGGTCTGGCGTGCTCTGGTCCATGGAGTCACAAATTGTCAGAGACAACTTAGCGACTAAACAGCAAATCAGTGTAAAGGCATAATGTGGTGGTTCTTAAGGTAAATTGAAGCTAGGCGTAAGAAAGAGGTACAACAAATAGTACTTAACATATATTAGATATGATATTGATATAATGACAGAAAAATGTGGAGATAGAAATGGCTAAACAACTATATAAAGAAGATATATATAAAATGCCTTATATGGCATTTATAATGTGTTAGGAACCTATTTAGTTAATATTGGTATAAAATACAAAGTTGGTCGGTTAAATTGCCTCAACATTATATAGATTTGAAACCATAATTGCTTTTATTAGATATTTTATTAGAAGATTTTGAGAACGTTGTATACTATGAGAGCAATATTATGATAGTAGCCAATATTGTGCACTAAAATACACACATGATTGGTTCAAATGCTTAAAAAATGTATAGATTTTGAATGGATAACTAAGAAGACACAGATACGCAAAAACAAATAATTATAAGCAACCCATGTAACACAATGTTTAAGAAGCACAAACTGAATGTAGATATATTGAAAAACTAATAAAATGTTAATTTAAAAAAAAAGTGTGATGAAGATTGGGTTTACCCAAGCCAGCTGCTATAGGCCACTTTCCTGAGGGGGAGCCACTTCATGGGTGTACAAGTTGGATGTCTGAAACCCAATTTTACCAAATTTGCAGTGCTTGTAGAGGAGAGTCTTGGCTATGTTGGTGTCTCTAGGTGCTGGGGTGTGTGTTTTATAGGATTTCAAATGCAAAAACCAATTGACAAATCAATTTGTCAATTCATCAGGAAAAAAAATGTAAATTTGTTATTTGTGATTCATTGACCTTGATGAATCACAAATCAAAATAAATCACATTTTTCTGATCCACACCCATCTCTACTGTTCAGCATGGGGTTAACTTTCATACACCAGGGTGGTCTATTACCTGCAGAGCAGCTTAGGGCCAATGCTTCAGTTCTTCCTGTTTGCGATTATGTGCTCAGTCTTGGGTGTGTCCCAGCCTTGGTTTCTGATAGCTTTCAAAAGATATTACTTCATGTGGAGACTTTTTGCTTTGTGCTTTGGCAGTGTATCTTGTAGGCCAGAGTGTGATCCAAAGTAACACCTAGATATCTGGGGGCAAAACAATTTAACTGGGAGCCCTTCCAGGTAACCTGGCTTCCAAGATGGAAGGCACATACAGTACTTGAGTTTTAGTAGGGTTGAGTTTCAGATGATTTCTGTCATAACATCTGCCATGTTCTTCTAATATGTCTGTTAGAAGATGTTTTACCAAGTATCCAGTGTGAGATCATCAGTATAAATAAAGCTTTGGATGACTTGAGGAAATTGCTGGTCATTGGAGCCAGTACACTGCCCAGAGCCACCTAGAGTGGGCCACGGGTCCAGATAGGCGGGATATAAATCAAATATTTTCCTGGGCTCCATGATCACTGCAGATGGAGACAGCAGCCACGAAATTAAAAGACACCTGCTTCTTGGGAGGAAAGCGATGACAAATCTTGACAGCATGTTAAAAAGCAGAGACATCACCTTGCCAACAAAAGTCCGAATAGTCAAAGCTATGGTTTTTCCTGTCGTGATGTATGGAAGTGAGAGCTGGACCATAAAGAAAGCAGACCGCAGACGAATTGATGCCTTTGAATTGTGGTGCTGGAGGAGACTCTTGAGAATCCCCTGGACTGCAAGGAGAACAAACCTATCAATTCTAAAGGAAATCAACCCTGAGTGCTCATTGGAAGGACAGATCCTGAAGCTGAGGCTCCAGTACTTTGGCCATCTAATGAGAAGAAAAGACTCCCTGGAAAAGGCCCTGATGTTGGGAAAGTGTGATGGCAAGAGGAGAAGGGGACGACCGAGGATGAGATGGCTGGACAGTGTCTGCGAAGCAACCAACATGAATTTGACACAACTCCGGGAGGCAGTAGAAGATAGGAGGGCCTGGCGTGCTCTGGTCCATGGGGTCACGAAGAGTCGGACACGACTAAACGACTAAACAAAACGAAAAATCAAATAAATAAATAAATAAATAAATAAATAAATAAATAAATAAATAAATAAATAAATAAATAAATAAATAAATATTCATTTGAATCTTCCCATGAGTGTGATGTCTTTGAACGTTAATGAAAACTCCGTGATTTGGCAAAAGGGCTGGTATTACTAGGGTTCGCTTATAATGATAGTTGGCTAGATTGTAGAATTTTTGCACCAAAAGCACCAATGTACAAAACTATGCTTTAATGTGAACAGCGCTCTAGTGCAAATAATGTGACTTGCAAGAAATGGCAGTGGTTGCTGCTTTATTGTACAGATTTGAATGACTGGAAGTGTCAGAGGAGTTATTTGTGTTTCCTTTAATGTTCAACCCTTGCTATGTTCCTGCTCTCCTCTCTGTCTCTCTGTCTCTCTCTGTGTGTGTGTGTGTGTGTGTGTGTGTGTGTGTGTGTGTGCACACGTGTGTGTGTGTATGCATACGTGCATTCTCCTGCTCAAAGGCTGCTAGTTTGCTGTACAAGTTATGGAGACCTGTAGGAGGAAAAAAACATTTCTTTTCTCACTCTCACCTGGAGGCAAGGAGTCTCGCAAGGTGTCAACATTTCTCATCAAGATGTCAAGTCAAGACACTCTTGACAAGAATGAAGAATTCCGATACTATTCTCTACATCCCTAGTGTGGACTTAGCGAGACTAGAAAGGGGAGGAAGAGATGGAAAGTAGCTATGGAGCAGGCTTGCTGCAATCTTTCCCCATTCAAGCCTGCTAATGATCTGATGGTTGAATCTAATGGAATGTGAATAGATTGAGATGTCTCCTTAGGTATGATTAGGGCATTATTTTGGGGTTGTAAGCTGCCCTCTGCAAATAGAGGCAATTCGTATTTGTGTTGTAACTCTAAGGGCATGGTTAGACTCACAATAAAAATACTTTTCAATCGGGTCTAGCATAATTAAAATCAATTTTAAAAATTCTAACTACATGATGCACATTGAAGCCCTTTTTCTTTCTTTCTTTCTTTCTTTCTTTCTTTCTTTCTTTCTTTCTTTCTTTCTTTCTTTCTTTCTTTCTTTCTTTCTTTCTTTCTTTCTTTCTCTTTCTTTGATTTTCTTTCTTTCTTTCTTTCTTTCTTTCTTTCTTTCTTTCTTTCTTTCTCTCTCTCTCTCTCTCTTTTAACATCTGTTCCTATTCTCCTACCTTCTTCTTCCCTGGATGACATTGGATTCTATAGACTCTGAATTGCCTTGAAATGTTAGGGATTGGTGAACTCAAAGGAAGAAAGCTTACGCTGCCTCCATAGTGAAAAGACCTATGGCTACCAGAGGACTTCCGATCTTTGTCCTCTCTTCCTTCTCATCAGAAAGTTATTAGTGCCATTTTTCTCGAGAAGAATGTGCCAAGAGGTTTACATGAAATGATTTCATATCTCCCCAGCAATGCTACCCTGTTTCCCTGAAAATAAGACATGGTCTTATATCAATTTTTGGTCCAAAAAACACATGAGGGCTTATTTTCAGGGGATGTTTTATTCTTTTCATGTACAACAATCTATGTTTATTCATAGACAGTCATGTCATCTTCTTCTGGTTGCTGCACAAGGGTGGAGGGCTTGGTTTCACTCAACTGGGGCTTATTTTGGGAGTAGGGCTTGTAGCATTCAGCCCTGCCCTCATCTGTCCGTCACAGCTGGGCAGTGGAACATCAGCCAAATAGGGGACGGAACGTGGTGCAGAAGGGGGAGGAGCTGGAATATAAAAGGGGTGTATGATGAGGGAAAGAGAGAAGAGAGAGATTTTGTGAGAGTGAGGGATGAGTGTGTCTATGGGCCTGTGAGCCAACCAGTCAGGGAGGGAAGAGTCTGTGTGTGTCAGTGAGTGAGAGACCTTGATTAACATTTTGTGATTCACTTACTTTATTTTGTTAAACCAATAAACAAGTTTAAGTTTTGAAGAAACACATAATTCAGTGATTTATTGGTATTGAAACAGCAATACCTGGTGGCAGCCACCTGAGGAGAAGAAGAGTGAGCACTCCTGGAGGCCTGAGTTGGTAGAGGCTTCAACGTGCCCGCTACAGGGCTTATATTATGAACATCCTGAAAAATCATACTAGGGCTTATTTTCAGTATGAATTTCAACAAGGAAAAATGCAAAGCACTGAACCTTGGAAAAAGAAACCAAACATACAGTTGCAAGATGGGGGATTCCTGGCTCAGCAATACTGTGAGTGAGAAGGATGTTGGAGTGATTATGGATCACATGTTGGACATGAGCCAACAGTGTGATCAGGCTACAAAAAAAAGGCCAACATTATTTTAGGCTGCATTAACAAAATTATAGTCCCCAGATCCTGTGACGCACTACACTCCCGCTATTCAGCACTGGTTAGACCTCATCTCAAGTACTATGTCCAGTTCTGGAAACTGCATTAGAAGGATGCCATCAAACTGGAACAAATGCAGAGGAGGGCAACAAGTATGAAAGGCTGAAAGAACTGGGCATGTTTAGCCTTGAGAAAAGAAGTCTGAGGGGAGATGTGATAGGACTTTTCAAATACTTGAAAGGTAGTCATACAGAGGAGGGGGAGGATCTGTTCTCAATCATCCCAGACATACAATAATGGGCTCAAGCTGCATGATGCTAGATTTAGGCTGAATATCAGGAGAAACGTCTTAATTTTTAGAGCAGTACAACAATGGAACCAGTTACCTCAGGAGATGGTGAGCGCTCCAATGCTGGAGGCTTTCAAGAAAAAAATGGACTACTATCTGTCAGATCTGCTTTGATCTGGATTCCTGCACTTAGAGCGTTGAATTCAATGGCCCTTCCAACTCCATTATTCTATGATTTTGTGATTGGAGAGTGGCTTGCTCTTCAATGAGCTGTTAATGTAGAAGAGTTTTGAATTTTTAATAAGATTCCTTTTTTGCTATATAGTGAAAGTAGAGACACCACTGAGGAGAATAGCTACAGGTTCCCCAGAAATTACTGCTTTCCAGTAACTGGCACTTAAGGTCTCAATAACTCACTCTGCGACATTTGTAAGAAAAAGAATTAAAAAAAACATATCTTTATTTACATTACTTGAAATTACAAACTTGTGTATACTGCATTCTTTACTGCACACATGCTTAGCAACCAACCAAACAAGTCAGCAGCAAACATACAGCTGCCACCAAGAGAGGAAAGAGATGGAAAGAAAGAGAGGAACAGAACACTCTCCAGAGAGATGGAACTCTCTTTGAATTCAAAAGCTGGGATGAATGATTGGTTAGTGCTGGATAGATAATTGACCCAGCCCAGAAAAGTGTTACTGAGTTTTGAATTTTTGGTTAAATTCCTCTAACTGTGCAGCAGAAGGGCAGGGAGTCACAGGGTTGAATAGCTTCAAATTCCCTAGATTAGTACACCCCTTTTCTCATTAACTGGCACTTAACAATCTCAACAACACACTCAGAGGCATTTGTAAGAGAAAGAATAAAACTTGTTTCATTTCCTTTTCAAAGGCAAATTGACAAACATGACAGCTTTCAGCAACAGACTTCAACAGACTCTAGAGAGGAAAAAAGACACAGCACAGAAGCCGGACTCTCTTTAAATTCAGAAGCGGGGAAGGAACAATTGGCTAGTGCTGAACAGATTGACAGTCACCCCAGTCCAGAAGTATCCCTCCGAGCCAAACAAACTACAGGCAGCCTGTGAGGTGGCAAATACAACCCCAGCCGTTAAGAATCATGAGATAATAGAAGAGAAAAAAAAGAGACACAAATGAAAAGTTCATATATACTTTTCAATGAGTGAGTCTCCCTGGTTACCCTGAGCTTTTCCAGATTCTGCTGAAAAAGACTCCCATCTGCACAGATAAAAGGTTGGTGCTGGTCAGTTTTGAGTAGGATGTGACTTAGTCTAAAGTAGCTTGCTGTGCAGAGGATGTTTTCTGTTCACACATCATTGTTTGTTTTCAAGATACTGCGGTTGCTCTTGTCAGTTTGCTGTTTTATTTGATTTCATGAGGACCGAGGATATGGCATAACTGTTCTGAGATAAGGTATGCTTGACTAGCCATGGATCATAAGCAGTTGTAGTAGAGAAGAAAAAGATCACACTGGAAGAATGATTTTCAATACACATCAAGAGAGCATCACCCTAGATGCACACAATGAGCGGGAGACCAAATCATTCTGCCATGATACGAATCTGAAATTCACTCTCTTCTCTCCTTCTCTTAAAGTTAAAATTCAAGGGGGCAAATAGCAGAGTGCTCTAATCCCAAAACAATCTGCCAGTCCTTCTCCAGCCCTCTTGTATGCAAGGCGTATCATCTTGGAAAGGTTGGAAACAGAACTGTAAGATGATATCTCTGTGCTTTAATATTAGGAAGGCCAAGCCGTTTTGAACAAAACAAAACAAAAGGGGAGGGGGAGCCATGCGGCCCTTGCACACACAACCCAAAGGCAAGGGTGGGTGACACCTTTATTAGATTACTACAAATATCACAAACATACGCTTTTGGGCCTGTGCAAGTCTTCCAGTTTTGACTGTGCCATTCCATCCTCTGATCATGAAGATCCTGTAAGAGCTAAGAATTATTTTAAGAAACAGTACCAGAATTTGAAGTCGTATTTATAGCAGGTTCTCTCCTTATTTACCTCAAACGCAGCACTTGTTGCAAAATCACAAATGTAGGTATATACACACCTACATTTGTAATTTTGCAACAAGTGCTACGTTTGAGATAAATAAGGAGAGAACCTGTTGTAAATAGTAGTATGACCATTGCTATTAACCTCCACACATTCTAATGTATGTCCTGGTGCAAAGTTTGTTAGTAGTGACTGCATTTTAAAGAAGTTTTATCTGATGCAAGACAATAGCCATGAAAAATAAATGCCTGTTCAGCCTGCTTTTCAGATTCCTGGACAAATACGAGGCCATATTTTTCCCCATTTTCTGTTTCTTTATCTTTAAATGGAACTTAGACAGGTCTAGACTCTACTTGACTATGCCTTCAAATAGATGATTGTCTCCTGAAGGGTAAGGGAAATGGCTGTCCTATTACATGATTAAATAGATCAGTATTATAAACAATTACATTAAATGCAAATATACCATGACACCTTTGTTTTATATTTAATCTGCAATCTCCTGTATGCCTTGATAGCAGTCAGTTGTCAGGAACCACAGTTAGATTCTTGGACTTACATCAGCCTAGGCTCTTGGATCATTAGTCCTCAAAATTTTGCAAGACCTGTGTGTGTAGATGAGTTCTGAATTACTTAAAAGCTTGCCATATTTGTAACTTTTCCACAATCCAATAAAGCTATTTTCTCACACACAGTTTTGTTGTTACTCAAAGATCACACACAATGACTTCTGTATTTTTTAAATTATTATTGGCAAATGCATGTAATTTAAAAATGCATTTCACATATTTAAAAAATGAAGTAGCATGAACAAGAAAGAAGATTCAGGATTTCTTTCTTTTTCAATGAAAAAAAACAGTGAAAGAAAAATAATTGAGATCGGATATACTGTAAAATATAGGAAGGGACAGATAAAAGAAAATAAATTTATTGAAATTTGGCAAAATGTCCTGAAATTCCTGTTATCGAAAAATGAAGGCCGTTTACCCAGGGAAGAAGTAATGTTATTTTGGAAGGGTTATGAGACATCATTAGCAAAATCAAAGTGTTGGATAAATAATTAATCTCTACTGGTTCCAGGGATTGGTGCACCTCTGTTCCTTGATTTTTTATTCTTTGTTATTTATCTTTGTTATGTTTAGTTACGTTGTGTATGTATATAACAGAAATATAAAAGAAAAAATGTAAGAAAAACTAAAAGTATAAGAACAAGCTCTCTCTCTCTGTATTCACTTGTTGGTGTGCGCACATATGAATGTTGCATATGAAATTGGTGCCCAATAAATTGTTAGGAAAAACCTCATTTCTGAGTCTTGATTTGAATGCATTATTTTGTTTGAGCCAAGGGGGATCCAGATAAGAAGCATTTAAAATATTCTTCAAAGTATGTGCAGTCATGCAAAGTAAGGCTTTTCTAAAGAACCACCACCTACATTAGATGTCTGGTGAAACAACCGGTCAGGTTTCCTTCAGCAGTTATTAGCTGGGAGAGATTTGTCCCCTGGTGCCATCTTGTGTTGATACTGCATTCCACCATCTCTTTCTTGTTTTTTTTGGGGGGGGGGGACACGTATTTGGTATGTTCTGCTCTTCTATACCTCTGTGTGTCTGTCAAAATAAGATTTGTGATGATAGTCATGCAAAGGTGAAGCAAATGGTGAAAAAGCAACACAAAATGCAAATATGGGGCACAACACAGCTGCAGAACACATAAGCGTATGGTTGGTTGAATTTAACAACAGCTTCATGCAGTGAGAGATTTTTGATTCGCTGAAGTTTTTCACCTCACTGATTATGGGAGGAGGCCACCTTTGGTGATTTCTCCCAGCCTCTGCAGTCTATGTCACCCAAAAATCTGCTCAGGATATGAAAAAAATTCCCACTAACTTTTGGTCAGAACATCCTGACCAGAATTTGGGCAGGAGAAATGAAATGCAACATTCAGTCCATAAGACAGTCATTCCCACCCTGACATTTTCCAGATGTTCTGGGCTACAACTCGTATCTGCGTCAGCTACCATGGCCCATTGCTGAGGCTAATAGGAATGGTAGTTCAGAAGATCCATAGGGGGCCATGTCGAGGGACGTTTGCCACACTATATAAAATTACATGAGGCTAATATATCTTAGATGGACAGGCAAAATGGTGTGTCTGCATTGGTATTCAAGGTCTACCTATTAGTCAAACCACAATGTTTTTGCTTTCTTTATTTTTTATTTCATTCGTTTTGTTTTGTTTTGTTTTTGCCTGGGATGCTAGAACAAACTAACACGGCTACCTCTGCTGAGAAAGACTCATCTCCTTGGCAGCGCTGTGTAAATATATGTAACAATATACAAGGTGGCCTGAAGTAAAAGGACTGTGTGGAGAAAAATTTCTTAAAATCAAAATTAAGTTCAAGTGACTGTACATTGAGTCACCAGCTCTGACACTGGATGCCATAATCCCAACGAAGCTGTGGGGATTGGCAGGGACAGATAAGAGACACAAGTGGAGAAATCGATAGATGAGAATGCGTATACCTATAAAAACAAAATGGAGGCCCAAAAGAAAATGTGCCACATCACAGCTTCTAACATTTACTTTGAGTAGCAAATAATGAAATTAAAACTTTCAGGAGAGGGAAGCCTTCTTTTCGCATCAGGCCTCAGGCAGTACTCCAGTGAAAACTTTGGAACTATGAGTCTCATTAATGGGACTTGAGAATGCTTAATAGCGGTCTAATGACACAGCTGGGGGTGGCTTAATTTCAATCAAGAGGATTTAAACATTATTCACATTTTTTAATAAAAGCAATCTCAGCGATTGCTTTATATCAAGTTGCCCATGTTGTAAGTTGCTTGCATCACATTCTGGTGTTGCATTTTGTCAAGCATGTGTATTAACTGGGTACTAATTAGAACAGGTTTGTTTATAACTAAGTATAGCATTTACACTACTTGGGAACATAACTGAAAAATTTCCACCAGGTAACTTAGCATGTATACAGAATTAGACAGAGGAAATTAATGGATTGATTTTTTGCTTTCTCTCTCCACAGGATGCTAAAAGAAATGCTTTCAAATAGATGAATGCCTGCACGTAGTCACCAAGACTATACAAACAGATCTCTTTTAGAACAGTTGGACTCTCACTGATTGGTTGAATGAAGTCCCTTATCCTCTCTTTTTTCCTAAACAGCCGACTGGCAGAAATTTGGAAATTTCCAAAGGGCAAATAATCCCTCCTTATTGTCCTGGAGAACGGGCATGGTTAGCCCTGGCTACTGGGCTGTTTCCAGGTTGCTACTTGGTAAATTGTGTATGAGAACACAATGCATGGGGAAACCTAAAAGGGACCCTTGGGCCTGGAACATTCTAGAAGCCGGAGCTCATTGTTCCTGATATGTCATGGATATCATTTCAAAAGAGGATATGGGGAGATTATAATGTATCTGTGTCAAGTTTAGAGTTCTGTTTTAAAAGAGATTTATTTAGGAAAAAAGATTGAATGCAAATTGAAAAGTGCAATTTGTAAAAACAAAATACAGTTTTCAAAATACCTTTTTTTAAAACACATTTTTGCCTCATATGTTTCAGACGTAAAAATGCAAGCCTCTGTTGCACTTCAGAATTACAGCGCCATCTTCTGGGGCAACACATTTTCGGTACAGATGGTTGAGGAGAGATGTTGTTTCATGCTGGCCAACATGTCTGCTGAATGTATGGACTGCGGGATAGCTCAGTGGTTTAGGTATCTGGCCAGAGGTTGGGAGTCTGATTCGTCACTGTGCCTCTTTGACAGGGGCTGGACTTCATGATCCATAGGGTCCCTTCCAGCTCTGCAGTTCTAAGAATAAGTCACTTACCATGACTTACGTATGATGCTCATTCTGGTCATTTGCTTGCGCTGGTGCTTTTACCACCTTGTCTTGTTTTAGAGTCTTTCCCGTAAACTCCACTCTACAGTGGCTCTGTTTCGCCACAGTAATCCCAGGAAGCAGTAAAGGGCAACAAGCCTCTGAACTCTGAAAAAAAATGGCAAATTGGGAGTCACAGATCCAGGCTTGGAGATTTATCAGCGTTGCACCGCAGACTAGTGTTCATAAAGAGTTTTAAACACAGACTCAGAAGGAGAGGGGATGAGAGCTTAGGCTTAACCTGCAGGGAGACCTGAAGCATCTCACAAGGTGGAGTCCGCCCAGGAGAAATAGGGAACCGCAGTGAAAAGACGAAGAGAGGTCAGGTCTAATGAGCCCTTTATGAGAAAGAGAAGACCAAAAGCCTCCAAATAAAAGAGTGGCTGAGAAAAGCAGGGCTAAAGTGGATCAGCCATGGTGTCACCAGGCTGATCCAGAGTTCACCAACCATCAAATTGCTATACACAACCGGGGTGGGGGGGGGAAGTGTTTGCAAGCAGAGGCTCCTCCAAAGTTCTTGAGCTCATATTTGTCCTGAGGAATCAAGAGAAGGACAGATAGATGGACTGATCCATCTGCCAACCAGGAAGTCAATGCTCCATTTTTTGAATGTAGTAAGAATGTTACTCTTTGAAGTCATGCCTGCTTGATGTATTTTGCAAGGTACCATCCATGTATTCTTCGCACCCAAGAGAAGAGGAAAAGGAAGGACAGGAAGAAAAAAATATATTTTTAGAATGTATAGTTCCCAGCCAGCAAGAGTGCTGGGAGTTTTACTAAAATATGTAACTTTTCCCAACTCTGTGAAAATGCAATTAGGCAGTGCACAGACATTTCTGAGGAAAAGTTGGGACAATTTCCCTTTAGTGCTACTACAGTGGTAGCTTTCTTTAGCACGGTTTTCAACGTGCGATGGCTATACAAGCACAACAGGAGAGATGCAGAGCCACACTGAAAATCTGGTAGGAGACAGACAATACTCCCATTCACTCCCAACCTTATGACACCTGTTCGTGCAGTGGAATTAATTAGACTTTGCTCAGAAGCATCTTCTAGAGTAGGGGTGGAGAGGTTCTCACCCTACAAATGTTTTGCATTTGAAGTTCTAGCCATAATGAGGGATTATGGAAGTTGTAGTCCAATCACCTCTAGAGGCAAGAGAGTCTGCAGGATGTTTTTCCAGGGGAGGGCAAAGCTGCATAGTGATATGTTAGCATGATTTGAATACAGAGCATGCCCCCGCACAATGCTGTGAGTCTCCCTGTATACATGAATATAATAAATGAATATCGGATTCTTCAGTGGAGAACTATGTGTGGAGTGGCAAAGACAGAGCAGTTTTCTTTTAGAACAGTGGTTCTTAACCTTTGTTACTCGGATGTTTTTAAACTGCAACTCCCAGAAACCTCAGCCAGCACAGTTGGTGGTGAAGGCTTCTGGGAGTTGCAGTCCAAAACTCCTGAGTAACCCAAGGTTAAGAACCAGTGTTTTAGAGCACACGGTTTGATTTCCGTTAGGGACTATAGAAAGGGAGGAAAAACTGAAAGTTGATTGTTAAAGTAATTACTAAGTTGCAGTTCCAAAGCAGTCATTTACCATCAAAATTATAATTTAGAAAGTAATGTTATAATATGTTCTCAAACGGTGTTCTGCCTCACCAGGTTATATTTTTTTGCAGATTTTGCCACTGTTTGAACCAAAACCAGCAGCACAGTGTGTGGGCAGTGGGGAAAATTACTGCTCTTCTTAGCAAGGTAGTTTTATTGAGAACGAATGCTCCCTCTGTTTTGTGAAGAAGAAGAGTGTAGAGTGACCAACATCACATTCAGATTTATGATATATGAGGGTCAAGCTAGTTCAGAATTCCCTGTCCTTTGTGTGGTTGCTGGAAAATGGAGTGAGCCGGGCCAATCTTAAGTCTACTGAGAAAAACTGAAAAAGAAAAGGGTGACAGGGGAAGCAGAGAACATAACGCTGTTGTACTCTAAATACTAACCAATCAAAATCCACTTCCTCGGACACAGCGAACCACAACCTTTGTCCTTTACTTTCCCCCTCTTTTTTCATTGCCCCTTTTTAATTTTCTCCACATGCTGAGACAGACTTAACATGGCTACCTCTTGGAAGAGTATTAAGCCCCTGAAAACTCACAAAGTTGTCCAGTATCTAAGAAGAGAGGGAGGACTTCAAGGCTTAAGGGAATGAAGAGCAGCACCTTATTGCCGCCGAGGGCAAAGGGCACCCTGTCGCACCCTCTCCACTGTGAAGCATGAGTGTACACCCCCTATGAAAAATGAGGAGAATGTGACCCCTTTCATTTTTGAAAGTATCACTTTTCTCTCTCTTTTGAGGGGGGGGCGGTATTAGAAAGGGAATGGAATGAGAGGTATTGCCATTTGTTTTCCGAATACCCACCAGGAGATTCAATTCTAGAGCTTGCGGCCTTCTAAATGTTGCCCCCCCCACCTCCCCAGGAAAAGCTTCAGTTGCTCCATCCTGGATACAGCCATGAAGCACCAGCCCAGTCAAGCCCAGACAGCCTGGCTGTCCTCACATTCTGCTCCAGCTCTCCTTGCCTCACAATGGCATGAATTCCTGCCTGCTGGTGTTGACTGGTCCTGCTCCAGTCTGTACAGACTTGATTTACAGCTTGACTATTGACTCCTGCCTCTGCCTCTGCTCTTGCCTGCTCCTTGAGACTCCACTCTGACTAACTGATATTTGATCCAGACTGACTGATGTGGGCGCCCTCTTCCTTTTGCTGCCTGAGACGAATGGCGGGAGGCAGGCACTTCTGCTCCTCATGCCTTCCAGCGTTTGTCACCATCAGAAGAGAGGGATTCAAGGCTAAAGGAAGACTTGCTGACTCACTCTGTCCAATGGTAGAACCCTGAGGGGAAGAATGGTAGAGAGGAAGAAGCAGGGGGAAGGCAAAGAGGGAGAGAGATAAACGAAGAACACCCTTGGAGGTCCAGCTATTAACGTCAATGAACCAATGCCCAACAACAACAGAACATCACGGTCAAAAACAAATCCATTCCCAAGGCACACACAATGTTTTCCACATTTGTCACTGGTATTATGAAAGCACCCTTCACCTTCCCTATCAGGGCACTGAACAAAGCACAGCCCACACATGGATATGGAAAGCTTCTCTGCCTCATCCTGATATAAGCGGAAGACGGTTGCCTGTTTGTGGCAGGTTACAATATTTAGACACCTCGGCACCTCTGACTTGGTGGACTTATTTTTGATAAGTGGCACTTTAAAGTGTTAGTCTGAAGCATAAGTAGCTAATGCAAATATGTTACCGACCCCTACCAGAGTCAGCAATTATGCAAATATCCCAAGCCTTCATCTTTTATAATTAGATGTAGCTAGCTGATAGAGAACTCTAATTTTCAAGCTCACTTCTTGTCAAAATGTTCCACCAAAAAGAGAGAGAGAGAGTCTGTGTGTGTGTGTGTGTGTGAGAGAGAGAGAGGAATATGTTTGAAATCAGATAAATGATGTATTCTCTAAAGAGGCTTACGGGATGGTCTGTATTTAAAAAGAATAATGCTAGGAGGCTTTTAGCAATTATTTTCTTGTTTGTCATGCTTGAGAGATGTATGGAAAGCGTGGAGACGCTGAGAATACATTCGTAATAAGGGTCCTGCCAAATTCATCTCTAGTGTATGAAATGCTAATTAATATCACACACGCACACACCCCGAACAAGACCCCAAAGATATGTTTTGTTAGCTTGGCAAAGGAAGGCAGAGGAAGAGGATGGTTCTATAAACATAAAACAAAAGATCCCTCCAGCACACACGCATGCACGCACGCACGCATGCACACACACGTGTCACCCTTGTGAAAATCCTGACTTTCAATGTATGAGTAACTTTGTTATTTTCAGTGGGATGAAATACATACAGATATTGTATGTCAATGCTCGGGAGACACAGCAGGGCTTTTAGGATGATTTCAGAAAAGGTTGTATCATCATTTGCCTTTGTATTACATAAAACTGCAGCCTGTGTCCCAGATTCCCCCACATTCCTTTTCCCACTTACAGTATATCTCTTGGAGAGATTCTACCAGGTGCTTCAATGGGGAAAAATATGCCTTGGTTTCTGAATTGAATCCATGACCAACCCCAAGTCACTTGGTGAGCTTTTTGAATGAGTAAAGATTTTTGCACCCTCCTTTCTGGATCTACATCCAACATTGGAACTATTAAAGATCAGTAAGACAACTATTAGACCAGGACTCTTGTGGCTTGGAGATCAGATCAAATGAAGTGATTTCTCGCCTCCCTCCTCCCAGCTGGTTGGCTTCCTGATTGGAAAATTCAAGGCCAGGTAAATGGCAATTTTAAATCGGCATGTATTTAAATAAAGTATGCAAATGAGAAAGCTTTTCTTTTCTCTTTTTCTTTCTCCTTTTCAGCCGCTCTTCAAGTGATGTGGCCAAGCCGTATCTGACCATCTTTATAATGATCCTTTCCCAACACACACAATGGTTCTCTGTGGTCAATTAATTAATGTTTGTGAAGCTTATTGTGGCTCCCGGATGAAAGGAGTTACAGCCTGTAAAGTAATTGTATTACGCTGATGATGACTGATGCCATGTGATAGTACGGAGCTGCTAACCCTCTGCAAGTGGTGAGGAAGGTTAAAGTTCAGGGCTGGTTTATGTATCAGATTAATTTGCCATTAAAAAGTTGATTTCAACGGGGAAGATGAAGAATAGGGGAAAGTGGTTCCTTTTTAGTTTGAAGCACGCTGTTCCCAATTCTACTTTTATCTCTGTTGTTTTTGGATTTCTCACCATGTAATTTGGTAGGTGCTTAGAGTGTCATTCAGTAGATAACAAAGTCCAACCGAATTTAAGGGATACAGTTAAACCCAGCCTGTTCTTACCAATGAGTTTATATGTGCCCATTTCCATGCTGGATTCTGAGTGTCTGTTTTGAAGCTCCATTGATTTGAAAGGTAGATGTTCAGGCCCCAATCGTACAGACTGGGAGTAAGTTCCACCGAACTCAATAGGTTTTATCCCTGAGTAGACATATGCAGCCTTGCTCTCAAAAGCTTTAATTTAATAGTTTTGTCCCAGTTAATGGAGTTACTTATGATTAGATCATTTGTGCAATAGCTTTGTCCAATTGTACAGAGGTGTTTCTACAATTACCCTTGCCCCCATGAGCCAGAAAACCATTGTGGACAATGCCTACCCAACTCAGCAGTTCCCAAACAGGCTGTGAGTTGGATCTGGACTTCATCATACTTGCAGCACCCACCCTAAAAAGATTGAGAAACACGTCAATCATGATCAAGCCCTATTTATTTGAATACGTCTACTCAAACTATAATTAAACCAAGATTCTGCTCAGTGTTGCAAACTCTAAAATGCAAATGGTTACAGACACAATAACCAAAGGAAAAAACCTTCCTCTTTTTTCCACTGCTTATGCAAAATGCCGGTCCTGCCAACTCCAGCCAAAACGAGGAAGAGAGCCGGGCTGCCACGGCTGCTGCTTTTCCAAAAACCAGTCAGCAGTTGCTGGTGTACGATTGCATGCAAAGGGAAAGCCATGGAGTTCATGACCTAAATCTAATGGTTACTTTTGTCATCTGCACTGGACAATTAAATGACTGAGGAGTGAAACTGCCATGGAGGAGCAGATTTTTGCCTCCCAGCTGCTTTCAAGACTTAGATTTCACTGTATCATGTTCGGAAAGGTCACCGCTCTGGCCAGCTGACCAGCATCGAGGTGCAGATGGCTCTGTTTGTCACCTGACGGCAAAGGGCCTCTGCAACCTGCCACAGAGGGCCAGGGTTCACCGAAAGGTTATGGGCATCTACGAAACGCAGGGCATTACTTTTGCTCAAAAACACAGACCTTCTGCAAGTACCACAGTCCTACCAAAGCTGCAATGGCAGGAGATTGTGTAGGGAAGGTCAGGGGAGAAATCCTGCCCTTCAGACAGAAAAGCTTTGAATCGCCCCTCATCTATCAATGAAACAAAAAAGGGAAATGTCTGTTGATTTCTTAATGGGAAGAAACCCTGTTCTTTGAGCCCCAGGTTCACAATGGCCAGCGATCTGGTTTCACTTCTTCCGGCCACCATGGTGTCAAAGTGAGCTAAGCTGGCAGATGTCCTTTATTTTCAAGGGATGCCCCTTTATTCAGATACATCCACGATCCAAGAAAAATAATAGACACCTCTCTTGTTTCCAACTGTCCAGCTTCTCTGGTGCTTTATAAGCAACAGATGCTTTTGCCTGCCTCTTTCTTTTTAGGATGGCATCTTTCCACTCCGAGTCTCTGCTTGAGTTGCATCACAAAGTTTCACAGATCTTTAGAACCCTTTGAACCAACATAATTGTCTAACAAATTCTCGCCCACTCTTCATAGACCATATCATTTAGATGTAGATGTGTGGACTTATACAGTTCACAATTTTTAAAGTATTTAATACTGCACTACAGCCAATGTGACAGAGTGGACAATGTTGGACTAGGAACACAGGAGATCTGAGTTCAGATGCCTACTCAGCCATGGAAACTCACTGGCGGCAGTGGTAATGATAAAACCAACTGTTCCTCATATATCACACACACCTTGAACACTCTCTTAGGGTAACCAAGCAAGTCAGTGGTAGGTAAAATCCTGCACTTGAGTATATCCATTTAACTTGGATCACTTCTGTGGAACGGAGGTAGTCCAGACTGAACAGAGAGGAGTCAAGGACTTCTGCATTACCCTCGTAAGCAGTTACATGCAAATGAAAGGTCAGAAAGGAAACCCTGAGCTTGCATGAACCCAGTGTGTACACGGGCATATCTCCTCCTGCTTCTAAGAGCAAATCAACCCATTATCTGTGAAATGCCTGGATGCTTTACATGGTAATCATTCAAACCCTTAAACCTCCTCCAGCATCAAAGCCCCTTGGCTTAGACAAAACTTGGAGAATCTTGTCATGGAACAATGACGCAGGTAGAGTTTATACAGCTAAGAAAAATGGGTTCTCTTTGAGCTCCCCTGACCCATACTTTCAGATCTCCCCTCAGATAGGAGGTGGGCAGCCTGTGGAGCGAGGCCTCTGCAAACATGGATGAAGGTAGCTACCATCTGTCCTAGTCTGTGCTTTAAAAGCTTACCCTTAAGCAGTAGATCACCCAGTGGTGGAGAGTTGGTGGATCAGGCCACCATATCTTTGAAAACAAGCTAGCCCTGCCCTAAAGGTTCTGAGAAACACTCCTTATGCAGCCCCTTATGTATTCCCTTTCTTCAACTGGTGAGCAGCTGTGAGATTGTTTGGCTGATTCCCTGACTCAAATCTCCCGCTACTATCATTGGAATGTTTAATATTAACTACATTGCAGCCTGGGGCGTGGTGGCACTGCAGGTTAAGAAGACCAGCAGTCGTAAGATCGAATCCACATGACGGAGTGAGCTCCCATTCGTTCTCCCAGTTCCTGCCAACCCAGCATTTCTAAAGCATGTAAATGTGAGTAGATAAATAGGTACCGCCATGGTGGGAAGGTAATAGCGTTCCGTGTCTAGTTGCGCTGGCCACGTGACCACGGAAACTGTCTATGGACAAACTCTGGCTCTATGGCTTGGAAACAGGGATGAGCACCACCTCCTAGAGTCAGACACGACTGGACTAAATGTCAAGGGGAGCCTTTACCTTTCCCTTACATTGCAGTCTGTCCATTTCAATGCCCTGTCTATAACATGAGAATAATGGCATTGACTTACTCAACGGTAGCCTTCTCCAACCTGGCATCCTTCAAATATGTCTGTGTGTGTGGGGGGTGTTTTTACATATTTCATCATTTCAAGTCATCATGGCCGACACTGAACTGGTTCAGGAGGCTGATAGTTTTCGTCCAATACATCTGGATGGTGCCATGCAGGGGCTAGAAGGCTGCCTCATAAAGTTGTCATAATAATCTTAGAACTACAGAGCTGGAAGGGACCCTTTGGATGACTGAATCCAGCCTCTGTTAAGGAGGCACAGTAGGGGGATCGAACTCCTGAGCTTAAACCACTGAGTTATCAAGCAGTTCTGAGGTTGAGAATCTCTTTGAATGCTCCGTGATGCTACCTAAACACACTGGATTCTATAAATATTAGTAGGAACAGAAGTCGCAGCAGCAGCAGCACTGAGGACAAAAAGAGGCGGCTTTGGATCTTAAGGGACAAAATGGATAACCGGCAAGGTGACGCTGTGTTTCTATGTCTCTGGTAGCCCCATTGTGAGTGATTTGTACCCTTTTCTCAAGATTGAGAGGCAGCTTGCAAGAAGAAGAAGAAGAAGAAGAAGAAGAAGAAGAAGAAGAAGAAGAAGAAGAAGAACAACAACAACAACAACAACAACAACAACAACAACAACAACAAAGGCATAAAAAACCTCACTCTCAAATATTTACAGATAACCTCCTGGTAAGTTGTAATAGGAAAATGCAAACAGGTTATGCTGTTGAATCAACACAGTGGTCTTCTCCCATTTCTGTTGAAAGCTACTCAGTTGCCAAAGGCCCATGTGACTAAAAGAGTTCTTGCCTTGTAGTGGAAGGAGAGCAGGCCTGAGAGCAGCAGCCCTCCCTTGGGAAGGAGTTCCACAGCGTGAGAGCAGCCACCAAGAAGACTCTCGCTCACATCAGATACAACTCTGAGAGTGGCAGGATTGAGAGAAAGGCCTTCCTTGAAGGTCTCAGAGCATTCTGTGAATGAATACAATTCTTCAGAGAGCATTTCTCAAGTGAAGAGAGCCTGGGCAATGGAGATGCCCTCCCGGCTCCTCTCTCTGTGTGTTAAATAGATGTTCTACTGCCCCATTTAGTGGTGGACACATATTGCTGTGATCATATGCTAGGAAACAACCTATCCAAGAGAAGGCACGCACATTTAGTTATCATAAAAGTAGCCCTGACAGCCTCTTTCAGCCCGTGGAGCAGAAACAGAACCAAACCAAACAAAAGTATGGCGGCACCTTAGAGATGAGTAAATCTGTTAATCTTTAAGGTGACACAATATTTTTGGTTTCTGTTTAATTTTATTTCATTGGTCTTTTTGTATACCATTCACAAGTAGGCTTCCCTATGAAAAGGGCCCTGTTCACACAAACGCACCTTAAATGTACAGCTACTCAATGGCAGAGTCCTTCATTCAACCTGGTGCACTCCAGATGGGTTGGACTCCAGTGCTCCTAATCTGATTATGTGAGCTGAAGTCCAACAGATCTGTTGCATTCCACGTCGGGGAAGACTTTCTAAGGAAACTGTATGAATAAATACAGCAAACAAATGCACTCTGAATAGTATTGCTTTATAGATTTCAGTACGGCTGCTTTTGGTTTGGTAGAATTAGGCTCTATAAAAGTATAAGAAAAATTCACTCTGGCATGAGCAAATAAATATGTGGAGTGGCGTGCCATCTAAGGGACAAAGTAAGTCATTACACCAAAGTTTCTTTTAGAGGGTCTGCCTGCGCAAGGAGAAAAACCTGAGAAATAATACATTTGGGGATATTTTAAAAGTACATTGAATTGTGCCTTGTAGGTTTAGACTTACCTACCTAATTTTTTTTTCTGAGAATAAAGGAATGATACTGTTGTGATCAGAAACACTCCTTAATAAAAACAAACAAGAGAAGGTCACCCTCTTGGTAAATCCTAAGATTAAAGCTTTGAGGGGAACTTTGGAAATCATCCAGTCCAGAGAGAGAGAGAGAGAGAGAGAGAGAGAGAGAGAGAGAGAGAGAGAGGGCCCTGCAGATGAGTTCTGGCCTACAGTTCCCATTAGCGCATGGTGCAGGATGATGGAAGATGCCATCCAAAACCCATCTGGAAATCCACAGTAGCCCACCACGACCTTAGATCTGGAACACAGAAAGCAGCTGCAGGATCACCAGTTCAGCCTCTAAAATTGTCCAGAGAGATCAAAGACCCCATGCAGTTAGGAAGCTAGACCTGAGGTCACACCAAACATCTGCTTCCCTCTCGAGCAGCACTTCCCAATCTTGGACTGCAATTCCCAAAAGCCTTCTCCACCAGCTGTGCTACCCAGGGATTCTGGGAGCTGCAGTCCAAGAATACCTGGGTTACCTAACATTAGGAACCACAGCTCTAGAGTAAGAAAGAACATGTGTGTTTTCTGCCTTTCTGGCCCGTGAATGAGACCCCTTGCTTTCTCTCTTCCCAAACGTCCAGGTGAAGCTTCCCTGCTTGAGTCATGAGCCACCTCAACAGCTCAGTTTATGTTGTACCTGCCTTGATCTTAGCTAAGGGGTGGTATACTAAAGCAAAGACCTGATTCTTCCTTTAGAATCCTGAACTGGAATGAATTTAGGAGCAGAACATCCATCCAGCCATCTGGAGTGCTAGGCTTGCAGGGAAGGGTGTACCTAGCACAGGGAATATAGTCTGTCCTTTGCCCAGCATTTAATAGTCCAGAGTGGTCCCTGGTCTTATTACCAGCTGCATCCTTCTTCAGAGGTTGGGGTAAACCTCCCTCAGGTGCAGCTTGCTGTCTGCTAGTACGAAGAGTACAACCCACTTGTGTTTACTTATAAATCTGGCAGCATGAGCTAGATAACCAACGTTGCTTTAATAATGTAGCAGCAGTAGCAGCAGAGTACCAGAACTGCCTCCGCCGCCACCAGGAAACTTGCATCGCAGCTGATTACAAACAGCCTGTCTGGAACTTGCTGTGACATCGTCCATCTCTTTCAAATTATCCTTTTTTCCCCTCTGCGGCAGTCCCAACAAACCACCCTGTTCCATAATGGCAGCTGCTACTCTCACCACTGATCAGAACAGCAAGGCTATAGTGTGGGCAGGGAATTGGTTTTCTTTGGGACCCCAGTGAGAAGAATCATTAACACCCCTTTTCCCCATATGCCATGGTCCCGACAAGCGTCCCCTGTTTTGTTCCTGAAAGTAGCAGGTAGGGGAAGAGAGAATTTGCATTTCTTTGAAGGGCGGTCACTAAGTGGCTGGCTAGATAGCTCAGTGAGTCAAGCATCTGGATGAAGAGGCTGGCAGTTCAGTTCCCCCTCCCCTGTGCCTTCCAGGAGGAAAGGTAGCCTGTGTGGCCTTGGGCAAACGGCACAGCCCTAGAGTGCACCCAGAAAGATGATGAACCATTGATGCGTATTGTACACCTAGGAAACCATGAAAGGGGTTGTCCTAAGTCATAACTGACTTGATGACAAGTCAGCAGCAGCAGCAGAATGGTAGAGAACGGGAACTGTACGCAGAAAGGTCAGGGGTGGATCATCAGTATCTCGAAGAAAGGCCTGAAATGGTGCAGGGGAAGAAAATCTTTGCTGAATCCTGGAGGCAGGAAAGTTTACTGACTTTTGGCAATCGAGGTGCAGGGCGCATGGCCTCTCAAACTGCTGTTGGATTCTGTCACCCCCATGGCACCAGACAAAGGAATAATCTTCAGTTTTGTTGGGGGGGGTGTATGTGGGAGTTTAACAAAACCCAGAGAGCCACAGATCTTCCACCCCTGCTTTCTTGACCTTGGAGTAGACAAAGTGTACCATCCTCACCACTGCTTACAAAGAGAACGGGCACTGATATGCCGTGTTGAAATACACCAGAACGTGGCAGTAGAAAATGTGGGAGGGGCAAGTTGTAAGGCAAAAAGGACTGTATGCTCTCAACTGCCACGCCATGCAAAGTGAACATGCTTTTCCTTTCCTCTACATTTTTGAGTGTGTGGAGGGTCCTATTCTGGCTCAAGATATCTGAAGAGAGAAGTTTGTCTGTGCTGCCTCTTCTCGCCTTCTTTTCCATGCTGTCAAATCTCATCACCACATACCACCACTCCTGCTTAGATCACGGTGCTGGAGACATGTGGCCCTCCAGATGTTCTTGGCTACAGGGCTCATGATCTCTCACTATGGGCTATGTTGGCTGAAGAAGATGGAAGATGCTGTCTGAGGCTCTCAATGCACTTTCCCCACCCATGTGTACTGCGTCTCAAATGACAACAGACCCCAAACCCCTGCACTAATTTTGAGGGTTGATATTTCAACTTGTGAACAAGAACAGTATCTTCTGGATTATCTCTGTCACCAATTCAGGCAAAGAGCTGATATTCTTTTCTAGACAGCCACTATATATTTTTCCCCTCAGCTAAGAGCTGACTTCACATTGCCCTTAAAATTAAGAAATGTTTTGATGAAACACATCAAAAGCAGGTTTTCTTGTGGAATGGCTGAGGGACCAGTTTTCTACCAGCCATCTTCTATCATGGAGGTGGAGAACCTTTGGCTTTCCAGATGTTTTTACACAGTTACTGCCATAGTCTCTTATCATTGGCACTGCTAGATGAGGCTTTCAGGAGCTGGAAGACTAGAAACATCTGGAGGGTTGAATGTTCTTCATCTTGCCCTGATTTACCATTCTGTTCTGAAATCATATAGCTTAACACATTGATGTAACATTTTATCCATGTACATTGGTTGTTAACATAGTATTCAATTTTCTCCCATCCTGAAAGTCACAAAAACACACAAAAATATGTTAAACATTCATTCCATGTCAAGAAATGACAAGCATTTCCCAAATATATTTGATATGTGTTGTGAGATATGATGCTACTTTAATAGCATCTTGCTTTTAAAGGAAACTCAGCCCGTCCCCTGGTAATTAAGACCACAGGGCTGACAATCTCTATGGTTACTAACTGATGGACATTTGAAAATTGGATTGTTTTATTGTTGTGTAAGGAAAAGCTGCCCTTGGGGCCACGAAAGCATCAGCAGCAAGAGGCAGAAGGTGCTTTGCAGAAGTAACTATTCGTATGAAAGCAAGGGCAAAATAAATATCTGATGAGTATCAGTTATATCAGCGCAGAATGTATAAATCCTAATAAACAGTGGCAGAATGAAATGTAGGGTCTGTAACAGAATGGGATTGTCTAGGCCACAGTGGCTTGCCTCTTTTACACAGCAAATGGGGGAAGGCATCTGTTTCAGAGTAGGTTGTCAGGTCAATAGCAACTCATAAGGGATAGGCCTCTATGATGTCACAGAGGGCGCCTGTATCATCAAACATTGCAAAATAGTGTATGCATGAGAGACAGAGAATGTAGAGAAACCCAATAGCAACCCAAAAACATACAAGATAAGGAAGAAGGCAAGGGTCCTTTTGAACATGTTTAAATGGCATATCCCAAAGCCATAAGAATGAACCCCAGAATATACCATAGGTTTGCTAGTGTTGGGAGCATCTCTTTCTCTGGCATTTCAGGTTCAAAGCCTGAAACCTGGAGAATGGACTCCAAAACCAAAATCTTGGGGCTAAAACATGGGATCTGGCAAACATTCTAATATCGTTGATCCCATATCACCCTAAAGGGAATATATGAGTCCCTGGAGCCTACCTTAGACAGAGTGATTCAGTTGCCTTAGGCAGCTGGTTTTTTGGCTATCGTGAGAGCAAAATCTCACTTAGACTTTAATCCAAAGCCTGCTTTTCTCCTCGATGTATCGTTTTTGCCATGTGCAGGGAATGGTTTTGTAAGAAAGAACATTTAAGCATATCAGCCCTTACCTGCTGTGGGAGTGATAGAGCTACAGTAAGAAGAAGTTTGACATCGCTTGTTGTCAGTGGGAAGTGTTCATTTATTTGTATCCCTTACAACCCTTTGGGAAACTGAAGAGGTGCCCTAAGCAAGCAGCATATGAATTTTGTTGTGGTGGTGGTTTCTATTTTAAAGGCAAGACAGTCTCTCCCTTTAGGTTTATTGTCCAAAAAGACATGATACAAAAGGGGAAAGGGAGGGGGGAGAAGGGGAACGTAGAGCAAGAAAACTCAGGGACAAACTCTTAATGTCACGCTGATTCTTCAGCCTAGTTGGAATGACTGTCTGGACAGCTCTGGAGAGGCAAAGACCAACAGACCGAGCTTCTCAGGCAAGGCTGGTGGCGGCTCATCTTCCCTTCTCTCTCTCTCTCTCATCTTCATCTCATTGAAATTAAACCTATAACTGATCTGTAATTACCACACTTTCACATCAGCCTCGATCATCTCCTTTGCTAGGGGATCAAGTCATTGAGAAATAAATCCTACCTAGTAGCTAGAGAATAAGCCACCAGAGAGGAGCAAAGCCTACTTTATCTATTATGTTAGGTTATCTCCCTCTCTGTGCCCATTGGTGGTGACTGAAAAGACAGACAGAGGGAGAGAGATGGGTTTGTTTCTGTTGTTGTTCTATTTAACTTCTTTTGTTCTTGGCATATGTCTGCTGCTACTTTTAACTGCCTGAGCACACAGAGAAAATAATGCAGGAAATACTGCAGGGTTGGGACAAGCTGATTAGCATTTTCCCCCATTGATCGCATGATGCAATGAGAAATCTGAATCAGCCTGGAGTCTCACACCCCCAATCTGTACTTTTTCCTCCCCACCAGGGACCTTTCTACTTTTAAAAAAGTTGAATAATTTCACTCTGGTTCAAAGTGTGTGATCGCTTGAACCAGTGTAGAAAGGAAAGCCCAAGCAAGTATGAGCACATGTGCATGCACGTGCACGTGCGCGTGCACACGCACATGCACACACACACACACACACACACACACACACACACACACACACACACACACACACACACACAGAGGTGCTTTGCCAAACTACCTTTCCCACCTCTTGCCTCACAAGTGAAGTATGAGATGAGATTAGTGCACATGCTCATGTACACATACAGATGTGCATGCATAGCATTAGCACTCAAGTCTCTCTACAAAGCCTGTCTCCCAAGCCTTTTTTTATAGCTTCACTTGGGGAGGCAGAGTTCTAGTTTATTTACTTATATATTCCAGTTTAATAAGCTCTCAGGTTGGTAAGATCAAGAAAGGGTTGAAGGAAAAGCCTTTTTTAAAGGCAGTTCCTTTGATCCGCACCATCTAGAGGTGCTTTATATGGAACTGCAATACCAAGGCCTTTCCTGAAAAAACAGTGTGCAGACTTAAATTTGAGAGAACCACATTCCCTAGTCCAACATCATAGCAAGACAATGTGTATGAATTCACATTTCCCTCTCTGTGTAGTCACACCCTCAGTCTGTTAACTTTGTTTTTGTCCTGTAGTGGACAGAGTGACAGACTAGAACTAAGATTGTTTGTGTGATGCAGTGGATAGAGTGATGGACTGACTTGGAAGAGCTAGGTTCAAATCCCACTTGGCCATGGAAATTCACTGGGGGAGCAGATGGCACTGGAAAAACCACGCCTTAAAATATCTTACTTATATTAAAAGTCCTATTAGGGTTGTTATATGCTGGTTCTGACTAGATGGCACGTACATAATACATACAATTTTGTTTTAAAATTAAATTATTGTTATTTTTAAACTTTACTTTGTCTTTATGCTCCAGTAGCCTCTTTGAGTTACTCCGGGAGAAGAAAACCAGGGCCAATATTTTGTATTTAAAACGTTACCAAATAAAATATGCTCAATAGCTATAGCTGCAGATAAGTGAATGTTATTTGTAGAGTGACTCACTGTATGCTACCATTATTCTATTATATATTTTAAAAATTGTTCGATATATTGCAACCTACATATGATGGATTTCAAGAGGTTTGCTGGGAGGAACATTTTGGACTGGGGTGAACATCAATCAGCTCAGTAACAGCCAATAGTTCTCCATTTACTTCAGATTCTTTTTTCCAGTCAAGGTTCTCTCGATGTAAGTGTTAGCAATGGAGTCTGTCAGAAGTAAACAGTTCGAGTGATATGTTCTGTCAGCTACATAACCAGTCAGTCAACCACAGTAATGAAGCTAGTTAACCAGTGAAGCTCAGTGATGTAACAAGTTAACATTTTTACACAATACTATGTTTGTTTTTCATATATGAAGAACTGTAAGTAAACGGAAACATTTTGTTCTTTCTAATTACCAGAGTCTCTGAGTGGATATATTAAGACGGTAAGTGTCAGCTGAGGCAAGCTAATAAGGTAAATAAGTGGTCTACTGAGGAAGATTTGTACCTCAATCTACCCTGTAGGTTCCTGACTGAACTATCTCATCCATTATGTAATAAGAGGAAGTTTATTTTTTTATTGTTAAGTTATACTCAGTTTCCTCTCACACACTCTGCCCCCCATTAAAATCTCTTTAGCTAGAACTCTTTGTGCAAGCACAGTTCTGAAGATATCTCTTAGAACTTTTTTGCTGATTTGAGAGCACTCCACCCCCTATAATTTTAACATGAAATAAAAGTAACTTTTTAAAAAAAAATTACTCTGCCATTTTAAGGCCAGTTTTGTGATACTGTAAATTCCTTGATTTCTGTAGGTGGCCTATGAATGGGAGACGGGATCCTCTCCAAATTGGGGTTCATCCTAATTTCCTTGAGAATCCACACTTCAGTTAAATCCAAGACAGTATACTTTGCTTTTGCACATTATTCCACTCATAGACATATGAGTAACTGGGTCTGGATACCTCATTAGTGACCAAAGATGGGTCAATCTCTTAGTTTTGCCTTTTCCAACATTCAAATGTTATGAAATGTGCAAAGTTTGATAAACAACCAAATGGAGAGAAAGTTTCACCCATTCCTACTTTTGACCACTATTGGAAATGCATAATATGCATTGGGGGAGTACGTACAGTATATAGATGGGCATTCAGACTTTTACTTGGTCTGTTGTGCTGTTGCCCTGAAAAGGAAAAGTGTTAAAAGTCAAAATACATTTAAAAACTACAGTTTGGGAGACAGCTTACATTACAGTATCAAAACAATTACCTTGTTTGGGAACACAATTACTGATAAGATAGCATGGCAGAAGTACTTCGTTCTGTGTGTGACATAGACTTTTAAGTAAAAACTGGTTAAAGTGGTTGAGAATATTTTCTATTGATTTTGTGTGGGTCTAGATAGTCTAAGGCTGAATAATGTATTTTACTTTAATTAAGTTTAACTATTTTATTACTTAGAGATGTATTCTCTGGCTTTACAGGCTATAAGCTTCTATATATTTTTTGAGAATGTAACTTTAAACATTTATTCTATTATTTGTTTATAATTTGTCCCTATATTGTGAAGCATTCACTCACAACTCGGGTTTTGACACCTGCAACTTGCTACAAGTTGCTAGGATGGATTTTAAAAACTTGTGCCTACAGTTTTTCTTGCAACTGCATGATGGATGTTAAAACAACTCTAAAATGATTGTGTTCATATGGAACCTGGAAGAGAAGTTGAAATAAAGTTTGTAAAATTAGACAACCTGAAGTTGCCTGGAAATATTAAAACAAAGAAAACAGTCATACCCAGCTCTCCAGATGAATTTTGAAATGCTTGTCAGTGGTTGTCCGGTTTCATTCTGGGAGTAACCCTGAACTGGGATAGTGTCACCTATGACAAGCCATAAGCTTTTTTTCCCCAGGAGGTCTGTAAATGTCTGTAGGACACCTAGGGAATCAGACAATATGCACATTGTTTTGTTCACACAAAACAATGAGAGAACCAGACAGGGGGACATGGTGGCACTGTGGGCTAAACCGCAGAAGCCTGTGCTGCAGGGTCAGAAGACCAGCAGTCGTAAGATCGAATCCACACGACGGAGTGAGCGCCCGTCGCTTGTCCCAGTTCCCGCCAATCTAGCGGTTCGAAAGCATGCAAATGCGAGTAGATCAATAGGGACCACCTTGGTGGGAAGGTAACAGTGTTCCGTGTCTAAGTGGCACTGGCCATGTGGCCACGGAAGATTGTCTTCGGACAAAACGCTGGCGCTATGGCTTGGAAACAGGGATGAGCACCGCCCCCTAGAGTCAGACACGACTGGACAAAAATTGTCAAGGGGAACCTTTACCTTTACCTTTACCTTTGTTCACACACACTCTCTCCATCTTTTTCCCACCCCTACTTATCTACTTCCATAGCTTCCTATCATGAGGCTGTGTTGTGGAGTTGTTAATCTCTAGTTGTGGAGATTAACAGAGCAAGGACATTTTGCTTGTGAGCTTCCCAGAGGCATCTGACTGGCCACTGGGGAGGGGGGAGGATGGTGGCCTAGATGGCTCACCTTGAGTTCCACCTGCAGCGCTGTTGTTTTTACAAAAGGGACCAAACTTAAGACCTAACTTAGTACAGTGCCACTGGAATAGAGAGGCTGACCCAACCTCTGAGAAACAGAACCACAAGGTAAGATTAGAGGTGTTTAAGCAGTACAGGTTTATTAGCAACATGCCTGAGTGTGCCTTCGTTAACATCTCATCTGGATTACTGCAGGGTGATCGGTGTCAGGCTGCCTTTAAAAAGTTTGGAACTCTTCTTAAAGTCTGGCTTTGGAAACTTCAACCAATTCAAGAAGCGCCAAGCTTGACTGGTGCATGGAAAGAACTTTCTGCAAGAGCTTCACTGGCTACCGCTTTGTTTCTAGGCATAATGCAAAGTCCTAACAATGACCGAGGAAGGGCCTGAGTGGCTCAGATCCTGGCTGTTTGAAGGACCATATTCTCCTTTCTTTGGTGTTTCTGTTTACATTTTCTCTTTCTCCCAATACAGGGGCCCCAAGAAGGCTTACAAAATATTTAATGGACAAATATGTGACAGTTAAGAAAATAATAAATTACAATACATAAAAAAATTAAACATATTAAAACAAATACATAAAACAGTTTAAAATGAGGGGAAGGCACATTTTAAAAAGATGTATACTCTAATGTTCACCATTAAAAATTCTTCCCTTAAGATGTGATTGAAGAAGGCTTTTAATTGTCTGTGGAAATACAGCAGGGAATCTCCTTGGCCTCTGCAGCCTGGGAACAGCCAACAAAAAGGCCCATTCTTGTGTCATCATCTGGTATGCCTCTAAGGGTGATGGGACCAAGAAAAAACGTCTCCCCAAAGATCTCCTGTGAGGAGAAACAGTTTTTCAGATCATCTGAACCCAAGTCATATGACGGCTATCTAAGTCAAAACCCAATCTAGAATTGTGCCTGGAACAGACTGGTGGACGGTGAACATGGTCATCTCTTAATGACATCCATCTTAGATTACTGCAATGCACTCTATGTTGTCTTTGGAAAGTATTCAGACACATCACTGGGGCTCTGATGTTGCTGACAGACTTTTGACCAGAGCCGGTTACAAGGAGAATCAAAATTCCTTGTTTTGACAACTTTGATAGCTACAAATCTATTGCTGGTCACAAATCAAAGCACTGGCTATGACTTATAAAGCCCTAAACAATTTGGGTTCAAGCTATTTGAAACACTCTTTCTCCCTGTATGAGTCTTCTTGGGTTTTAAGATACTCTGAAACAGCCTTTCTCTCAGCTCTGCTATCCTCACAAGCCCATCTGGGGAGAGTAAGTGGAGAGGCTTTCTCTTGGTGCCTGCTTCCAAGTTGTGAAACCCTCTTCTGAGGGAACCAGACAGCAGACCTTCCTGTTCAGGCAAGGTTTTGAGTTTTGGAAAATAATTGTAGAAAGTGGTGGGCTTGTTGGCAGAGGGAATGTTGTATCTGTAACCTTTTAAATGTCCTCTTCGGTTGCTGTAAATTGTTTTACTCAGTGGTTCTTTCAACATATTTATTTGATTTTTAGTATCCTAATATCTTGCATTTTAGCTAACTTTGTCATTTGAACATGTTGCAAGCTGCCTTGAGTCTCTTTATTGGGAGAAAGAGAGTACAAATGCCATGCTGTCTTGCTTGCAGCCATGAATCAGGGTCAAAATTTAATCTTGTCATTGATGTGCATTCCCCTCCCCCAACACCTGTGATAAGAAAGCTGTGCCGTGTTGGGGCCCAGTTGTTCACCTCAACAGTCTCCAGGCAGACAGCTGTCTGCACACAGGTGATTTTCCTTTCTAATGCTCTAATTAGTGCTAAGTGGCTGGGCTGGAGAAGAAAGATGTAGTATAATTGCAAGTATACACTCAGAGGTGGGATTCAGCAGGTTCTCACCTATTCTATAGAACCGCTTCCTAAATGTACTATTGGTTCTTAGAACTGTTTGTTGGCCTGAGATGAATGAAGGAAGAGGGGCCAGGTGACCAGCAATGAGCGAGGGGGAGGGGGCACAATTAACTGCCTGCCTTCCCACTCCACACTGAGCCGTCTGAGGTGGGATATGGGTGAGAGAGATAAAGCCCTGGAAAGAGCAGAGGTGTCACTGGGGGAAAAGGGGGGAGGATGAGTCCTTGATGTCACTGGAGGAAAGCCCATGGCCTCGAGGCAGAGGGGGTGTGTGATTGACAAGGCATGAGGGCAGGACACAGAGGGAAAAAGTTTTGGGGTGAGACCGCTTCAATCAAACAAACAACCGTCCTCGTTTTACTATGATTTTTTTCAAGTTAAAGGTACCACATAAGACTGTTGCTCTGCCTAGAAACAGTTTTTTTTTAAATCCCAGAGAATATCCAATGCATGAACCAGTGACAGTCTCACTGATCCACGCAAGCAAGGTATGCAATAGAAAAGTCACTCACACCACAAAGAGATGAAACCTCCAAGCCTCATTTAGAGTAACAAAGAACTCTTCGTCCTGCCCCAAAACTGACAATTTCGGGAGACAAATGGCACACAGAGATGGCCCACTCTGTTAGAAGGAGGAAGACAGCTATCAATATTTTAACACTAGTAAGACTTACTATTCTTGAAGGCTATATATCCAGGGCCAAGAAAGGAAAACACATAAACATATCAATAGATAAGGGGAATTGAAACTCTTCTCTCCAGACATTCAGACGCATCTTGACCACAGGTCAACATGGGGGTGGGTGGGGGCCGGAGGGACTCCGAGGGGGAGGGACCATCATGAGAAGGCAGCATTCTCCAGAAAAGACATACATGAGAGCATACTAATCAAGCATTTGTTGATATTGGCTGTTGTGGGTTTTTCGGGCTCTTTGGCAGTGTTCTGGACCGATTGAGGTGGTGGGGTTGAGGTGGAGTGGCAACAGATTGAAAAGAGACCATACCTTCCAAACCAGAAGAAAGCGGGGGGGGGAGAAGAACTCCTCAACAGATGTGCAAAGGCAGCCTCCAGGTAACAACAAGCAGGGCTATCAGTCATTTCAGGAGCAGGAAAGGGGATGGAAGCAATTTTTACTGGTGAGCTATAGGGTGAAATAGGAGGTAAAGGGAAGGAGAGATGTGTCAGTTCTCTGTCAAACCTGGTCATAAGCACCCACTGTGAGGTGTGTGTTTGTGTGTGTGTGTTTGGCACATGCCCATGGTGAGGTTAACAGCAGCGGCATGCCCAAACAGATACACTTATCCAGATATCTTAATCATGTGAGAAGTAGTTGTGATGATAGGCAGTAGGGAGACCACTGTAGAAGAAACTCTCATCGGATCCCACTGTCCTGGGCATTTATTTATTTATTTATTTATTTATTTATTTATTTATTTATTTATTTATTTATTTATTTATTTATTTGCCATTCGGGCATAGAACCTGTTGTTAATTTATTTGAATCCCACCACTGTATACACTGCAAAGGTTTTTGTTTTTTTTTAAAAAGAGACATAAACATTGACATTGGACATATTAAAGGCCATGCCTAAAGATAAACTGGAGCATTAGAAAGCTTAAAAGTTCAACAGTTTTCATTCTACTAGCACTTGGGGTGATGAATTCTTGGTGTATGCCATCTATTTATGAGGATCTGTCACAACGAGCTGTCCTATCAGTAGAAGAAAGAAAGGTCTGCAGTGCAAACAAGATAAGCTTGAGAATTATGGTCTGACTTGGTCTTCTTTTATTGAAGGTGTTTGAACCGATTAGAGCTTGCAGATATTGATCAGCTGTTCTAGGGTATCTATTCCCTGCATGCCAACCAACACTCCATATTCCTACTCCTTTGTTTCTCTCTCTCTCTCTCTCTCTCTCTCTCTCTCTCTCTCTCTCTCTCTCTCTCTCTTATTCTTGGATTGGATTCATAAATCTTTGGATTATCAGTCTTCTTCTTCTAAGTGCTTTAATTTTTTTTCCAGGATTTGGAAAGGTTACATTTTATTAATGACTTGGATGAGGGGGTGCAGAGAATGACTTACAGTATCAAATTTGTGGATGACACAGATTTGGGTGGAATAGCTGATACATTGGAAGACCAGAACAAAATTCAAAAAGATCTTGATAGTCTCAAGTACTGAGCGGAAGAAGGGGAAAAAAGGAGGGGAGAATAAAATTAAACAGAGATAAGTGCAAAGTTTTACACCTGGGGAAATCAAACAAACAAACACAGTTACAAGATGGGGGATACTTGCCTCAGTAATACTACGAGTGAGAAGGAATTGTCATAGATCACAAGCTGAACATGAGTCAACAGTGTGAGGTGGCTGCAAAAAAGCAAATGCTATTTTAGGCTGCATTAACTGACATATAGTCTCCAAATCCTGTGAGGTACTAGTCTCTATTTGGCACTGGTTAGCCTTCATCTTGAGTACTATGTCCAGTTCTGGACACTGCACCTTATGAAGGATATCAACAAACTGGATCAAGCACAGAGGAGGGCAAGAAGGATTATCAGAGGACTGGAAACCAAGCCCTATGGGGCAAGACTGAAAGAACTGGACCTGTTTAGCCTTGAGAAAAGAAGACTGAGAGGAAAATATGATAGCACTTTTCAAATACGTGAAAGATAATCATATAGAGGAGAGGAAGGACCTGTACTTGAATATTCCAGACTGCTCATATTAATGAGCTCAAGTTACAGGAAGCCATGTTTGGGCTGATTATCAAGAAAAATGTCTTAACTGTTAGAGCAGTATGATAATGGAACCAGTTACCTCAGGAGATGTTGTGTGCTTCAACAGTGGAGGCCCAATTTTCAAGAGAAAATTGGAAAATCATTTGTCAGATCTCCTGTGAACTGGATTCCTTGGTTGAATGGGGGCGGGGTTGGACTGAATGGCCTTATAGGCCCATTCCGACTCCATTATTCTGTGATTCTATGATTTCTGGGATACAACTCCAAAAACCCACAAGCCAAGTTCTGTACTAGTTAACTGTTATATGAAAGGAAACAATATGCTTGTTAAAATATATAAGAAAAAAAAATCCCAGAATGATGTTTAGTCTAATCAGTTGCTCAAATCAAGGGCCATTCTATTCTTGTTGTTGTACTTTTTGGGTGTTAATAATTTGAATTTTTCATTCAGTATGAAGTGTTATATAAATGCACAAAATAATTGCCGTTCACGGATTTTGATTTTACCTGAGCTGTGATCTTAAATCAGACAGATTCTTGAACTTAGATATCCTCTTGATAAACTGTAAAGAAGAATAAGTCCAAAAAATGATATAATGTGATAGGAAAATGAAAACACCAGAAAAAAATGTATATACTGTACATCAGCCAGAAGAAGCAATTCCAAGATGCAACACTAGATGGTGCAAAAGCATTCCCTTCTTCTATACCTGTAGTTACATTTCGTCAGTTGGGGGGAAGAGCATTGCAGCATCTTAATGTTGAACATATTTATTTGAACATAAGCTTTCATGGGTTAAAGTCTATTTAAAAATGTATTTATTTATTAGACTTGTTTGCCATGTCAGTTAGTGATAAACACTACTCTAGGCGGTTTACATCCAGAGAGAAACAAACGTAAAAAAACACACCAAATCTTAAATATAATAAGACTAGGGACAAACATCACATATAATCAAATAAAACGGTCATCAAATAAACCAGTGGAAAATCAAACAATGGTAAAGAGGCACTCTAAAAATAGTCAGTCCATACTACGTTGAGAGACGTTCTCAAAGGCTTTGGTTAAAAGTCTTGTTTTGAGCATCCTCTTGAAGGCTGTAAGGGAGGAAGCCAGATGTAGCTCCATGGGGAGCCCATTCAAAAGAGATGGAGCCACCACCAAGAAGACCCTGTTTCCAGTTGATGACTTGGTTGCCTCTCATGGAGTGGCAACCCAGAGGAGCACGGCCTGAGAGGAACGGGTGGCACAGGTGGACTTTTATTAGGGAAAAATGCTCCGACAAGTACCAAGGTCCCAAACAGTGAAGGGCTTTATAGGTAAGAAACCATTTTATCAAATGAATGATGTGCTACCCTCAGTTACAGGTTCATCAGGGGAAGTTGAAAAGAGGAGACCACAGGCACTAGAAGAAAGAGCAAGGAATACTGCATTGTATGCTCTGAAAGTTTTATTTTACCACCTGTCTTGGTTTGTGTGTTTATTTATTTCAACCACTTGTCAGATCTGCTTTGATTTGGATTCCCGGATTGAGCAGAGGGTTGGACTTGATGGCCTTAACAGGCCCCTTCCAACTCAATTATTCTATGATTCTATGATCCTAAGTGACAAGGGAAGTATTCTTTGCTTTTGCCATTTGTAGTTTTATAAATATTTCTAGGGTACAGTATCAGAACTGTTCAATAGAAGGAAGTTGAGGATATTTCGCTGTCTTTTTTTCTAGCTTGCTGTAAGGGCAACACCATTCATTAATAATGCACAAGGTGTCAAATCAGCGGTGTGATTGGAGCAATGATAATGACAACGGCAGCTTGGCTACACAGATGTAAGGAGTAATGCAACGAATTCCTTTTAGAAAGTAATTTTTCAAGCTCTACTGGGCACTAAGGAATTTCAGCTTCTAATGAAATGCTATTCATAATCTACAGTTTGTTTTTGTTTTGTTTTGTTTTGTTTTTTAAAAAAACACTACCTGGCTCATGGAAAGCAGGAGGAAATTGCGGCCTGTGACACCATTTTGCATCTAGCTCCAGCTCATTCCTTTATTCTTTCCCATCTCATTCAAGTTGGCGCATGTCTTCATTCTAGCAAAAAATAAAGTAGACACCACAAACCTGAAGTTTGCCTGTCTTACTTGGTGATCCTTTGAGAGCCAGGCCCAGAAGACCTCAGCAGTAGGCAGGCCTGTGTCGGAGGAAGCGAAGGGAACACCGAGCAGACAGTTTTGGGCAAAAGCCGGGAGGAGTATTTATCTGGGACCTGCATCATCTCTTCAAAGGTCAAGGCAACCCAGGGCATACTCCAGTTTTATTTTATCTTCTTTCAAGTCAGATGTTGCTCAGTATTCCAGGAGACCTTTAATCTCAATATCAGTCTGCAGTTTTCCCCCATATTCAGAAATCTAGTCTGTACCTTAAAGTAGATTCTTCTTAAAACACACACACACACACACACACACACACACACACACACACACACACACACACACACACACACACACACACACACACACACACACACACACACACACACACACACACACACACACACACACACACACACACACACACACACAGAGTCCTCCTATTTCATGACAATTGCCTGCCTACACAGTTAATATTACCTTTAAAAGGTTCAGCCCGCCACCGCCACCAAAATTCCTCGCCCACCAACTTAAACACTCGCGCTGTTTCTAGTTCTGTTCCAGTTGTACTGCTGAGTACAATGCATGGCCTATTACTCATTAAACGTTGAGGAGTGTGGAAGGCTTTTCAACTAAAGGAGAAACAAATCCATGCTGCTTTTCTTAGGAAACAACAACAATGCCTTACGCATGCATGCACACCACCTTTGTCATTACAGAGCACAGAGGCACTCCTCTTCTAAAATCTGAACTGCAGGGGAAGTACACCACACAAAGGCATGCATCTGACCATGCTGGTAGAGGAAGCCTCCTTCCCAATTGTAGCCAAGCACTAAGTGCCTAAATTGATCCCCAGGTATTCGCTCCCTGCTGTTCTCCATCACAGGATCCAGATCAGTCATGCCGAAACAATACAATAGGAGGATTGCTGTCTGTGGCATGGACAGGAGAGAAGACAGGGCCAAGGATTCTTCCGCAGCTGCAGCTGCAGCACACCATGAAATAATAACATTCTGAACTACAATTTCCTGTATTCTTCAGCTAACAGGGGCATTGGTCATGCCAGCCGTATGTTTCTGGGAAATGTAGTTTAGTTTAAAAGGGTCCTTCCCTAAACTCTGAGTGTCAGGCTTGAGATCAGCTTGTAAACAGGGGAAGATGAGAGAAGGTGAGCAGAAAGCTATCCAGCCAGCCTCTACATGTACAGGCTTTCTGCTGTTAAGATATGACCCTGCTGGAACAGCTGGTTTGCCGGTAATCAAGTGCTGTGCCTGGAGCTTCTTGTGGAAGAGTTCGTTAGCTATGTATCAACAAGTTGGAACCAACCTTAATAGGGCTATCAAGGTAAGTGAGATATTGAAAGAGTGGTTTTACCAGTTCCACTCTCCCTGTGAGTTTCCATGGCTGAGCAGAGGTTCAACTTCCTGAGTCCTAGGCTGATACTCTATCCACTACACCACACTGGGTATTAGTTGTGGGATACTGAGGCTCAATACTTCATGAGGTCATTGTAGCCAGCAAATACAACCAAAATGTAGAACTGTTACTCTAGTTTCTTTATCTGGTCATACGGTGTGCCGTCCTCCACAAAAGTCTTCTTATTGACATAATTGTGTCATTGGGTCTCCTACAGTGTGCACAGGAGGGATGGAATGAGTGATGACAAAAATTTCTTGTTCTCAGTGACTTTCCACTTCTCAGTATGCTGGGACTACTCACTGGGACTTCTCCCTATCACTGAGGGTTCCTGGCTCCCTGCAGAAGAGAGGCACTTGTCTGAATTAGGGAGAATTTTACGTAATACATTTTCTTGTGAATCCTACCCAGGAAAGATAACATTCTGCATAGGAATGTTAAGAATCCTGCACAGTTTGGCATTTCTTCTGCCCTTTCTAGACAATTCATGCACAGGAAATATGCCATGTGGCACAGGGATTATAAGAACCTTGTGCAGTTCAGTGTTTTTGCTGTCCTTCCTGGTGAATCCTATATAGGAAATATTCTGTCCTTTCCAGATGATTCCTGCACAGGAAAGATGCCACCCTAGGCAGAAATTGTGATAATCTCACAGAGGATGGCATCCCTTCCAGGAAAAAAATGACCACAGCATTTCAAATAAATCCTATGAGATTCTCCATGTGATTTCTTGGGGTAAGAATGTTATGTAGATCTCACTGTGAGGAGGTAAACGGATGATTTTTCTCTCAGTTTCTCTAGGAGAGCTAGAGGTTGCCATCCCTCGTTTACAGAGAATGCATTTTCTCTTGCAAAGGCTGTTGAATCCAAGACTTGAGCTGGAGAGTGACCATGTAGAAGAGTGATGTGTCATTTTTTTTTTTAAACAGAGGGCAGTCCACTATTTAAAAATCCACCAGAGGTCTCTCTACTTTTTGGAGGTGTCCTCTGTTTCGAGGACTCATGTCTGATTTAAAGTTAAAGAACCATAAGGAAAAAGATGAAGGATCATCCACAGTGAGCATCAGGACAGCAAACTCAGCGGGAGCTCAGATTCCCTAGTCGGGATCCCCCCTCAGATGGGATGTATTGTGACTCTGTTTTAATTATAAAATCATTTTTACTTTTCCATCTGTATATATCCTTCCTTCCTTCCTTCCTTCCTTCCTTCCTTCCTTCCTTCCTTCCTTCCTTCCTTCCTTCCTTCCTTCCTTCCTTCCTTCCTTCCTTCCTTCCTTCCTTCCTTCCTTCCTTCCTTCCTTCCTTCCTTCCTTCCTTCCTTCGTTTTGTATCCCCATTCCATTATTGCCAAGGCACTACTCTGGGTAGTTACAGCACATATAATAGAAAACAAAAATAAAGATAAAAACATGAAAAGCGACAACAATAACCCTAAAAACAGATGGCACTGTGAGAAATGCTCACCCCTTGTTATTTAAAAGCAGTAACCAGACAACCACAAATGCAAGCAGCACTCTTTTATTAAAAAGTACTTTTGGAAAAGTGGGTGTCCTAACTGGGTAGGCACACCTATCAATGCAGGCAGCATGATATTTATCCCCTACTCCCGACCGTATGGTCACTCCCTTGTTTCCCCATTGGTCTGGGTACTCCACGGTGTACAGCCTGTCCAATGTGCCTAAACTGATCACAGGAAGTCCCACCTTTGTTTACATCTCTCACCCCTCTCTTTTCCTAGACCCCAAACCCTTATTCACTTCTTTCCTTATTTGGCACCGTATATGTTCCCTTTCCTTAACCTCACTGCATTCATTCTAACTGATCCATTAAGTTTCTTCATTATTAACCAGGTTCATTCACTTAATCTTTTTGTCAGTACAATAGGGGACCTCCCGTATCTGTATGTTTTCTATTGGCTTCCCGGACCTCCCCTAAAATTCCTAATGTCAACTACATAATTAACGAATGCCTGTACTAATTGGTTACAGAAGCAATCTACTTAATCACAATGTCTCTGTAAGATCCTGCAAAAGCAGAACTGATTCCTCTGTTTCTCACAGCACCGACTAATCATATACAGTAAACCCAAAGTGGACTGAGGAAAGGGGGGAGAGAGAAGAGGGAGGGAAAGGAGAGGAAAGTTAGGGTCAGCGTGGAGAGCTAGCTCTTGCAATTTTGTGCAAACTATTCTAGTCCTTTGTATTCCTTTTTGGCAATGTCATGGCTTACGGCATAGAGCAGGTGCCCCTCAAATTGGCCATCAATGGTTTGTAGCTGGACAGCTGGTGAGAGTAGGCACAGGATTGCTATTTCAGTCGAGGGACCAGCATTCACACCTAAAGTTTCGCTCCTTCAATCATTTGTTTCCTCTTTTTCAGTGATGAGTACGTAGCTGCCCTATTGTATTCCCTTCCCTTTAATGTTCGATTAGTAGGACATTTTGAATGCTGCTTTGCCAACTCAGACAACTGTATTTCATTTCAGAGGGATGGAAAGGATCAGGGAAAAGGCAATAAGCTGAGAGGAATTTATCCTACCTATTTATTGCATCACGATCTTGTGTTTTCCCTCTTAGAAGTCGAGATGCAGCACAGGGAATTCCCAGATGATGCCACATCTGGGCACAGACCAGATCTACATCTGCTTGGTTGTGACAAAGACCCTGTGCAGTCTCCATCCCTTCAGACCAGGCCTGGCAGAAGAAGGATAAGGATCCCTCCATATAACAGAGGAAGTCCTGTGAGCAATAAAATATTGACAAATCAGGTATCCAGGAGATTGAGACACACGCAAACTGATGAGCTAGGACAGAAAATATTTCTCTGTTTGGCCTCTGTTTTTAGTGACCTGCTTATGTTATCCCTTGGCATCACCTGACTTCAGTCAGCACATTAGACTCTTGTCCGTGAAAGAGAACCCAAGGATGTTCTTTCTACTCGTCTCTCTAGAAATCTGCTTTCTTTCTGCCTCTTCTCAGTCACTTGACTACGTAAGCTCAACTCTTGTAATTTTTTTTAATGTACAAAGAAATATGGGCATTTGTGAAATAATTTTATTAGATAGATTAGGGACAATTTTGCTTTTATGAGCTTTAATACAATGGCATCGTTCTTTTGAAAATTCTATTCATCTTTATTTGATTCCTGTTTAAGTATATTTCGATGGACAGGGTGGTTTACCATTTTTCATCACAGTTGTAAAGTTATGGTGAAGATTTAATTATGTTAAAGAAATTATAGAGTCATTTCACAAGAAAAAATTGAAATATTAATTAATCTATGCACCATCCCTTCAAGCCATGTCCCTTCAGGCTTCTGGCAAGTCTGAAAGATGCCTTTCCACCCCTCTAGGGTTGCCAATTCTGCCCCAAAGGCTTACAAAAAGGGAAGGAATTAGCTTTCCACTGAAATCAGCTAAACTATTCGCAAAAATAAAACTGGGAAGGATTTTTTCACTGGAAGGGGTCTTCAGTGCAGAATGGGTTCTACAAGCCCAACAGAATGTTCCTGGGTAGTGCATGCAGTCTGTGGGACTCATGCTGACAGCTGTGATTCATCAATATGAAGAATCCATATCTAGAAAGAGAGGATGCTCAAGTGTCAAAATAGGTGTATTTGTAAAAATACAATGGCTCTAAAAACATGAACAGACAGCATCAGCATTTGTAAGTCCTAATTCTCATGGCCAGATCCCAATCTTGGATTTATGCTCATGTAAACATAATTGTACAAATTGCTGGAGTGAATCGTCCCTAATTAACAAGTTGTCACATACTTTCCTAGCTGCCCACAAAGTGCCTTAAAAAAACTTTATTCAAAGGCAGATTGAGAGATCTAAAAGGCATTCGATACCACGCAGGGTACAGAGACCGCCAGAGATTAACAGTACAATCCAATGTCTCTCTAGTCAGAGCTGAGTCTCACAGAGTTCAGTAGGCTGCACTACTAAACAAACACACCAAAAAATTTGAGGAAAGTGTGAGAGAAACTAGGAGTTGGAGAACTATTTTACAAAACTAGCTCTCCTCAAATGAATCAGGCAGTTTCATAAATTTTTAGTCCAGTCACTATTTCTCTCTAGTCCTAGCTAAGTGTGTGGAAAATGGAGTTTGAGCCTTTACTCGGTGAGTGAAGGCATCAAGCTGGGCTCTTCAGAGGAGCAGCATAATGATACCAATAATCGTTATGCACAGTAACTTCATAGCAGTGGAAGCTGCAAGAGGACCACTGGGCTGTGTATCTTCCCTATCAGAATAGTGTCTGAAATTAGGCAGAATCTATCTACTCAAGACATGCACAGTTTAATACTGAAACCAGCTACAGTATATGGAATCATATTTTGCCTGGACAGTATTAGTCTTCTTCTTTTTAAAATTGAGCTAAGTGATTTATTTAACCATGTAAAAAATTTTAAAATAATATCTTGATCCGTTAAAAAAAAAAAATCTGGGCTTGGAAACAGCACTATAAAAATTTAGACTGGACATTACAGCCAGAAGATACAAGCATCAGACCAGGGCACCACCCGAGCATGGGGTCTGAGAACATAGCATGGACTAGTTTGGGGACAATACCTTAGCACTATAGAATAGGTCTGGGGATAGAGCCCTGCTTAAAAGCTGTGTGTTCTCCAAAGGCAGGGGTGTAGGACCTCAGGCTCTAGTGATGAATCTGGGCTTCCTAAAATCCCAAATAAGCCCTTTACAATTTTAGGTGTTTCTTCCATCATCCTTCTATGTTTTTCTTTCCTTTTTGCTACAGGAATTGTCTTTTCAAAGTTTTTCCCAAAAATCACCTCTAGTTTCAACCCACAGTTCTTCTGGATCTTGGTCAATTTAGTTTGGCAATGCAAGTTGGTTCTTTAGGTGGACTTTAAAGTCATCAAAAATTGTTTAAATTATATTTTGGTACTAAGATTATTTTAGTGTTCTTTTTCAGCTTTACTATAATGTTTGATCTTAACAGTTCGTGATCAGTACCATAATCTGTTGCTGGTCTTGTTTTGGAAGAAAGAATACAGTTTATCTGTGTCCTGCTTCTGATTACGTAGTCTATTTGATTTCTATATTGGTCATCTGGTGATGTCCACGTGTAGTCATTTGTTCAATTGCTTGAAGCATGTATTTGTGATAAGCAGATTGTTGACTTTCCAGAAATCTATGAGTCATTCTCCTGATTAATTTCTGACCCCTAGGCCAAATTTCCCAACAAGATTTGTTTCTACTTTGTTTCCTATTTTTGCATTCCAGTCACCTGTGATTATAAGCATGTCTTACTTTAGTATGTGATCAAATTCCTCCTGGATGCTTGTGTAAAAGTGTTCGGTTTCATCTCCAGCATCTGAAGTTGGAACATAGACTTGAATAATGGTTATGTTTATAGGTTTTCCTAGAAGTCTGGTGGATATTATTCTGCCATGACTTACATTATTGCCTCTAACTACATGTGCTATATCTTGCCTCAGTATCAGAGCCACTTCATTTCTTCTGAGTTTTGTCATTTCCATTTGTAGTTGTCTGACTGAAAATGTCCTATTCCAGGCCACTTTTTTTTCACTGACACCAAGCACTGCAATGCTTATACAGTACATTCAATTTTTTTGCTTTATAGGTTCCATTTTACTTCATTCATACTTCTCATATTCCATGCCACCTTCTGCACAGTATTAATGAAAGTTAGCTTTAGCATAGTAAGTCACTATTAGAGTAAATCTATTTGAATCAGTGGAACTTATAGAGGGATTGACTCACAAATGCCCACCGATTCAGTGGCTCTAGGGTGATTTGCTATACAAACTGACAAGATTCTGACCGTTTATAAAAAATGCAAGATGGGGGGAGGAACCTGGACTCCCCCCCCCCACTTTTCTGGGAAACAGTCACAAAGCAAAATATCCAAAATGAACAAATCAAACAGGCATTCCCCACCCCCTACTGGTTATCTTATCACAGTGCACAGCACATGAAAAGCAGGGAAGGGAAAGGATTAGCCCTCGCAGTGCAGTGGAATCCAATTCCCATGATCTCTCATCATTGACTTTGCTAAATAGATCTGACGGGATCTTCAAATCCAACAACATCTGGAGTCAGGCTGTAGACCCTCAATTGTCTAGTTCTCTCTCACACAAGGACCACAAATTGCAACCTCTTCCCCCCCCCCCACTAGTGAAAATGTCAAGGAATTTCCTTACACCCTTGCTTGAGTTCTTACTCTGGTGATAACAGTATTCTGCACACAAAGATGCCCATTTCATGCAGTTATTCAAAACTGCCAACTGCGCCAAAATGGGCCGGCTGCCACTTTATTTAAAAATATGGAGCACTGGATTGTTTTCATACCATTTGTCTTTCCATCCTTCTCCTCCTTCTCCTCCTTCTCCTTCTTCAACTTCAAAGGCATCCACTCTATTTGAAGGGCTGCCACATCCCAAGTCTGGGTTAAAATGGGCGGGATAGAAATCCAATAATAAAATAATAAAATAGATAAAAAGAAGGAAGAAAATGAGGGCCTTGGAGTTGCCTGTTAAGAGTCAGCACCCCAACAGCAGACCAAGTCTGGAAACTGATTGCATCCCATCAGCTTTCCATTTCTAGCAAGAGGTCTTGCAGTTCCAGTCATAGAAGTAAAGTTTGAATTTCTATCTCTACCTAACATTTATTGTGTGCAAAATTTGTACAAATCTTGGTTTACTGCCTTTCATTTGAACTTGACAGGTGATAGACCATGTCAATGTCTAACCAAATTAAGCCACACAGTAGTGAAAACCCAAAATAAATAATGGGCAGGTGGATCCTTCTTGCTGCTCGCTATACATGTGTGGTATTTGGTTTTTCTCTGTCCCTGTCTTCTTATTATTAGTTGTAATCTCATGGGTGATGTCGTGCTTATTTTTGGCTTCTCCAGTTCTGCTAGATCCCTCTCTGCTTCCTCTCTCAGTTATTTTCCAAGGAAATTGTGTGTGTGTGTGTGTGTGTGTGTGTGTGTGTGTGTGTGTGTGTGTGTTTTGTGTTTGGAGTCTTCCAAAATTTGGGGCTTAGCAACTTCTGTTTTCTGTTTGCTTTTGCTGATCTCCCACAGTGCACCAAAAAAAAAGACCTTTAAAAAGAGCACAACTGCATTTTATAATGTAGCAGAAAAAACTGATGACTGAAATAAAGGGATTTAATTCCCCAGGACACTCGTAGCAAGAGAAAACTGAAATTAACACTGTGCCCAACTCAGCCTATAGAAACCAAAAAGTTTAGTAACCCAAGGAAAAATGTGCTGGAAGTTTGCCTCATCAGTCCAATCAATCATAATGAAAAGGAAGTATGGGACAGTTTGAGAAGGTGTTCAGAGAGTTAGGAATCAATGATTTCCTTTGGAGATTAACTTCCTTGTTGCACTTTTGTAAGGAATCAATGGGTTGCATTTGATTGTGGCTTAGCCTTAGAAAAAAGCACTCCTGCTCGCTCAGGGTGGGACACCCAATTTTTAGTTGTCCTGACACCCAAGTGAGTGTTGCCCTAGAGACCAAATCCTGCATCTCACCAAGTCTCTCATCTTCAAAAGCCATTTTCAGGGAGGGTTTAAGGAAGCCTGGGTAACCAGTGAAAAATCAAGCATCCCAACTGGTAGGAGTAACAGTTCACTTTGCTAAGGCAAAGCAGCCTCTGGATTCAACTGAAGATACTCTAATCACTCTGAACAGGGTGTGTGGATAGATTGTGGATGACTGGGTACCATCCCCACATGGATCCAGGAATCTGATGCCAGATTCCCCCTTTCCCCCATGCACTCCACCACTCCATGCACATCTCATGTGCACAGGTATTAGGGGGAAGAGTGGTGACCTGCCACTGCTGGCAGCATGGCATTGCACAAAGATGGTCACAGGGCTTCCTCTGATGTAAGTATTTATTTATTTATTTATTTATTTATTTATTTATTTATTTATTTATTTATTTATTTATTTATTGGACTTATATACCGCCCCATAGCGCTACAAGCACTCTCCGGGCGGTTTACAATTTAATTATACAGGCTACACATTGCCCCCCCAGCAAGCTGGGTACTCATTTTACCAACCTCGGAAGGATGGAAGGCTGAGTCAACCTTGAGCCGGCTACCTGGAATTTGAACCCCAGGTCGTGAGCACAGTTTTAGCTGCAGTACAGCGTTTTAACCACTGCGCCACGAGGCGCAGTAATGGACCTTTAGAAATTTTAGAAGGCATCTAGTTGGTTGCAGGTGGAGTGTAACATCAGTAGGCAGCTCTCCTTGATCTGGACCCAGCCTCTGTTGTATAGGGAAAGATCATGACGTGCACCAACACATGACAGTAGGATTTCTCCTTATGCAAGGAAATACTGGATACTCCCTCGTACAAGCTTGGGAGATGAATCTCTGCTCATGCAACAATGAACAATGAAAAGGGAATCTGCCTTTTCAGTCAAGGGTCTATATGAAAAAGTAACTTATGGCAGTTGGTAAAGGCGAGTTATGTTTCTTTTACAATTAAACACGATGAATTACAGAGCAATCCTCCATGTCTACTCAGAGGGAGGCACAGTGAGCTTCACTGAAATGTACTCTCAGTTGAGTCTCACAGGGCTGTAGCTTCAGTCTCTTTTTGAAAGCCGTTTATTACCCTGCTAAGTTATTTGGTCAAATAAGACTGAAATCCTATCCATGCTCTTACGTTGACCTGGGAGCATGCCAAATTGTATACACTGGCACATACTTCTGAGTAAACATGCTCAGGTTCAGGCTTTACCAGTGCTATTTTTTCATTGCAAGTTACCCCAGTTCAGATTACATTGTAATCTGTACTCTAGAACAGTGCTTCTCAGCCTTGGGAAACCTAGGTGTTCTTGGACTGCAACTTCCAGAAACCTTCATCACTAGCTGTGCTGGCCAGGATTTCTGGGACTTGCAGTCTAACTTGTGGGTTACTCAAGGCTGGGAACCACTGCTCTAGTAGAAAAGGAATGTACAGTATTCAATTCTATATTCTTCCCTATTTATGGCTGCTCTGGCACATAAATCTTCTGAAGCTGAATTTGGGAAAGTTATTTTTGGGACTGAAACTGCCAGAGTCTGCATGCCAACATACCTAATGCTCAAATCATGTAACTCCATGTTCAATAGGAAATGTTTATGTAACACTTTAAAGTTCAGCTTACTATCTGCTTACTATTGATGAATCTTGCAAACACAATTTCACAAGAGACGTCTCTTCTTATCAGCATTCATATAACAGACGACATGAACATTTATAACAACAATAAAATGCTACAATGTGTGCACTCAGGTCCTTGGCAATAACACCAACACAGAGGTTGCTTGTAGAATTTGCAAAGTTCAAATGTTCCTTGATTTCCAAGTCTGACAAAAATCCAAGATATCTTCCTCAGCTGGGTTGAGTATCCATCACACAGGAGAATCTTCAAAAACCCTCTAATAAAAAAAATACCAGTACATGAATTTATTTAGATTCATCCCTCCAACACAAACATATAAAATTATACTTAAATATTCAGCTCTCCTACTCTTTCTGAGATTCAAACCTCCTCTTACTCACAGCCCTTCTCTTTCTCAGCCCCACCCCTTCGGGCTGAACCAATATTTCAGAAGGGTTACATTTATGCTGACTTCTCAATTTGTAGCAATTCACCACTGCAAGTTATGCTGCTGGCACTACATTGGTGGAAATGCACAATAGGATTTTAATGTAGACCATGGAATGGAGATAAAGGTTGAAGAAAGTGACTGATCCATCAGACCAATGTGAGGAGCATGTGGTTAGACCTGAACAGAGTTTGAATAATGATTCTAAACGATGCATTCGGAATCAAATAGTCCTGGATTTCTCTCCAGCAAAGAAGCAGTAACATTCATTTCCTTTGAACAGAGGCTGATCGGTCCTGTTTTTGCATGTATGCCATATGTGCTGCCTGCCCTAGCAGGGAGAACTGCAAAGGTGGACAGCTTTAAAAAGGAGTGGGGTGGATTGCTCAAACACTTGCGGATGCTATAAACCAAACAGCACCAAAAGTGATCCAAATAGCAAGCTGTTCTGCCAATGCAGATGTGCTGTGAGACTGAGAAAAGCTGCTATGAAGGAATTAGCAAAGATTCTTCAGAGTATAGATGTGCTCCTGGAGACCAAAGCCGGGATCATCCATGGTATTCTTGATTACTATGTACAGCATGAAAGTTGGACAATGAAGAAAGCTGACAAGACAGAAAAATTGACTCATTTGAAACATGGTGCTGCAGCAGAGGTTTACCAATATCACGGACCACCAGAAAGATAAATCAATGTGTTCTAGATCAAACCAAGTCTAATTTTCACCAGAAGTTAAAATGACTAAAGTGAGAATGACATACATGGGACATATCATAAGAAGACAAGACTCACTGGAAAAGCCAGTACAGTAATGTTTGGAAAAGTGGAAAGCAATGGGAGAAGATGACCCAACATGAGGTAGACTGACTCAATAAACAAAGCCACATCCTTTAGTCTGCAAGACTGAAGCTGTTAATGATAGGAATGGTCAGAGATCACTGATTTATAGACTCCATATGATGGAAGTGGCTTACAAAAGTCTAGTACTATACTGTATTTTATCCCAGTTATAAAAGTATTTTAAGGACTTTTCTCTTCTACCCTCTTTCCCCCTTTTAATATTCTTCCCTTTAGCTAAACTTGGTTATCTTCTGTAAGTTTTGATGCACCATAACAGTTGTTACCTTGTTGAGCCTTTGTGCATTAGGACCACAGCTTTGAAAAGTTATCTGTTCTGGACTCCATTCCCACCCCGAGAATCCACTAGCCACCTTGTGAAAGTATATACAGTATTCTGAATTATTACTGTCCCCCCCTCTCCCTCCTCCTCCTAGCCATTCTCTGATCATGACTCCACGATGGTTTTTCCCCACTGGCTTCTCTTCTATCTCTCTCACAGAAGGCTTGAGACAGAACAGACTTAAAGAAGGATCTCCTGGAGCGTTGGCTAGGATCAAGGAACAGTTCCACTGGGAATATTGCATGCTGCTTACTCTCTGGAATATCTCCAGCCTCTGGTGCTAGCTCATATACGATGATCAGTAATTTGGAATCCACTGATCTTGCTTCATAATTGTGGTTTGAACTGAAGACCCAACGTACAGAATTCCTCCGTAGGAGATGTTTAGAACTTTGAAATCAATGGAACTTCTACACAAAGGCACGGAGGGCTGAGAGAGTAAATGCTTTCAGAATGGACAGGGTATGTGTGTGTCCTTTTTCCTAATGTTTCCTAGGCTAAGGCTTAACCAGTGCATTACATCTGTGCTTAAACATGATTAGCCCATTATGCTGAAAGACAAGTCAGTGAATGATTTTAAATTACCGACTTCTAATTTATAAGCTGTACCCAGTTCGACCGAGCAGTCATGCTATTAATTTAATACACATGGCATGACATTCTATTTCCACTCCCATCTCCAAAAAAATGACTTCTGAAAGGAATCTGCTTCCCTTAGGTAATTTATAATAATTACCAGCAGACACTGTGCATCAGCAAGATGATTTACTTCCTGTTATAATGGCTAATTCAGAGGCTCCTTCCAAAGTACTTTAGGAATGAAGATCCACTCTTAGAGGGTCAATCAGGCAAATTTTCCCATCTCATAAATGCATTTCCAAAGGTTCCTGCTTGGTAAAACAACTACCAGAGAAGCAGCAGGAGCTGTATCTCTGCAGAACTGTGTCCATTTCTGTAGCTGTGAGTACTTCTGATGTGTATTTGAATGAATTAAGGTAAACTACAAGCCGTATGCTGGAGTTAACTCACCAGGGTAAAAATCCTAAATTAACATATTGTCATACATATGAAAATAATAATCAGAAAGAAGATTTTCAGATATTTTTATTAATTTATTTACTACTTACTATAGCACATTTTTACACAGCCTTATTGTATTTGATCTATGAACCGTGGTAAGCTGGATGTGATCAAACAGGAGATGGCAAGAATAAACATTGACATCCTGTGCATCAGTGAACTAAAATGGACAGGAATGGGTGAATTCAATTCATACGATTATCATATCTACTATTGTGGGCAAGAATACTGTAGAAGAAATGGAGTAGCCCTGATAGTCAACAAAAGAGTAGGAAAAGCTGTACTGGGATACAATCTCAAAAATGATAGAATGATTTCAATACAAATCCAAGGCAGACCTTTCAACATCACAGTAATCCAAGTTTATGCACGAAACACCAATGCTAAAGAGGCCGAAATTGACCAGTTCTATGAAGACTTACAATGCCTTCTAGAACTGACACCAAAGAAAGATGTTCTTGTCATTATAGGGGACTGGAATGCTAAAGTAGGGAGTCAAGAGAGAAAAGGAACAACAGGTAAGTATGGCCTTGGAGTTCAAAATGAAACAGAGCAAAGGCTAATAGAGTTTTGTCAAGAGAACAAGCTGGTCATCACAAACACTCTTTTCCAACAATACTCTTTTCCTCTATACATTAACTTTGCCAGATGGCCAATACCAAAATCAGTTTGATTATGTTCTCTGCAACCAAAGATGGAGAAGCTCTACAGTCAGCAGAAACAAGACCTGGAGCCAATTGTGACTCTGATCATCAGCTTCTTATAGCAAAACTCAAGCTTGAACTGAAGAAAGGAGGAAAAACCACTGGTCTAGTCAGGTATACAGTGGTGCCTCGCTTAGCGATCGCTCCGTTGAGCGATAAAATCGCTTAGCGATGGGGTTTTGCCCATCGCCAGAGCAATCGCTTAGCAATGGCCCCTATGGGGAAAAAAATCACTTTGCGATGATCGCGGGGAAGCGATCATCGCAAAGCCCCCATTTTCGGCTAGCTGACCGGCGGTTCCAAAATGGCTTCCGGAAAACAAAATGGCCACCCGCTGGGTTGCCTCGCTTTAGAGGCACCGAAAATGGCCACCGCAATGGAGGAGCTTCGCATAAGGTTAGTTTTAAAGCCCATAGGAACGCATTAAACAAGTTTTAATGTGTTTCTATGGGCTTTTAAAAATCGCTTAGCAACTAAATCCCTTAGCGACGTTTTTTCCTGCATGGATTAACGTCGCTAAGCGAGGCACCACTGTAATCTAAACCAAATCCCTTATGAATACACAGTGGAAGTGAAGAACAGATTCAAGGAACTAGTTTTGGTGGACAGAGTGCCTGAAGAACTACGGATTCGTTGGAGCTCTATGGAACAATGGAGGCTCGTAACATTGTACAGGAGGCAGCAACAAAAACATCCCAAAGAAAAGGAAATGCAAGAAAGCAAAGTGGCTGTCCAACAAGGCCTTACAAATAGCAGAGAAGAGAAGGGAAACAAAATGCAAAGGAGATAGGGAAAGTTACAGAAAATGGAATGCAGACTTCCAAAGAATAGCAAGGAGAGACAAGAGGGTCTTCTTAAATGAACAGTGCAAAGAAATAAAGGAAAATAATAGAAAGGGAAAAACCAGAGATCTGTTTAAGAAAATTGGAGATATTAAAGGAAAATTTTGTGCAAAGATGGACATGATAAAGGACAAAAATGGTAGGGACCTAACAGAAGCAGAAGACATCAAGAAGAGGTGGCAAGAATACACAGAGGAATTCTACCAGAAAGATCTGCATGTCGCGGACAACCCAGATAGTGTGGCTGCTGACTTTGAGGCAGACATCCTGGAGAGTGAAGTTAAGTGGGCCTTAGAAAGCATGGCTAACAACAAGGCCAATGGAGGTGATGGCATTCGAGTTGAACTATTTATAATCTTAAAATATGACACTGTTAAGGTGCTACACTCAATATGCCAGAAAGTTTAGAAAACTCAGCAGTGGCCAGAGGACTGGAAAAGATCAGTCTACATCCCAATCCCAAAAAAGGGCAGTGCCAAAGAATATTCCAACTACCGTACAATTGCACTCATTTCACATGCTAGCAAGGTTATGCTCAAAATCCTACAAGATAAGCTTCAGCTGTATGTGGAGCGAGAACTCCCAGAAGTACAAGCTGGATTTCGAAGAGGCAGAGGAACTCGAGACCAAATTGCTAACATGCGCTGGATTATAGAGAAAGCCAGAGACTCTCTTTATAAGATGTTGCCATTGTCATCTTACAGTTTCTAGACCACAGCCCTTGCCATTTTTCTAAGTCAATATTGTACCCAAAAATTTTTGCCCATTGAACCATCGTTTCTTTGACCTGTTCATCCTCCATTTTCCAATTTAAAAGGTATTTATATACTTTCCTAATTAATTTGTCATCTGATGTTAACATTATTTGGTCAAAAGTTGTCTGTTCTTTATAAAAATCGTACATTTTTAGGTCCCGTTCATATCTTGATTGTATTTGCCTTATAGACCACCACGATGCATCTAACCTCTGGTCTATAAGGTCTTGTTTTGGCTTTAATCGCCTATCTTTGTCTAAAATATCTGTATAAGTCAAAAATTTTCTAACATTCAAAAGGTTGGGATGAACAAATGCTTCTATGGGTGAAACCCATCTTGGTATTTTCGTGTACTGTACATTTTCATTTTTATTTTTTCCCATATTATATACAAGGAGTTTCTAATATAATGGTTTTGAAAATACCTATGAGATTTGGCTTTCTGATACCATAAAAAGGCATGCCAACCCAACTGTAGATCATGTCCTTCTAAATACAGAAGTCTCTTGTTTTTCAGGCTAATCCATTCTTTCAGCCAAGTTAGAGCAGATGATTGGTAATATAAGGTCCAGTCCGGTAAACCAAATCCTCCATTTTCCTTGGATTCTTGGAGCATTTTTAGTTTGATTCTGGCTTTCTTCCCTTGCCAAATATATTGTAGTATCACTTTGTTTAGATCGTCAAAGTATTTCTTCTCTATTTTCACTGGCACTGTTTGGAACAAGAAAAGTAGCTTTGGCAAAATGTTCATTTTGATTGTTGCAATTCTTCCTAATAGTGATAGTTGTAAGTTTTTCCATTTTTCTAGATCTATTTTTATTTGGTTAAATAGTTTCATATAATTATCTTCTTTTATAGTTACACATCTAGCAGTTAAATATATTCCTAGGTACTTAACTTTTTTAACTATTTGTAAATCTGACATCTTTGAGAGTTGATTTTTTTGCTTGGCTGTCAAGTTTTTCACTATAACTTTAGTTTTTTCTTTATTTATCTTCAATCCTGCTACCTTCCCAAATTCATCAATTTTGTCCAGTAGTGTCAATGTTGTTTCCAATGGGTCTTCCAATATAAACACCAAGTCGTCTGCAAATGCTTGTAGTTTATAGCTCTCGTCCTTTATTTTGGTACCTTTAATCTCTGGGTCGTTCCTCACATTCCTATTTAATACCTCCAGAGTTAATATAAATAGCAATGGAGAGAGTGGACATCCTTTCTTGTGCCTTTTTTAATATTAATATTATCCGTCAGTTCACCATTTACAATTACTTTAGCTATTTGTTCATTATAGATTGTCTCAATTACATTTGTAAAGTTTTTGCCAAAATCCATAGCTTTTATTTGCTGTATCATAAATTGCCAGTTCACATTATCAAAGGCTTTTTGGGCATCCAAAAAGATTAATGCCATTTGCTTCTCTGAATGTACCTCATAATATTCTAATATGTCCAAAATTATCCTTAGGTTATACCTTAGTTGTCTTTTTGGCAAAAATCCATTTTGGTCTGAGTGGATGAACTCCATTAAAAACTTTTTCAATCTTTCCGCTATAATTACTGCAAAGATTTTATAGTCCACATTCAACAGTGATATTGGTCTAAAATTTTTTATATGTGTGGAGTCCGTATCTTCTTTTGGTATTAACGTGATATATGCCTCTAGCCATGCCTTGGGTATTTTAGCTTCTAGTAGGACTTCATTGCAGACCTCTTTTATTGGTAAGCTTATTATATCTTGGAAGGATTTATAAAATTCCGCTGGTAATCTGTCTGGTCCTGGAGTCTTATCATTTTTTTGTTTTTTAATTGCTTCCGTTACTTCCATCATTGTTATTTTCTCATTTAAGAGATTTTTAATGTTTTCTGGTACTTTAGGGAGATTTGCTTTTTTAATATATTGTATTATCTTTTCAAGAGAAACTTCTTGAGTGTCATAGAGATTAGCATAGTATTCTTTAGTTATTTTTTTATTTGCTCTTTTTTATATTGGAGGTCTCCGTTTTGATCTTGTAGCTTCGTTATCAGTCTTTTTTGTTTTTCTTTTTTCAGTCTATAGGATAGCCATCTTCCAGGTTTGTTGGCATTCTCGAAGAAATTTTGTTTAGCTCTTTTGACTTGTTGAGCTAATTCTTCTGATTCTATTAAGTTTAATTTATGTTTCACTATCTCCATCTGGTTTTTAAGAGTTTTCTTCTGCGGTTCGTTTTGTAGCTCTAGCTCCAGTTTTTTGAGTTCTTCTTTCAGTTTTGTAAGTTGTTGATTTTTCCTTTTATTCCTCTTGGCTATATATGATATGGCCAATCCTCTGAAGTATGCTTTAGCTGTGTCCCAGATTGTCTGCAGGGATGTTTCCTCTTTTTTATTCTCTTTGAAGAAGAGTTCCATTTCTTTTTTAGTTCTTTCCACAAATTCTTTATCCATCAAAATTTCCTGATTTAAAGTCCATCTTGTCTTTTCTTTTCTCCTTCCTTTCCACCGCATTTTCATTGGATTATGGTCTGCCCAAATATTGGTTTCTATTTCTACTTCCTGAATTTCAGTTTTTAATTCTGAGGATAGCCAGATCATATCTATTCTCGACCAGGATTTATGTCTATTTGAATAGAAGGTAAATTGAGAGCTTTTAGTATTTGTTTCTCTCCATATATCTTGTAATCCTAATTCTTCTGCCATCTGAAAGAAAACATTTGGCAGTCTTCTCCTTCCATTTTTCCCTTTTTTGCCATTTTTATAATCTAATCTCTCATCTACAATTGCATTAAAGTCACCTAATATGCAGATGTTTTGGTAGTCTTTTTCCAATATTGTTTTGTATAGCTTACGATAAAATTTTTCTTGTTTACTATTAGGTGCATATATTGCTACCTTCAAGACCTTTTTTTGATTTATTGTTATTTCTACCATTAAGATTCTCCCTTCTTCATCAGAATACATATGTTTAGAATTTAACTTTTCTTTCACATACAAAGCTACTCCTCTTTTCTTTTGTTGTGCAGCTGAGTAGTAGAGCTTCCCAATCTTCGGGTAGATCAGATATTTGTAATGCTGTTGTTTGATGTGTGTTTCTTGAAGACAAATTACATCTGCTTTGGTTTTTTTAGTTTTGAAAAAATATGATTTCTTTTTCTTGGTGCGTTCAAACCATTAATGTTCACTGAGAAGATCCCAATTTCATTCTCCATCTTGTTTACTTGTATTTAGGTTCAATGGGCACAAAATTTTGGATACAATATTGACTTTGAAAAATGGCAAGAGCTGTGGTCTAGAAACTATAAGATGACAATGGCAACATCCTATAAAGAGAATCTATATAAAATGTTTTATAGATGGCATTTACCTTCTGATAGATTAGCTAAGATGTACTCTAACAGGTCAAGTAAATGTTGGAAATGTCATAAAAAAACTGGAACCTATTATCACCTCTGGTGGACTTGTGATAAAGCAAAACATTTTTTACAAATACATACATGGCTTGTTAAAATAATCAAAAAACATGTAGATTTTAGGCCAGAGCTCTTTCTGTTAGGTATAATACCAGAAAGTGTTGATAGACAAAATGTATATTTAATACTGCATATTCTAACAGCGGCGAGGATTATTTATGCACAGTACTGGAAAAATGAAGGAACACCTACGGATCAAGAAATAATTAAAAAGATATTGGACTGCGCCGAAATGGACAGACTAACACTGAAAATCAAAGGAAAAGAAGATACAAAATATTATCAAACATGGGACTTATTCTATCAATGGTTAGAAGGATGTTGTATAGATTAGGAGTGTAATGTGTGTAGTAGTTATATTACAAATGATTATAAGCCGTACCCTGGTGACACGATGTTAAACCAATATGGATGTGTTTAGTCGTTTAGTCGTGTCCGACTCTTCGTCGGACACGACTAATGTGTGTAGTAGTTATATTACAAATGATTATAAGCCGTACCCTGGTGACACGATGTTAAACCAATATGGATGGATTTATATAATTAAAAAAAAGTTAAAAAAAAAAGAAAGCCAGAGAGATCCAGAAGAACATCTACTTTTGCTTCATTGACTATGCAAAAGCCTTTGACTGTGTGGACTACAGCAAACTATGTCACGTTTGTAAAGAAATGGAAATGCCTGATCACCTTATCTATTTCCTGAGAAATCTATATGTGGGACAGGAAACAACAGTTAGAACTGGACATGGAACAACTGATTGGTTCAAAATTGGGAAAGGAGTACGACAAGGTTGTATATTGTCTCCCTGCTTATTTAACTTATATGCAGAATACATCATGCGAAAGGCTGGACTGGAGGAATCCCAACCCGGAATTAAGATTGCCGGAAGAAATATCAATAACATCAGATATGCAGACGATACCACTCTGATGACAGAAAGTGAGGAGGAATTAAAAAACCTCTTAATGAGGGTGAAAGAGGAGAGCACAAAAAATGGTCTGAAGCTCAACATCAAAAAAAAACTAAGATCATGGTCACTGGTCCCATCACCTCCTGGGAAATAGAAGGGGAAGATATGGAGGCAGTGACAGATTTTACTTTCTTGGGCTCTATGATCACTGCAGAGACATCACCTTGCCGACAAAGATCCGCATAGTCAAAGCTATGATTTTTCCAGTAGGTATGTATGGAAATGAGAACTGGACCATAACAAAGGCTGATTGCCGAAGAATTGATGCTTTTGAATTGTGGTGCTGGAGGAGACTCTTGAGAGTACTCTGGACTTCAAAGAGAACAAACCTATCCATTTTGAAAGAAATCAACCCTGAGTGCTCACTGGAAGGACAGATTCTGAAGCTGAGGCTCCAATACTTTGGCCATCTGATGAGAAGAGAAGACTCCCTGGAAAAGACCCTGATGTTGGGAAAGTGTGAAGGCAAGAGGAGAAGGGGATGACAGAGGATGAGATGGTTAGACAGTGTCACCAAAGCTACTAACATGAATTTGACCCAACTCCGGGAGGCAGTGGAAGACAGGAGGGCCTGGCATGCTCTGGTCCATGGGGCCACGAACAGTCAGATATGACTTAACGACTAAACAACAACAAGAACATTGTATTTGATTCCTATTTGTTCTTGAAATAACTGAACACCAGCTGGGAAAAATGGATGGTCTGAATTGACCCAGCATCATGTTATCCTGATTACAATATTGCAAAGCAGTGTTGCAAAGTGCAGCTGGCTATAGAAGTAACAGGTCCCCAGTGTGGTGCAGTGGACAGAGTAATGGATTAGGACTCAGGAGATTTGAGTTTGATTTCCTGACTCTGCCATGAAAACTCGTGTGTGTGTGTGTGTGTGTGTGTGCGTGCGTGCGTGCGTGCGTCCGTGCGTGCGTGCGTGCATGCATGCGTGCGTGTGTTTTGCAGCACAACTTTCTCAACCAAAAATTCAGCCTGAAAGGATTTTTGGATTTTATAAAAAGAAAGGAGGGAACAGTTAAAAGGAGAAAAGTTCCAAAATCTTACAAAAGAGCTGCAAAAGATACTCCTAGCAAAATGGAGCAATTCTCAAGCAATTTAAGAGAAAATAGCAAAGGCTAAACTCATCTAGCTAAGACTCACATAACTTAGTAGAAAAGTAGCTTGGATGTAGGACATATGGCTTCTTAGAACAGCAGTGAGCTAGAGCCACTTCCTTCAAGGTAATCTAAGCTATCTAATTAGGCTTCCTAATCGCTTTTATACAACTAAATGGTGCCATTACACACCAGTTACCATCAAGACAATAGCATTTCCCTCCTGCAGAAAATCTGCATAACTCCTGGGGAAGGAAGCAGGTTGGCTTTTTGAAGTCCAGAGTTAAACCCTTTTTGGGTTGCTTTGATAAAAGACAAGCATGGAAGAAGCATCAGTTCCTCTCTCAGTCTTTTCTTTGAAGTATTCATGAACAGGAGGTGAACTGACAGTGTGAATTATCCTTCTGTTCTGGGCACACGCTGGCCTCTGCCTGTTTGGTCAGCTTCCTGGGCAATCACAACAGAACCATCAAAACATCTTGTACCTTAATTCCATCCTTCATATTCTCCAGTTCCTGCACACCTCTTACCTTGAAAAACCCTGTTAGGGTTGCTATAAGTCATTTCTGACGTGATGGTACATCACAACAACAATAAGAATAACAATATAGGAGTAAGATTTGATTTATTTCATAAATTGATGCCACACTTTTCCTTTCTACCATAGCACTCAAGTTGGTTTACAGCAACAATTAAACAACAATAAAAGATAACATAAGTTCCAAATTGAAGCACTGACACAAACCACAGATAAAAGCATTTCACCAAGTATTCCCACCCCCCCCAGTATTTGCTGTTAGAAGAAGTAATAATCCTAAGGTAAATCATTCATCATCTTCATAAAACTGCAGAGTTGGAAGTGACCATATGGTTCAAGTCCAGCCCCTGTCAAGGAGGCACACTGGGGAATTGAACTCCCAGCCTCTGGCTCCACCTAAACCGCTGAGCTATCAAACACAAAACAATTGAGTCAACTCAATATCTTGTCTGAACAAAGATATTTGGAGGTGATGATGAAAGGTCATCAATAAGAAGGCTAAAAGGAAGAAACGACCATTACTCTGAAATCTGCATGGCGGTGCCATGTGTCTAGTTGCTGTGTATGCTTTGAATTGTGTAGTTGTTTGAGACATTTGTGTAAGTGTGTGTTCTGCCTTACAAAACAAACCTTTCTTTTTCTTTTTCATTGTTTGTGTGAGTGCGTAGCAGTGGGGAAAGATTTAATTGTGTGATAATAATTATGGTACCCTGTGGAAAATTATCCATCTGCATGGTTATTCAAACAAGAAGTTCTGTACATCAGAGGTGGGCAATCTGTGGTCCCAGGGCCAAAGGCAGTTCTTGTCCTGGTCACATGCTGTATTCCCCAAACCATCCTCAGCTTGATGTGTTTGGAACCCTGCAAGCTCAACCCATCCTTTCCCAAATATCTCACTAGGTTGGGAGGAAGCAAGGGAGAGAGAGCAAAAGAAAGCAGACTGGGGGAAAAAGAGCAGTGGGAACAGAAAGAAAAAAGGGATGTGTGCAAGCAGCCTCCACAAACCTTTGAAAGAATGCAGACCAGGTGAAAGGGAGATGTCCACCACCATCCAGCTTGCCCATCTCTTAAGATCTTCCATTCCAAATACCAGTTGCAGAGTTTTGAATTTTGGTTAAACTCAGCAGAAGTGCAGGGATCCGCAGACCAGAGTTAGCTTCAAGTTCCCCAGATTAGTCAACCCCTTTTTCTCATCAACTGACACTTACAGTCTCAATAACTCACTCTGAGACATTCATCATCATAGGCATCCTTCAGTCTCGAGAGACTATGGTAACATGCTCTGAATCTAGGAGTGTCCTCTCCAGAGCACGAAGCCCGGGTAAGGTAATATGGAGGATAGGCTGTTACCCAAGCAGCAGATCCCCCCTCTCCACATTGCTGAAATGGTCCAATGGAAAGGCAAGAGCCAATACAACTGGTTCCAGCAATGTCGCAGGAGTTGGCAGAACGACACATGCTGCCTTCGGGACTCCAGCTCCGGATTTTGCCTCGAGGTTAACTCCTGAAGCCTTTTCCATGAGTGCATATAGCCACAAGGCAGTGGAGGTTTGAAATCGGAGTTTTCCTTCTCCTAGATGGGCTGCCTTCCATGGCTGACGAGCCCCACCTACCCGGCCTGCTCTTTAATAGTGCAAAAGTATGATCTGATCCTTAAAACTTTCCTGACTACCCGGCTTATGCAAATCTCATTGGCTTTCCTATTTACCATATTAAGGCCAGATATAAAATTTGAGAATCCTGGGACACACTCTTTTAAATCAGGAAGTCCCACCCCTAGGCCCCACCCCCAGGCCATGTGCTCAGGAGACAAAAAGAAAGCCCAGGAAAAGAAAAACTCAGCAAGGCATCCATGCAAACAGACCTGGCCTTCGCCCTCAGCCCAGCTTCCTAGGGGAAAATGTCTGAGACATTAGTAGTAGAAAAAATTTAAAACTTCATTTACTTACAGTGAACAAATAACAGCAAACTAAAAACATAACTGCTTTAAGCAGCAGGCTTCAACAGACTACCTGGTTTGAACAGACCGACCTTGTCTGCAACAATACTTTCCTCAGCAAAATATGTACTAGGATAGAGCTTTCATAGTGGCACCCCTTTACTTTGGAGGATTCTTCTATAGGGAGGTGTGGTGGGTAGCTCATTTACATTATCCAGAGCACCAGGCATCCTAAATATCCTAAAATGATTTGGTGTTGAATTTTATGAGTATATCTGGTATCTTACCTTTTATTTATTTATTTATTTATTTATTTATTTATTTATTTATTTATTTATTTATTTATTTATTTACTTACTTACTTACTTACTTACTTACTTACTTACTTACTTACTTACTTACTTATTTATTTATTTATTTATTTATTTATTTATTTATTTATTTATTTATTTATTTATTTATTTATTTATTTATTTAACTTGTATGCTGCCCACTCTACCCAAAGGTCTCTGGGAGGCTTACAACAATTAAAATTCAATTAAAATTTGTAACATGGATACTGTTTTACTCTCTCACTGCTGTTTCCTGTAATTGTTCTAAGAAAACTATAACATATATAAACATATATTTGTGTCAGTATAAATGTAATTGACTAACGCTTGTCAATAAATGTTATTATTTCTGGATAGCTCAGTGGTTTAGGTATCTGGGTTGGGTGTTCGATTCCCCACTGTGCTTCCCTGACAGAAGCTGGGCTTGATCATCAATAGGGTCCCTTCCAGCCCTGCAGTTCTAAGATAATTGCAGGGCTGCTGGATAGTTCAGTGGTTTAGCTATCTGTGAGAGATGTTGGGAGTTCGATTCCCCAACTGTTCCTCCTTGACAGGGGCTAGACTCAATTATCCAAGGGGCCCTTCTAGCTCGGCAGTTCTACGATGATAATTTATCATGGGTTTGCTGCTGAGAAGCAAAGAATTACGAGCACTTTTGCTGCTCTCAGGGTGATAACTCCAGCTGTACATTGACTCATATCGTCCCCTGCCTCCTTTTGTCTGTCATACAACACTGCACATACTTTCTGGATAAAGAATTAGATTCATCATGATGGTTTCCCCCCTTTAATTATATCCTTAAATGAAAGCCCATGAAATTCATAACACTCAGCAGGGCTTATTTCTCTAGATATCCTGCTAACTTTGTATTATTTGTGATTACTGGGAAACCTCCCCACCACAGAATGTGACCTCTTTGAATTTGCAAATATAATTGCCCCGTATAATTGCCCCGATTCCCTTGATTACAGTGCCAGCCCTGCTCCGGAGACAGCTTGAAGTATCAACTAATGCACCAAGAATGTAAATGGCAAAAAGGAAATGAAAGAATAACTTAAGTTTCTGAAATGATCTCCAGAGAATTAAGAGAGGAGAGGAGATGAAAATTGGTATGTTATGCTAATTATAAAAGAAAAACCAATTCAAGCTAACATATCCATTACTGTATCTTGGTTCCATTTCTAATTATATGAGAAGTGCTACTGGTTTTCATCCTCCTCACACACTAGTCACCTGATCTGAAAGCCAATCTGCACAGTTCATTTTTTAAAAAATGGATTTGACCCTCCTTTGCTAGCCTAGTTCTCTTAATCCACAATGCAATTCTGCCATAGTCGCTGGCTCAGCTGAGGAGCCAGTCACAGGACACACTCAACAAATTGAGATATGAAAGACCTATATGTAACAACCCCAGACCTACCGGGATATGCCACAGTTTCACCAAGCTGCCACCAACCATTCCCTATAAGAAGTCACACAGACCAGGGATGGATTTTTAACAAATAAAGGAATAAGGTTTATTTAAATAACACACAGGGAAAAATAAAATGATCAAGTGAATAAGATACAGTAACGTGGCTTAGTCTCAATCATACATACACCAGTTTGGTTCACACAGAACACCTTTCAATAAAGCACAGACCCTGAACCTATCAGTTCTGGCTACCCATACAGACACCTGAACCTATCAGGTAGGTACTGACTGACACACAGTAGTACCCTGTCTGACACACAGACTCCCACTCCAGCTTCTTCTCTCAGCTCTCCTTCAGCTCTTCCAAACTTCTCCACACACGCTCCACATATATATACAGTACAGCCCCTCCTCCTGATGTCCCGCCTTCCACTCCCCATAGGATGGAACTTTCCCTCCAACCCATGACAGACAGGTAACATCAGTGCTGTATGTAACACCTCCCCTCTTTATAAGTTGTTTTGTAGGGGGAAAGCTAAAGTGCTTTTCTCCAAAAAACAACCTGGATCCAAAACATACAAAAACAGTTATACAATAACATACCATACCATACTTACTCTGGATAAACATATCAATTAGGCATCTAAACATTTACCATTTACAATACATCAAGTTACCTTTATTCATACAAACCAATCATGTTTAATAAACAAGTACATTTAACCTTTGGTCACCAAAATATATACATAGTCCATGTTTCTTTCGCCGTCTTCATTCTTCGGGTCTTCTTGACAAGGCGTCAGCAACACAGTTCACTGACCCTCTGACCACCTTCACTTCAAAGTCATAGTCTTGCAGGTTTAAAGCCCACCTCATAAGTTTACTATTGTGGGTTTTCATTGTCTTTAACCATTGCAGTGGTGAATGGTCAGTGCACAGAATAAAATGTCTTCCCCAGATGTAAGGCTTGGCCTTCTGGATCGCGTAGACTATGGCCAGACACTCCTTTTCCACGGTTGCCAAATGTCTCTCACCTTTCTGGAGTTTCCTACTCAGGTAGGACACTGGATGCTGGTCACCATTCTCATCCTCCTGGCAAAGAACTGCTCCTACCCCGCTGTTAGACGCATCGGTGTAGATGATGAACTCCCGGTCGAAGTCTGGAGCACGCAGCACTGGGTAGTTGATGAGGGCCTCCTTCAACCTCTGGAACGCCTCCTCACAGTCGCTGGTCCACGGGATGCGGTCATCAGTCTTCTTCCTCGTCAGATCGGTCAGCGGAGCCGCAATCTCGCTAAACCTCGGGATGAACTTTCTGTAGTAGCCCACCAACCCAAGAAATGATTTGATTTTTTCCTTGGTGTTGGGTCTGGGCCAATCACGAACTGCTTCTATCTTGGCCTCTAGGGGTTTTATCACTCCTCCCCCTACTATGTGACCCAAGTATTTTATTTCTGGGCTACCCAGCTGCAGTTTGTTCTCTTTGCAGGGCCTAGGCCAAAGCACTTCCTCCCCTGGGTTAAAGTGCCTCTCCCTGCCTTCCTGGTCATCCCAAGCTTTCTTTCTGACCTTTTGAGCTTGCAGGGTCTCTGCTGCTAGCTCTAGGTTTCTCTTTAGGTCATTCCTTAAAGAGTCTATATATGTCACAACGTCTTGTGGGTCATCCTGGGTGATCTGTTCCCAATTTTGTTTGATTAAATCAAGGGGCCCTTTCACCCTTCTCCCAAACAAAAGTTCAAACGGACTGAACCCGGTACTGGCTTGTGGCACTGATCGATAAGCAAACAAAAGGGATTGCAGCTTCTGGTCCCAATTGTTTGGATTTTCTGCCAAGTAAGCCCTAATCATGCGCATTAGAGTCCCATTGAACTTCTCAGTTAACCCATTACTTTCAGGGTGATAGGCAGTGGTTTCCTTGTGTTTAATTCCACAGATTTGCCATAACCGTTTCATGAGCTTCGATGTAAACGATGCGCCCAAATCTGTGATTATTTCTGAGGCAAATCCCATCCTGGACATATACCCCGCCAAGGCATCTGCCACTGTGTTAGTTTCAATGTTAGTCAAGGGAATGGCTTCAGGGTACCTCGTGGCATGGTCCACAATGGTGAAAATGAACCTGTTCCCCCTCTTTGTGGCCTTGGGCAAAGGTCCCACAATATCCACCCCTATGCATTTGAACAGAGTGTCAATCACAGGCAAAGGGCACAACTTCGCTTTGGTCCTGTCACGGTTATTCCCCTGCCTCTGACACACATCACATTGTTTACAGAACTCCTTGATCTGCTTCCCTATTTCAGGCCAGTAAAAATTCTGTGTGATTCTCTGCTGTGTTTTGTTCACCCCTAAGTGCGCAGCAAACATGTCAGAGTGCCCCCTTTTTAAGATCATGGGGCGATACTTTTCAGGTACCACTAGCTGACTTCTGATCCCATCTCCCCCTTTTGAGATATTCCTCAGGGTCTCTCTATATAGAATTCCCTTTTTCTATCGAAATCTCACTGGGGTTTCAGGTGTTAGCTGGGCGTCTGTCACCTGTTCAAAACACTTTTGGAGAGTGGCGTCTGCCTTTTGCTCTTGGCCAAATCGGCTGTCTGTGGTTAAGGTTTCCACCACAGCTTCGGAACTACCCTCTGCTTCCGTCTCGGGCTCTTCAGTACCCCCTTGAACTGTCCCCGTGGTAGCTTGTGAGCGTGTAATCACTAGCACCCGTTTCACATGTTCAGCCAGGTCATTTCCCACGAGCACGGCTGCTGGCAGAGTCGATGAAATCGCTAGCCGCCAAACTCCCCTCCAGCCTTGAAAGTTCACAGGTACCTCCGCTACTGGCAGCGAGATCACCTGTCCCTCAATCCCTGCCACCTTCATGCTCTCATTCGGGATTATATACTCCCTAGGAATAATGTCTGGATGGCACAGGGTCACCTGGGAACAAGTATCCCTCAGCCCCCTATACTGATGGTCAAGTATTCCTACGTCCACCCCTGCGGTTTCAAACAACTGCGAATCTGTTCTCACTAGCAAGCAGCGCTTGACCTCCACAAGAGGACCATTTTCCTCAGCCTGATCAGCAGATGTAACTGTTCCAGATTGAGTAGCCATGGCAACAGGCTCCCTCAGTGACAAGGAGCTTTGCTCTTTCTGGACACAGAACACAGCTTTTGGCTTGGTTCCACTCAAATCATGAGGCAAATTTCCCTTTATCTGCTTCCATTTCTCACACCCTGAGATTAGATGGCCCTTTCCCTGACAGAAATAACATTTTCTGCTGTACTTGGAGTCTTTCTCCTCTGGTTTTGGTTTTCCCTCCAAAATCTGGTTCCTGGACTGGCTCTGCCCAGAAGTTTTATCAACAAAATGGCCGCCCATTTTTGGCGGGCTCTGAACTAACCCTTTGGAGTACTTAGGGTCCCACGTTTCCCTCATGTTTTCCTCAGAATAATTCAAGTTTTGATGTTGTGCCTTAACCTGTGTGCCTTCTTTTGGTTTCTTTTCTAGCTGCAATTTCTTCTCTTTTATTCTCAAATCCAGCTCCTTTTCCTTAGCCTCAAACTCAGCCCTGATCTGTAAACTTTCTTCCTCAGCCCTAGCTTTTATCTCTTTTACTTTTTCTTCAGTCTTATCTCTGATTTCTTTTAATTTAATGTCTTTTTGCTGATTATATTTTTCAAGATCTTGCTCACTTTGTCTGACCTGAGCCTCATACTTTTCTCTTTCCGAAATTTCTTCAACTGATAAATTGTTATTTCTCTTATTTAGGAATGTTAATTCTAATTGTGCCATTCTAATTCTGTGTTTCAGTTCCATCTCTTCTATCCTCATGGCCATTCCCCTTTTCTTGGCATCTGCCTCTGCCTGACTGATTTCAGATCTTTCTCTTAAGTCTAATTCCCTCATCCTCAGTTCATGCTGTTGGGCTAGGAGCATTTTTCTGAGTTCTGGGTTCTGTTCTCCCGTGCTCTCATCCTGCACTGAGCCAAATTCCTCCTCAGAACCTTGGTCTACCTGGGGTTCCCTCGCTTCACCCATTTCTGCCATTTGGCTTCGAGTCAAGGGCATAATCCCCCCCCAAAACAGGCTGCTTTCAAAAGTCAAGCCTCAAAATAAAGCGACCACTTTTTTTTTTCTCTTTTGCCTCAGAACCAGCCTTCTATAGATTGCTGCTGTTCTTCAGCACTAACTTGCAACTGTTGCCAGCCAGAGTCTACCCCCCTCTGCTAGGCCTCTCAGTAGACAAGCTAGATCACTGCTACTTCACTCAGCTTTGCCTCAGCTTTTTCCCGCCAAAACAGGTTGCCTCAGAGCTCCCTAATCTAGTCCCACCAATCTGAGGTTACACGTTCTTCCACTAGCGTACCTCCCCGTGAGGTAAGCCTAGAAGATTACCTACGCGCTCTCAGATTGTCCCTGACTAGACCCCCCTTGCTCTGGGCACACTTGCCAAGGCTTTGCTGGACCACTGGACAACTGGACCAGTCGTATCCCACACGCTGGACACCAATCAATGTAACAACCCCAGACCTACCGGGATATGCCACAGTTTCACCAAGCTGCCACCAACCATTCCCTATAAGAAGTCACACAGACCAGGGATGGATTTTTAACAAATAAAGGAATAAGGTTTATTTAAATAACACACAGGGAAAAATAAAATGATCAAGTGAATAAGATACAGTAACGTGGCTTAGTCTCAATCATACATACACCAGTTTGGTTCACACAGAACACCTTTCAATAAAGCACAGACCCTGAACCTATCAGTTCTGGCTACCCATACAGACACCTGAACCTATCAGGTAGGTACTGACTGACACACAGTAGTACCCTGTCTGACACACAGACTCCCACTCCAGCTTCTTCTCTCAGCTCTCCTTCAGCTCTTCCAAACTTCTCCACACACGCTCCACATATATATACAGTACAGCCCCTCCTCCTGATGTCCCGCCTTCCACTCCCCATAGGATGGAACTTTCCCTCCAACCCATGACAGACAGGTAACATCAGTGCTGTATGTAACACTATACACAAAAGGTTCCCCTTTTTAGCTGCTTTCTCTTTCTAGAATCTAGCTTCCAAAAATTACATTTTTGGACTGCCCCTCTCAGAATGGCCCAACCATAATCATCCTTGTGATACAGTGGGGGGGGGGAGTGCGGCCCCCTTGGGGGAACCTGCTGCATTTGAAGGGAGCCACAGACTGGAAACAATTTTCACACATCACCTTATAAGGTTTCTTATGAGACTTATTAGGCCCATTAGGAAGAAACTGAGTTTTGCAGCAGACAACATCAGCAATTATAGGCCCGTCACCAATGTTTCTTTCATTAGCAAAGTGGTGGAGAGGGTGGTGGCCGATTAGCTTCAGGCTCATTTGGATGAAACAAATGCCCTGGATCCATTCCAGTCGGGTTTCAGGCCGCGCCATGGTACAGAGACGGCATTGGTTGCCCTGTATGATGACCTATTGAGAGAGGCTGACAGAGGTAAAACATCCCTGTTGGTCCTCCTTGATATATCAGTGGCCTTTGATACCATTGACCACGGTATCCTCCTGGGGAGGCTCTCCAAGTTGGGAATCGGTTTTCTGGTGCTTGCCTGGCTCCAATCCTTCTTGGAGAACCATTGTCAGAGAGTACAGCTTAGCGAGTGTATCAGCCCCGTGGAGTCTCAATTGTGGGGTTCCGCAGGGCTTGATTATCTCCCCGCTGCTGTTTAACATTTACATGAGGCCACCGGGTGGGGTCATCAGGGGATGTAGGGCTTCATGTCATCAATACACTGATGACACTCAGCTCTACATCTCCTTTTTTTCCAACAGCAGTGGATGCCATTTCGTCCCTTCAGTGCTGCCTGGAGTCTGTACTGCAATGGATGCAGGAGAATGGACTGAAGCTGAACCCGGACAAGACGGAGGTCCTGAGGATGGGTGGCCCCACCATCGGTGGTTTTGGAAGCTCCCTCTCTTTTGGGGGAGTGACTCTCACCACGAAGAGTGAGGTTCGCAGCTTGGGGTCCATCTGGATACTTCGCTTACCATGGAAACCCAGGTGGCATCAGTGGTCCACTCCACCTATTTCCATCTCAGACAGATTGCTCAGCTGCGTCCCTATCTTGATGTTGAGGTGCTCACCCTTCTGGCCTATGAGCTTGTAGCCTCAAGATTAGACTACTGTAATGCACTCTACGTGGGGCTACCTTTGAGATTGATGTGGAAGCTTCAAATGATGCAGAACACAGTGGCCAGACTTCTCACCAGGTGAGATATTTCCCCCACTCTGGTTGTCCTGCACTGGCTGCCCGTTTGTTTCCACATTGATTTCAAAGTGTTAATGATGACATATAAAGCCCAAAATGGTTTGGGACCTCGATATCTAGCGGAACACCTCCTCCCACCTAGATCTACCCAAATCACTCATTCTAGCCAGGATCAGTGGCTGAGGGGCCTAACGTCTAGAGAGGCCCAGAGAGAAAACAAGAAACTGAGCCTTCTTGGCAGTGGCCCCTCACCTCTGGAATAGTCTGCCCATAGAGATCTGCCTGGTTCCCTCACTGGGTGTTTTTAAGAGCAAACCTAAGACCTGGCTCTTTAGGAAGGCTTTCCCTCCTGTCATCACCTAATGACCTTGCCATTTTGGATTATATTGTCACTGTTGTTTTTATTTTATTTTTATTACTTTTATGTCTTATTGTTAGCTGCCCAGAGTAGACTTTGGTTTAGATGGATGGGGTATAAATTGGATAAATAAATAAATAAACTATACAATCCTGACTCGGTCTCTTTTTCTTTCATATTATGTTTACAGCCATGGTCAAAAAGAGGTTGAGAATGGTTAACTCGCACGATAAATGTTCAGGTAACCCATCCAGGCTACCAGTGAAAGAGGACCCAACACAACTGGACTAAAACGGTCAGTGAATGAGAGCTACAGAGCAAGACATCACATCGTCCTTGATAAGTTATTGCCTTGAAAAGGAACATTTGCTTTCTATCAGAAGAGATACAGAGCAGACTAGTAATGGATACAAAGTTCACTTAAAGGCTTTCTTTTCTCGCGAGCGATCCATGATTTATTAAAATCAGCAAGGACCCTGAGAACATAGGCAGAGAAAGAAATCTGTCCACTATATAAAAGTTATTGTGAGAGGGTGTGCACACAAAAAGTTGTGAGGAATATGTGGCCATATGGATGTTGTGCTAGAACTCCCAGGAAGACCAGCCAGCAAAAGCAATAGCAAGGGTTGACGGGATTTGCCTTTGAACACCTTCTCGAGGGCCACATGTTTCTCCTCTCTGAAATCCCGGAATTGCTATATTCATGTTTTGGGGGATTTTGTCTGGGATCTAGGCTATATTTACAGCTGAGGAGAAGTCAAACCCAGCTACTCCTTTCTATCCCTGAGCAAAATTTTCAATTTCCTCTTAATTCCCGGTTAAATGCCACCACCAGCCTTCTCTTCCCTTTTCGCTCTGCACATGCCCAATGAAATCAGTTCCCTTTGGTAACACGACCTGAGCAGCTTGGCTTCTGAATCAGCTTAACTAAAGATAGCTCTGCAAGAAAGAGAACCTCCACAGGAATTTTATTAAAAAGGAATTTTATTAAAAGTAAAATACGTACCAACAGTGTGAAAAGTGGTTAGGTTGCAAAGATTGCATTTGAAGATTTTCAGGCAAGCACAACTTTCAGCTACAGGCATTAAGGATTAAGAAATGCAGCGATTACAGCAAACTAAGATTCCTATCAGATTCCTATCCATATCCTTCCCACTGCTACACCTCCGTCTCTCAGTCTCCTTTTTGTTTGACTTGGGAGCCCTACTTAAGCTCCCAGCTTAGTGTGTGTATTTTGTGGGCACTTGGCCACCACACTCAAATAGGCTTTGACTTCTCTTTGAAACTGGGTACTTCAGCCACTTTGTCCTGCAGGCAGAAACAGTCTCTGTGTTTATTTAGCATGTGAAGGAAACAGGCCCCCTGGGGGATTGCTTCCTTCCCTTTCTGCACCAAATGGAGGTCTTCCCGGATCCTCTGATTTCCTGATATCGTCTGCATGTAAAGAAAGGTTACTTACCTGTAACGATGGTTCTTCAAGTGGTCATTCTGTGAATGCACACAAAGGGTTAATACCAGCGCCAGCATTGGTCCTCTCGGAACATTCTCTAGCTGCAAGAGAAAAGTAACAATGTTTAGGACTACCCCTACTGCGCACGCCCAGCCTAACCGTCCCTCAGTTCCATTTGTCCGCCACAGGTACCTGAAGTTATAGAGATACCAGTAACAGAGAAACAGAGGGGAGGCTGGGCGGGATTGTGTGAATTCACAGAATGACCACTTGAAGAACCATCGTTACAGGTAAGTAACCTTTCTTTCTTCATCGTGGTCTTCTGTGAATGCACACAAAGGGTGATTAGCACGCTTACTAACCGGATGGTGGGCTGTCACTGAAGAACAGATGTTAACACTGCCCTCCCGAATCTCGTCTCATCTCTTGCCCTCATGTCCAATCTGTAGTGGGTTATGAAGGTAGAGGCATTGGACCAAGTAGCGGACCGGCAGATGTCGGGCAGGTCGATGCCACGGAGTAAGGCAGTTGATGAGGCTATAGCCCTGGTGGAGTGGGCCCTAAATCCCTCTGGAGGGTCCCTGCGGTTGAGTTCGTAGGCAAGGGCGATGGTAGATACAAGCCACCTAGAGAGTGTCGACGGCGAGGCCGGACAGCCCTTCTTAGGACCAAAGTAACAGAGGAAAAGCCTGTTCGCCTGTCGAAAGTCCTTAGTCCTGGATACATAAAAGGCGAGGGATCGTCTAACATCGAGCATGTGAAGCATGCGCTCAACATCGGTAGCCGGAGACGGAAACAAGGTTGGCAGAATCAGTGGCTGATTGACATGGAAGTCCGAGACTACTTTAGGGAGAAACGAAACGTCCAAGTAGAGCATAACCTTGTCCCTGAAGAATTGAAGGAATGGCTGATCAGAGCGAAGCGCTGCTAATTCACTAGCCCGGCGAGCAGACGTGATAGCCACCAGGAACAGTGTCTTCAAAGAGAGTAGCTTAAGGTCACAGGTAGCCATGGGCTCAAAAGGAGGCCTGGAAAGGGCATGTAGGACCAAGTGCAGGGACCACTGTGGAAGTGGTGGACGAATAGGAGGTCGAAGATTAGAGAGGCCTCTCAAGAACATTCTAACTGTAGGGTGAGAGAAAAGCCGGGAGGAGGGTGAGTTTCTGGGTTGGAAGAAAACAACCGCTGCGAGATACACTTTGATAGTAGAAATAGAAAGGTGAAAGTCAAACAGATAACAGAGGTACTGTAGAAGTGTGGCAACAGATACAGGGGACGGAACGAGATCCCTCTGCTGGGTAAACTTCAAAAAACTCTTCCACTTGTACGCATACAAGCGAGATGTGGAAGGCTTGACGGCGTTATTCAAGACTTCCTTGATTTCGGGACGATCCTCCACGCTGTCAGATGGAGCGCTTCGAGGTCCGGGTGAAGGACTTTGCCCGCCTCCTGGGTCAGCAGGTCGGGCCATAAAGGGAGGGTTCTGGATTCCACAGCCATCTGGACTAGAGTGGGGAACCACACCTGCCGAGGCCAAAAAGGTGTGATGAAAATGGCTGGAGTCATCGAACGTCGGAGTTTCACTAGGGACCTCTGTATCAACGGAAGAGGTGGAAACATGTATAAGAGGCCCTGGTTCCATGGAATCATGAATGCGTCGCCGAGGGAGTGCAGGCCGAGGCCGGCCCGAGACGCATACCTGGGGCATTTCGCATTCTGAGGGGATGCAAACACATCCAACACGGGGGTCCCCCACCAGTGGCAAAGGTCCTGGAAGACCAGAGGATTCAGTTCCCATTTGTGTGTCTGATGTTGAAGTCTGCTGAGAGTATCTGCAACTGTATTGTCCTCTGTGGCCACATGGATGGCTACTGGGTAGACCTGATGACGGTAACACCACTCCCAGAGGAGGATGGAGAGGTATAGGAGTGACTGAGAACGAGTTCCTCCCTGCTTGTTGACATAATGCATTGTGGTAGTGTTGTCCGTCACCAGTTGAACTCCGCGGCCCTGTAGCAGCGGAAGGAAGGACCTGAACGCTTTGATGACCGCAAGCAGTTCCAGGTGATTGATGTGGAACATTGCTTCCTGCAGAGTCCAGAGAGCGTGAATGATGTGATGGCCGCAGTGCGCCCCCCAGCCGGATGGACTGGCGTCCGTTGTGACTTGGGTGGTGAGACGGAGTGGACGAAAGGGACGGCCAACCGTGAGGTGAGGTGTGTACGTCCACCACTGGAGCTGTCTGACTAGTTCCGGCGTGACACGAAGACGTTTCCTCTGGCTGTCCACCCTGGGATCGAAGAGAGCGAGGAACCATGACTGGAGGGACCGTAGCTTGAGACGAGCGTGGGCTAGTGCCGGTGTGGTAGAGGACATCAGGCCGAGAAGGTGCTGGGCATGATGGGCTGTCACCCGACCGCGAGGCTGGAATTTTCTGATGGCTCGTTGAATCTTGTGTATTCTCTCTGGGGGGAGAAATGCACGGCCCTTTACGGCGTCTAAGCAGACCCCTATGTATTGTACTGTTTTGGAGGGGATGAGCTGAGACTTCTCTTTGTTGACAGTGAGACCGAGGTTGCGAAGGAGATACAGGATGAATTTTGTGTCTTTCAGGGATTGTCTTCGTGACATGGAGACCACTAGCCAATCGTCTAGATAAGGATAGACGTGGATGCCCCTGAGACGAAGGTAAGCAGCCACTGGGGCCATGACCTTGGTGAAAGTTCGGGGAGCTGTGGACAGGCCGAATGGCAGGGCCTGGAATTCGTAAATTGTGTCCTGAAAAATGAACCGAAGGAACTTGCGGTGGTTGGGTTGGATAGTGACGTGAAAGTATGCGTCCTTTAGATCTATAAGGACGAACCAGTTGTTTTTCTTTAGCAGGTGCATGATGGACTCTAAGGTGAGCATTCGAAACCGTCTGGGTCGCAGGTAAGTATTTAGGAGTCTTAGATCGAGGATGGGCCTTATGCCTCCTCCTCTTTTTGATACAGCAAAATAACGGGAATAAAACCCGTGTTGTATGTCGCGAGGTGGTACTGTATAGATGGCATCCTTTTCCAAGAGAGATGAGATTTCTTCCTCGAGCGAGGGATCGAAGGAGGAATGATTTATGAAGCCTAGCGGAGGAGATCTTGTAAACTCCAGCCGGTAACCGTGTTGAATGATCCTTAGAGCCCAAGTATCGGTTGTGATAGCAGACCAGTTGTGGAGAAACAGCTGAAGACGGGTGGTGGGTGGTGAATGGGTAAGTATGGGAGGCCGAAAGTCAAAGATACTGTTTTTGCTTTTTTCCAGGTGGTTTAAAGGCTTGACGACGGTGAGACGGACGAGGCCGGTATCCCTGGTATCCCTGAACAGAGGAGGAGGACTGTCCGGAGCGTTGGTGAGGTAAGTGTCTATAAGGACGGTATTGTTGAGAAGGTTGTTGGTATTGGCCGTAGGATTTACGCCATTGGGGCCTCCTCTGTCTAGACTGAGTTTGGACAGAGTAGGACTTTGCAGTCCTCTTGGCTTTGTGGAGGTCCTCTAAGTGGGAGTCAGTTTTTTCATTGAACAAGCCGCTAGCGTCGAAAGCGAGACTCTCAACTTTCGATTTAACATCATCTAGTATGTCTGCAGAACAGAGCCAAGCATGTCTTTGAATGGTGATGGCAGACATAAGAACCCTAGCAGCAATCTCTGCTGCATGTCGAATGGAGAGACGTTCATGTTTGGATACTGTCTGAGCCTCCTCATATGAGTTTAGAAAAGCTTGCCGGGTGTCTTCAGGTATCGTTTTCAGCCCTGGCAAAATTTTAAGCCACAACTGCTTGTGATACGCCCCTAACACAGTCTGGTAATTGATGACCCGGAGCAACAAGGTGATAAGGGAGTATATTTTCCTGCCTATGATTTCCAGCTTTTTACCCTCTTTGTCAACGGGAGTAACGTGAGCCTTGGCAGATGGTCTTGAACAACTTGTTTCTACAATGAGAGAGTTCGGAATTGGATGCTTGAGCAAAAAATGGGTGTCAGCCCCATGAATTCTGTAAAAGTTCTCTGTGCGACGAGGAACATTTGGGGTATTTGCAGGCTGAGCCCAGAATTCCTTAATGGCCTCCATAACCACAGGCACAAAGGCTATACTGGGAGGAGCGGTACTATCCTTCTTAATGTCCCCGAAGAATAAGTCTTTTCCCGGAGGTGAAGGGAGATTCAAGTCCAATTTCAAGGTTTTAGCCAGCCGTGACATCATCTGGGAGTAGCAAGAGAAGTCCTCAGATGGAGAAGATGCGTGAGGGTCCCCGGTGTCGGAAACCACGACATCTCCCTGAGGTAACCCCTGAGGTGGCAGGGCAAGGAGTTGTTCTTGATCGGAGTCAGAAGAGTGTTCTGTGGACACCTCATCTGGATCGGAGGAGAAGACATCTCTTTTCTTTTTTGGAGGTGGTCCCTCGACGCCGACTGACGCTGTCGGAAGTTGTGACGGGACCGCAGTCGATGCCGACGTCGAAGGCACTGGTTGCGGTGCAGGGGCAACCGGTAGTGAAGGTGGTTTATCTCCGACGCGGATAACTCGACGCCGACGTCGAGGACGGGTGGACTCCGACGAAGAAGACAGGTAAATGTACCGGATCTTTTTATGACACCGATCTCGAGACACGGACGTCGAAGACGAGGAAAAAGACCTCGAGCGACCATGTCGACATCGATGGTGTTTACGACGCTTGGGTCGGTCAGAGTCTGCCGAATAGGAAGAAGAGGATCGACGTCGATGTTTACTACGACGTCGATGGGATCTGCGCTTCTTCCTAGAACGTTTGCGCTTCGAAGATTTCGAGTCCGAACGACGGGAAGAGTCGGACTGGGATGAAGCCCGATGCTTCCTCTTCGACCGTTTTCGTCGAGGAGACTTCGATCTCGAGCGGCCGGTGGAAGGGGACCGACTCGGAGAGCAATGCTTCTCCGTGCGAGGGCGTTTGTCTTGAGGGGATTTCGACCTCGAACGCACGGGTGAGCGAGGCGCTTTGTCTCGTGGGGATCTCGAGTCCGAGTGCACGGACGAGATCGACAAAGGAGACGACCCCTGGCCCGCAGGAGATGGGCTATGTGGGGCAGAAGTCAGGCCAGTAGTGGCTCCAACCAGCTGGCTTGGAGTCGGGGAAGACATTCCCGCCGACAGTACGACTTCAGTGCGTCGAACAGGAGGTGGAACGGGTGCGTCGGCCGAAGCTTCGAAACGCCTCGACAACCCTTCGAGGATCGGAGAAGGTATCGACCCGGAGCTTGGAGAGAGTCGAAGGGACGTCGCCTTAGGCTTGGCAGACGCCTTGGCTTTCGACGTTTTGGACGGCTTTGTTTTCGGTGGAGCAGGAGCCGGCGGCTCGGGGTTTGAAGCAAGAGTGGTCGACTTCAACGCCGCGGACTTCTTCGACATTTTTGAAACTTTGGAAACCACAGATTGTACGGGGGCTGCTCTGGAAGTGGAGGCCATCTCCCCCTCCGAGGGCGCTGTGGAAGATAATGTTGACTCCCACAGGTGAAGTTTAAGGCGCTGCTGGCGAGCCTTAAGGGCGGCTTTAGTGAAAGCTTTGCAGTGTGGGCAAGTTTTGGAATTGTGCGATTCCCCCAAGCAATACAAACAAGTATCGTGGCCGTCCTGGTGGGGAATTTTGCGATCGCACACCACACACCTGCTAAAGGGTCCGGACGGGGACATAGGGTGGTAAGGCACCGACGTCGACCAATTTAAGGGAGAAGGCAAAGAAGTCCGTAAACAGTCCGATTGAAAGCCGAGGGAGAATAGAGAGTAAACCGATGTCGCCTAGTTCGAAGGAAAAGCGCGCAAGGGTAGTCCGTTAGAGCTAAGCCAGGTCAAAACCGAAGGAATAAAGGCCAGATTTATTAATAAGAACGCAGCTAAGAACGAGAGGCTCCAAACCGCCAGGCAGAAAAATGGAACTGAGGGACGGTTAGGCTGGGCGTGCGCAGTAGGGGTAGTCCTAAACATTGTTACTTTTCTCTTGCAGCTAGAGAATGTTCTGAGAGGACCAACGCTGGCGCTGGTATTAACCCTTTGTGTGCATTCACAGAAGACCACGATGAAGAACCTTGTAACTTCATGGCCCATCCTGTCTCTCCTCCTCTCTCTCTCTCAGCCGGGTTTAGCGGAGTCATGGCACCACACCTGTGTATGGAATAAGATCTAGCACATGATCAGCACCACAGCTGACAGTAGTTCCTTAAAAAACTGGCCATGACTGCCCAAATTATGATTCCTTCAAAGCTGAAGAAACAGTGGATCCTAGCAAACTCCAACTGGGCATATTTCATGGGCTGGGCAAAAGTACTCTGAATGCAAATTAATAATTAGAATCATCTTCCACTGGACCACATTACTACCGCCACCATCTGCTTCTGCCCTGCCACCTTCTCCTCCCTCCTGATTCCCCGCCTTCTCCAAGCTCTGAGAAGGACTCACTATACAGTATTTCTTTGTGTCCATGGGGTCACGAAGAGTCGGACACGACTACACGACTAAACAACAACAAACATTAGCAACTTAAAAGGGACATGGTGGTGCTGCAGGTTAAACCACAGAAGCCTCTGTGCTGCAAGGTCAGAAGACCAGCAGTTGTAAGATCGAATCCATGCGACAGAGTGAGCTCCCATCGCTTTGTCCCAAGTCCCGCCAACCTAGCAGTTTGAAAGCATGCGAAATGCAAAAATGCGAGTAGATAAATAGGGACCACATCGGTGGGAAGGTAAACGATGTTCTGTGTCTAGCCATGCTGGCCATGTGACCATGGAGGATTGTCTGGGGACAAATGCTAGCTCTATGGGACACAACTGGACAAATTGTCAAGGGGAACCTTTAACTTTACCTTTATTTGCAACTTACGTAATTCACCCATTTCATAGCCATACTCATCCCTTTGAAAATAATACTACTGCTACACTTGTTAAGTTTGATCTTACAGCTTAGGATTTGGACAGCACATAATTTGCAGATGTTTGCCAATGTTACTTCATATTTTTGTTGGTGTTTTGTTTTGTTTTTGCTTGTTTCCCCCCTTCCCTTCCATTTTTTAAATATTTGTTTTTAACTTAAGCTCCTTGGGTCCCCTTGAGGAGAAAGGTGGGGTATAAACATTGTCAATGAATAGTAATATAATATATGTGGAGTGAGGAAGGAAAAAGTTGATCTGTGGCCTGAATTTCTTGTTTTGGGTTTAGAGCTGCACCCACAACTTCTTGCTTCTCACCAACTTTGCTATTTCTTTTTTTCCTTTTTGAGGATTAAGACTACAGTCCAAGGTTATATTTCCGTTCATCTGGCAGAAAGCTCCATTAAGCGCAGTGGACATTGTAGGTTTTAAGTATGCAATATATATGTGATTGCATTGTTTTAATGAAAACCCATGTATTGAGAAAAACAAATCTCCAATTTAGTCAAAAGTAAACCCTTTAAATTGTATTGACTATGCCATTCTCTTCTCCTCATCTATCAAGCAATTTCAAACAGAATCAAAACAGCACAAATCAGAAAGGCTGGCTTATTCAACAGATTCCTCTTTAGTTCTCTGCATTGTGTTCTATCTTGGCCCTTCCTTGTAATTTTACCCTGTCAGGGGACACTCTTGTCTAGCTGTGACCTTCTCCTTCCTTTGGCACCATGGAGGGTGGAAAGCTTAAGCACCTCACCACAGCTCATGTTTCTGACTTCAGCACTTAATAGAACTCGAAAAGGCTTTCGGAGCATCAGTGGCCTGAAATTCTAAAACCACCAAATCCCTGGGAAGGAGAAATGTGCCGATGGACGTTAAGTGCCCATAATTCAGATGGAAACCCATGCAAAGCACTCATGAAATATTCATACTTTAATATCCTACCCACCCACCCAAAAAAGGAGCTTAATTTAGCCTGCAGAATCAGGGCTCCAGCTGTAAAATGTGTCCCATGGCCTCACTGAGCACTGAGATTAAGTAGAATAGGGCCGGCATCTTTTTCCTGGACAATGTGGCCGACCCCTTCAGCAAGCATCGGTGAACAAACCAAGTTACGACACACACAGGTACCGATGTCATGTTGGCTATTTCCGAAAATGCCTCAAGCTTGTTTGTTGTGGGGGAGTAGCTGCTTTCTTCAGCGACCTCACAAACAGAAGAGCAAAACTCTGAAGAGAAAGAAGAAAAAGTGCTCATGGCATCAACTGTTTGCCTAGTAACTCCTGGTTTAATGCTAACTGTGATCATGGGATTGATCCACCAGCCTCACTGTTGGATCTCACATCTCATAGGAGCTGACGTGATTACTGTCATCGCACAAGTGGAGTAACACTGCTCATTACCCCTTTGAGCCCCGGTACCAATTAATATATCCATAGTTCAGAATAACCTCCCAATACGTCAATTATCATCTGATTTGTCCTTTTTCTTTTTAATTCTATTTCCTTTTTAATATCTGATTCTTTCCTTCTTTTTCTTTTGTGGTTTATCTTTCATTTTTTCTACCCCATCTTGAAGTATTGGCTATTTAATGTAATAACTCTCTTTTATTATTATTTTCTATTGTATTATGTGTCTGTAAGCTGCCTAGAGTGGTTGGAACAACCAGATAGGCGGGATATAAATAAATAAATAAATAAATAAATAAATAAATAAATAAATAAATAAATAAATAAATAAATAAATAAATAAATAAATAAATAAATAAATAGATGATAACAATGACAAATAATTTAAAATGTTTTTACCCCACCTTTCTCCTTAAGAACAACCCAAGTTGGCTTACATTATTAAAAGCCCATATTAAATCCAACAACAGCAAGTATACAAATACTAAAAAAGATCAAGCAAATATAATAATAAAAAGCAAAAGAAACACCAAAGAGACATTCAAAGCAGTAAGGCATAACCCTTCATATAAAACCTCCTCTAAGGCAGCCAGTCACTCAGGGAAAGCTCACCTGAAGAGAAAAGTCTTTGCCTGCTTGCAAAAGGACAGCAAAGATAAGCCCAGTCATGGAGCTCCAGGGGCAGGGAGTTCCAAAGTCTCGGAGCAGCCACAGGCAAGTCACTCTCCTTTGTGTCCGCACCAAACACACCTGTGAAGGTGGTGGGGCTGAGAAAAAGGTCTCTCCTGAAGGGAAAGACCAGAGTCAGCAGCCTCGGAGAACACGTCCTCATCCTGACGCTGATTCTGGCAACTTTTGAAGGGAAGCCCTGGGCTCAGCAGAGCCGGAAAAGAGAAGGAAATCCAGCCATCCGGCATCCCGGAATCACAACCAACCTTCACGTGGTCCAAAGGCAAGTGGTTGTGTTTTTCTCTCGCACCAGCAGTCGCTGCTGCACCGCTGGAGATTTTCAAAAGCAGACAGAACCCAAACCCAGGGAAGGTAAAGGTTCCGCTTGACATTTAGTCCCATCGTGTCCAACTCTAGTGTGCGGTGCGTCATCCCCGTCTCCAAGCCATAGAGCCAGCGATGGTCCGAAGATCGTTTCCATAGTCATGTGGCCAGCGCAACTAGACACAGAACGCCGTGATTCCCACCAAGGTGGTCCACATTTATCTACTCGCATTTACAAATCCCCAGATGAAGCTTTCTGTCTTTCCGGGAGTGGGTACCTTAGATCAGTCCATGAATTGGCTAGCTTTGGGGTTTCACGAAGTTCTCAGATCTCAAAAGCTTGCAATCACACCCTGTTCTGTATCATTCCATCACATTTGCCTCTCTTTAGCCAGGAGGTAAATTTCCTGCTACGTGGTTTTCTGACCTCCCTACCAGTTACCCAGGTTCAGTTTTTACCAATTTTTAGAGAACGGGCTTAGTTAGGTGGATGGATGTCTTTTTAGAGCCTGTTCAAAGCACTTCTTATTTTTTAAAAAATACATAAATAAATCTCAAACTGGTTCACAATAAAAATGAATACTGTACTAAAAAACCAGTTGGCTAAAAAAATCCCAGAAGTTTGTTTATCTCGCCTGAAAGTTTTTTGAAACCTTCAGAGTTAAAAACCTGGCATTCTACATTGGTCTTGTTGAGTTCCCAGTCTGAGGTGCATTATGGCTCAAAATTGGCTCCCCCAAAGCTTCCCCCCACCCCCATAATTAGCTTTCATTAGTGTCCGGTTGTAGGTATTTGGTGGACTCTTTTGTAAAGTGTTTCAAATAAACTTCAGTTCAAGTAGCTTCAAGATTTTCATAAGCGTCTTGGTTTGTCTCAAAGATCTGTGAACTGGTAGCTGGTAGAAACATGTAAGGGTGCAAGGGCCCCACTGCTCTGTCCTGGCAGGGAAACCAATCTCACGGGGAGCGAGGAAGAACAGCGGAGGAAAAGGTCTTCTCCGGGGGGGGGCAGGGGGCTTTAAAGCCTGGGTAATGCCTGAGCCCCGTTGGGGCTTGGTCCCTTCATGGCGCTCTCTGGAGCAAGGCAGGGGGTTAGTGGCCCAGTGCCCCTTGGCACAAGGAGCGGCCCCACAATCAGCTGGGATCCCCAGCCACCCTTGCCAGCTGCTCTTTGGTGGCAGGTGTGGGGATTCCAAGATGCTTGTGGCGAACCCGGACTTCGGAGACACCAGGAACGCGCTCAACTGGGGTCCGGGATGGGGCCCCTCCTGAGCTGGCTGAACTCCAACTGCAGGCTCAGCAGGATGGGCGCCAGTCCCCTAGACCCCAGCTTCTCCATTAGGGAGAGACCCCCTCTTCCTGCCCCTCCGGTTATGAAAACCATCTCTAGCCTTGCCCCTCTGCCTGGAAACCAGCCAAGGCAATTTCATGCCAAGCAGTGCCCTCTTCCATGAGGCCGGCTGCCCTCTCTTTTTTGGGCCTCCTCCTCCTCTGCGCACAGATCCATGCCCTCGCACAGCTCCTTCCCCAACTGCCCCTCTCCCCCTGTGCAGGCTTCACCCAGGAGACCTGAAATTTCCCACCTGAAGGCGCCCAATCTCATTCTGTGGGGTGCTGAGCGCTGCCCCCCCCCTTTCCGGCTCTGCTGGGGCAGGTTTCGGTCACATGCCTGGTCAGGACACAGATCCTAGCAGGAACACCGGCCCTTTTCATAAGCTGGGAAATGGAATCATTGATTTTATTTACATGTGCTACTGTAACCAATTGTTAATTGATCAAAATTGGATTACTACAGAACTGGTAGCGAAATTTTGGGCGGCATGCCATAGTAGCCAGAATAGATAGCCAAACTTAGACATTGGTCTTACATTGTTATATTTGTAATTTTATTGCTTTTCGCTTATTTATTTTGGCTTTTTGCAGTATATGTCAGTACTTGAAGCTCTGCATTTAATGTTGTTTTATGTATATGGCTTGATGCTGTAACAATAAAAGTATGTATGTATGTACATGTACAGTAATAAAGAAAAAAAAACCCAAAAAGTGAATCTTTAAAAAGAGTAAAAATGCAACACAGCCTTGTGAGCTATCTGCCCAAGACTGGGATAAACCACCACAGTGATCCTCATGTTATTTTAAACATGGATTTTGGCAACCCAACACACTGAAGTGATTTTTACCGGAATCTTTAGGTCAAAGAAAGCCCCAAACAGAGCGTGGGCCTCCTGAGAAAAACTGCAACCTATTTCTGGAGTGGCCAGGAAGAGGTCAGAATTCAATACAGAAGACTCCAAAGTACAGCCATTTTAAAATGCAGAGAAATTTAATGCAGTCTCCATGAATAGCATACAGTATTGACATGAGGCATCACTAGGAAAGGGGCAAAGCTTTCTCGCAAATGTAAATAAAAATTCATAACTTTCTGTTCTTAGTTGACAGGGTGGGTTGGTTCATCCTCGAGGCTGTGATTTGATGAGCAAGCATCTCCCACCTCTAGGTGATGGAAAAAATGCAAGGGACAGTCCTGTATTGTACAGGTGGCAGATATGGGTCGCTCCTAAAATCCTGCTGGGGGTCATTCTGTTCTTCGGAAATCCTCTGTTCTTCATTGCTTGGCATCGTGGTGTTGCCTAGATGGGCAGAGAGAATCAAAAAGAGGCATCAGCTCAGGAGAAGGAAAGGAGGAACCTCTTCCGGTCCAGATGCCATTACTAGTCCTCCCTTGAGGGCCGCTTCTGAGTCAACCACTGAATCAGCCAGGTCAATGCACACCAATCCCACTGACTGAACAGCTCCGTTCTAGTTCTGACCAGCCACTGGATTTGGCCAGGATGTGTGGAAAAAGGTCATCTCTCTGAATTGAAGACTCAGGTCACTCACCTTCATGTCAGAGAAACCGTTTTGAAGCCCACCACCTGAAAACAATGGCAAGGAAGGAGTCCAGAGCCATGAAGTGCCTAGGAATCACCAGCCTCTCCCTAATGACTCGTTAAGGAAACCCTTAAGAAAGAAGAAAGAGTTACTCTTAGTGCACCCCAGCCTCCCATAGGAAGGTGCTCTGTGTATGAGGCCTGCATAGACCCCTATGCAAGAAGGTGTTCCTCCAAAATTTGCCCACCATCAACAGTCACTGTGCTGTTAAATGCCCCCCTCCAAAAGACAAACAACCCCTGGAAAACCATTCTGAATCAGGCTATATTCTGTTTCTCTTTACAATATTACAATAAATATTTTAAAAAGCTACTTCCCCAAGGCTATCTGTAGGTCCAAGAATATCCCAACCAGCAGAGGTGATTATGGAGGATAATTACTAAAGAGGTAATTTTTCCAAGCTGTGGACAGAAGGCGTGAATTGATTGTCCACATTCGTACATAGCCACTTCCCTGATTAAATCAAATTAAATGAATGAAAGCACCAACTTCGACTTTCTTACATGTGAACTGGGGGCCTTCAAAAGGGCTCATTCCATCGATGCTGCAGGACTAGAGCTTGCCAGTGTTCTCCCTCGGGCTACCTTTGTCCGGATGGGATGGCCATGCTGGCTCTGAGCGTTCTGGGATTTGGAAGAGGCAAAGGAGGCTCGGAAGGGCTCAGTCCACCCGGCGGAATCTCAGGCATCTTCTGACCAGGAACACATCCACCTGTGGAGAAGGTAGCTTCTCCCCCCCCCCTCTCTGCTAACCCTTCCTCTGCTAGGGAACTGAAGCAACTTTGTGCAGGCTGGGTCAAGACTTCATGACCTCCATGACAACCATGGGTCCTCTTCGCCCTCTTTCTCTTTCTTACACCCACCCGCATGGTCTTGCAGCCAGGAGAGAGTGCAGGTGACCAACCACCCACAGGTCCTGACCACCACCACCACCACCGTTGACATTCTTTACCAGTCAGAAGAAGATGCAGGGTCTTGTCTTCTATCTCAGTCACCGGGATACTCTGCAAAAGGGCCGCTAAAACAAGGAAACGGAGGCAAGAAAGGGTCAGGCTGCCCCATCCTTTCCCAAGTCCTGGTTCAAAGGAGGATTTGAACAGAAAGGACAGGCTGGTTTAGTTTTCTTGCTGGGAGTTCGATCCCCCACTGGGCCGCCTTGACCAAGACTGGACTTGAGAATCCATGGGGTCCCTTCCAGTTCCCCAGATCTAAGCTGATGATTAGATTACCTGAAATTTCACAGCTTTCATCCGGACCTCGTCCTGGCCGCTTGAGAAATAGGTTGCAGTTTTTCTCAGGAGGCCCACGCTCCATTTGGGGCTTTATTTGAGTGTGTTGGGCTGCCAAAATCCATGTTTAAAATAACATGAGGATGATGGTTTATCCCAGCCTTGGGCAGATAGTTCACAAGGCTGTGTTGCATTATATATTTTTTTGTTTCATTTTTTGGTGTTTTTTCTTTATTACTGTCCATGTAAATAAAATCAATGATTCCGTTTCCCAGCTCATGAAAAGGGCCAGTGTTCCTGCTAGGGTTTGTGTCCTGGCCAGGCATGTGACCGAAACTTGCCCCGGCACCTTGTCAACTAGTCCCCATTAGCTACAGTCCAGTTATGGAAAGCTTACCCAAAGGTGGACTGGATTTCAATATTTGGCCTGGGTCGCTTGCTTGGTGACAGAATAAACCTGGCACGGCCATTGACCTTTCTGAGGCCCAGCTGATTGCCAAGGCCTCGGGCTCTCCCTCTTGCTGTCGTTGTGATCCGTCATCAAGTCGGAACCAATTTCTAGGGACCTTAATAGGGCTTTCAAGGGAAGTGAGCTATTTAAGGAGTGGCTTGACTAGCTCCAAACCCCCAGGGAGCTTTCGTGGCGGAGTGGGGATTTGAACTCAGGACTCCTCCTAGTCCACCAATCTTTTCACTGCTCCACACTTGGGGGGGGTGTTTCTGTGGCTGACTATGGAGCACAGCATCTTGTTCTGGAAGGGCGGAAGGAGCTGGATTCAGATCCTAGCAACAGCTCAAAGAAGGGTGTCAAGCAATAGCTTTGGAATCAAATCTCTGCTTCAGATCCCAAATAAGGAACCTTAGCAGCTTTGGTTCCCCTTGAGGAGAAGTGCAAGGTTTTAATGAACAAATGAGCAAATGAACAAACAAATGAAAAGGCAAGTAAGCAAGCAAGCAAGCAAACAAGTACTGTACAGATTACACTGTGCAATAGGAAGCCCCGGTCTTACCCAGGAGAAGCAGAGCTTGTGAAATGCTATTTTCTGGGCTCCACTGCTTAGAAGCCAAGACTATTTTCGTGGGTTGCTGGGTGTCTAGCTTAGGACAAACATCGTCTGCTTTGCCTACAGAGAGTCTCAAAGGCAGACCTTTCTGTTTTGTACGCAGAAGGTCTCAGCAGAGCTGCAACTAACTGGTTGACAGAGGGATTATTCTATCCTGTTTTTTTTACTTGTGCTTTTAATATAGTTCTTCTTATGAGTCATAATATGATACCCATTCAATGCTTTTTAAATATTGTAATAGTTTATTATTTAGATCTTAACTTTGTTTCTTTTAATAGTATAAGCCACCTTGGATCTTTTGGGGAAAATGTGGCCTAAAATATTTTAAATCAATAAGTAAGTATTCTGTTGTGAAGGCACTAAATGTAGGTGGGTTAATTCAACGGTCTATCCCTCCCCCTTCCTCTTTCTCCCAGTCCAAATGGCTCTCTCTTGTTTTGGCTCACCAGCTGCTGGCATAGGTCTAAAATAATTTTTGTGGAGCTGATCTCTCTCCTCTTGTAAAGCTGCTGAAGTCGTTTTCCTGCCACAAAGTCCAGAGCAAGGGAAAAAGCACCTCTGCATGCCTAAAATCAAAAAGGAAAGAAAGGGAAAAAAACCTTTCAAATTGCAAAGGTACGCATACATCGATAATGCAGGCATAATACAAACAAGAAGTATACAGAATGCCAGCTGGCAGAGTCACAAGTTCTCTTCTGAATTAGGTAAGCTCGAGTGCCAATAATCTTTATCTTGCCAATGATCACGGAAAGTCACATTTTACAAAGTCCTTTTAAAGCCATCTTCCTCCAAACCATATACTTTGATATACACCTTGATTTGGAGTGGGGTTTTTAGATTTGCTTGTTTTCAGCTGAAAACTGCATCCTGAGCACATTTGAACCTCACGATGGCCAAAGTAGATAATTAAAGTCTAAATTCTGTATTTAAATAGATTTCTTTCTTTCAACTCTTTCTTCATCCCTGTTTTTCACCTGAAGATTCTTAAGTGTTTCCAGGCAGCTGATTAATGTGATTTAAAACATGATTTAAACAGAGGATTGAACAAGATTCCTCAAAAAGAAGTCGAAAGTCCATTTGAAAGCCAGTCTTTTAAAGGCAAGGACCGTTCACTCCAGACCACCCAGGCTGACCCCTGGAAGCCTGACCAGGTGAGCGGAAGCCTGACTTCCCGGGCGGGAGTTCCACTATGGAGGCGCTGGTACAGGAGAAGCCCTTTCTCATGTGCCCACCAGCCAAGCCTTCCAACCGAGTGGGACATGCAAAAGGGCTTGCCTCAAAGATTTCGTCTCCCAGCCAGAAAAGGTGAGCTTCCAGGTATCCTGGCCAAAAGCTGGTGAGATTTGGTCCCTCAAAAGTGGCACTCTGATTAGAACAGAAGTCTAGGTGATCCAGATCAGATCTATTGCAATCTGGAAAAGCTTCTCTAAAGGAGGAGTTGATGCAAAATAAATCCCTTCCTTATTTGGATAACACCTCCCAGACCCTCCCCCCCCCACTAGCCATACTAGCGAGTCCCAAACACGCTGGGGTCAGTTTGTGCCACAATTCACAAACCGTGGGCTTCTCTAGGTCCCTTAGCTCAATCATGGCATCACCAGGAGACATCAGCCCCTATGGAAGGGGCAGAACCAAGCCATGAAGAAAGGCTAGCCAAATGTCCTGCCGTTGAGCAGAGGGGAGAATGGAGGCCCCGCCAAGCGCTAATCGGGCCTCTTGGGATTCCAGGACCATTGCTTAGGGAAAGTCCTCCGGGTCTTTCTGGATGAAGGCTGGCCCTTTTAAGATATCTACTAACCAGGTTTCTCTGGGCCATGTATAATATATTCTAAATGGGCTGGGGGGTTAGATCAAAAAGAATCTTGTATTAAAAATAGAAAATATATTGAGCATGACATCAAACTTCTGTGCAAAAGTGCAAAAAACGGTCTGAAACTCAACATCAAAAAAACTAAGATCATGGCCACTGGTCCCATCACCTCCTGGGAAATAGAAGGGGAAGATATGGAGGCAGTGACAGATTTTACTTTCTTGGGCTCCATGATCACTGCAGATGGAGACAGCAGCCCCGAAATTAAAAGACGCCTGCTTCTTGGGAGGAAAGCAATGACAAACCTTGACAGCATCTTAAAAAGCAGAGACATCACCTTGCCAACAAAAGTCCGAATAGTCAAAGCTATGGTTTTTCCTGTAGTGTTGTATGGAAGTGAGAGCTGGACCATAAAGAAAGCAGACCGCCGAAGAATTGATGCCTTTGAATTGTGGTGCTGGAGGAGACTCTTGAGAGTCCCCTGGACTGCAAGGAGAACAAACCTATCAATTCTAAAGGAAATCAACCCTGAGTGCTCATTGGAAGGACAGATCCTGAAGCTGAGGCTCCAGTACTTTGGCCATCTCATGAGAAGAGAAGACTCCTTGGAAAAGACTTTGATGTTGGGAAAGTGTGAAGGCAAGAGGAGAAGGGAACGACAGAGGATGAGATGGTTGGACAGTGTCATCGAGGCAACCAGCATGAATTTGGGACAACTCCGGGAGGCGGTGCAGGATAGGAGGGCCTGGCGTGCTCTGGTCCATGGGGTCACGAAGAGTCGGACACGACTAAACGACTGAACAAACAAAAAAAAGATATGCCAAACAACGCATTAGTTTTACAGCCCTGCCTCCAAGACTTTGCGGTTGGGGTCACTCTGATGGACGAGCAGGGGCACCAGATTTTTCTTCACTTGCTCCGCAAAAAAATCCAGGCACTCCCATTTTGCCCAGGTGGCCAAGACTACAAACAGGTGGAAAGGAGCCTCGCATACACAGTCATCCTCCTGAAACCAGAGCAAGACAGGATTTCACCTTCGTGGACAGCAAAGAAACTCTTCTAAGAGGTCAAAAGGGCACCCCAAAGCTTAGGCGAAGAGAAGGGAGGCCTCTGAACTGGTGTGTGGCCTCGTCTTTGGCCAAACTGCTCCTGCAACCAGTGTCGTGCACGTGCGCATGCAAGGAGGGAAGCAGGACCTCCCAGGGGAAGTGTGACCCTTGTCGTCCTCTGGGCATCTCCACGGGCATCCACACAAGGCTTGTGCCAGGCTGAGGCGATGCCTTCGTGCTCTGGAGGGGTTCCACCTGCGGATCTGAATTACACTCGGGGAAGGGAGGCTGCGTGGAATGGAGGCCACAGCAAGGGGAGAGGATATCCAGCCAGTGTGTTTGACCTCCCTCCCTCCAGAAGCCCAGAAACAGGGAGGAGAGAGGCATCTTGGCAGCTGCGAAAGAGAGCACACCTCTGGGGTGCGGGAAGTGAAGGGGACGTGCAGAGATCTCAGCTGTGGGGCTGAGGGCTTGCCCAGGAGTCTCTTTTGGGGCTTTGACAGCCATCCACTCCTCGGGGGCTTGCTAGCTGCCATGCCACCCTCAGGCAAGGAGGGGGTTGTGCCCTGTTTTCCCAAAAATAAGACAGGGCCTTATATTAATATTTGCTCCAAAAAACACATTCAGGCTTCCTTTCAGGGGATGTCTTATTTTTTTCCTGTAAAACAATCTACATTTCTTCAATTACAGTCCTGTCCTCTTCTTCTGGTTGCTGCACAAGGGTGGAGGGTAGGGTTTCACTTAACGGGGGGCTTATTTTGGGGGTAGGGCTTTGTGACGGACAGGTCAGGGACCACTCCTGTCCATCACAATAGAACCCTGATTCAAGAGCCAATAGCTGTACAGAAAAGGTGGAACTAGGGATACATAAGAGAATGGATGACAGTTAAAGATCAGTTAGGGGTTAGAAAGGATTTCAGTTAGAGTTAGGGATGAGTTAGAGTCTATGTTTGAGATGTCAGTTAGAGAGAAGCAATTTAAGCAGTTAGGACCAGCCTGGTATTAGAGAAGAATAGAGAGAGAGAGAACATGATAAGAAATGAATAAATATATTGATTGAAATAATTATAACTAAACAAAAATAAATGTTATCAAAGCACAGTTGATTTCATGAATAAAATAAGACCATCCCTGATTTACTTTACATGATTTACTTGTGAACATTTTAATAAACATTCTTTAATTGAATCACACTGATTGAAGAGTCATATTTGATGTAGTGAGGAGTGACTCTTCTGGTGGCAGCGGAAAGGATTGAAAACAAATGTCAGTCCCAAAAAGTGAACCTGGGTTGTATGGAGAAACAAACAGGGGAACTGAGTTCATGACAGGCTTATATGACAAGCATGCTGAAAAACCATACAAGGGCTGATTTTCAGGTTAGGTCTTATTTTCGGGGAAACAGGGTAATTAACTGGTGGTAACCTATGGCAACCTGCATGCCTGGGATACCCCGTAGGGAAGGATGAAGGTCTCCTTATCCATGGGATCCTAAGGGGATGGGTCGCCCTGAAGGCTGAGTTCTTCCATAACATTGTGGGAGAGGGACGAAGAAGAAAGCTTAAAAGGGGCAGAGAAGCTGAGGAAGAGCTCAGCTCTCCTAAGCAGAATTGGCAAAGGGGCGGGTATTTGAAGGGGGGGAGTCTGTCACCAATGTACGTCAGACAGGAATGATGTGACGTTCCTACAGATGTCCTGGAAGAAGAAGGCCACTTGGCCCCACCTGAGGTGCTGGAGAACGAGGGCCAAGGTTTCCAACACTTCAGCCACCACCGGGGCGTCGTGTAGGTGACGGCAAAGGACTTGAAGGATCACCTTCCTTTGTCCTTTCACCTGCAAGGAGGAGACAAAACCAAATCCCTCTATCAGCCACGAGTTCTTCCGAAAGGAGGTGGCTGATTGAGGGCCGTGCCTTCTTCCCTAGTGGGTGACCCGCACACCCCATGGCCTTCCTGTCCAAAAAAAGTTTGCTCTCTGCTCTACCGGAAGGTAGGGCCCACCATGGTGGATTGAAATGACAAGTAAAGAGATTGTGAATCCACCCCTACCCCCATCTGAGCACTGAACAAGGAGGGAGGGTCTTTAACACCTTACAAACACACATTCTGAAACAACATCAGCACTAAGGGGGAAGGGCTGACCTCAACCGGTGCCCAAAAGAGAAGCCGGCCCAAGCTTCTCAGAGCCATGAGGCAGATGTCAGGCTGCTGGTCTTCGGCTGATTCCTTCAGGACCGGAAGGAAGGCTCTCAGCTGGATCTTTCCTTTGCCGCTGAGCGGAATCACCTGCAAGAGTTCGAGAGGTTCATTATGGCAGGTGTCCCTGGATCTCTCCATCCCAAGCTCAGGCTTCTTACCCTGTCACAATCAATGGACTCTGATTTTTGAATAGGATGTAAATAGTTTCATGTGAAATGACCTATCATTTTTTTTCCTCCTCATTTCATGAGGTGGCCATATGTTTCCTGCCAATGTCAACTACTTTCATGAGTTTGCAAGAAGAACTTTTGTGCACATTGCATAAACTGTGCAAACTGTGCCAAATGGTGCTTGCTTCTTTTTGGATGAAACTCTGAGTACTCCTGGGCCTGCTGAGTTGTCCCTCCTTGGCCTCTCAAAGGGACCCGACCCGACTGAGACCCCCCCCCAGTGGCCCAATCCATGGCTCTTACCTCTACCTTGGTGATTCTGACTGCATCCAGGGAAGGACCCTCTGGATGAGCACACCCTTGAGCATGCCCGTTTGCAGCAGGCACCTGGGGGAGAGGATGGAGAACGGAACCATGAGGGAGAAGGGAAGGGACAGGGCAGAGCTTGACATCTGGCAGGGAGAGGTGGCCAGCCGTGAGAGAGTGGTGGCTTTCTTCAGGTTGCCCTGTCAGGCAGGAGGGGTGGCCGGAGCATGGGGAAGGAGAAAATGTTTTGGCGGATGCAGATGCAGGAAACCCCACCCTCCCTCCTTCGCTTCTTGCTTGCCCGCGTTGCACACCGCACAGCCTGGAGGCCACCTAGAGCCATTGCAGTGATACAGAACCTGTCTCTCTTTTGGGTGACACCTCCCACAATCTCCCAGCCTGCACAGCCATTTCCTCTCTTTCAGCCACTCCTAAGGCACTGACCTGGTCAACATGCGGAGGCCCTCTGGGCGAGTCGCAGGATCCCCAAATGAGCCCCAGGACTTCACTTGCTCCGGGAGGCAGTACAGGAGCTGGGGAAATACGCTCTGCACCATCGCCTCCATGTGCAGCCCCAAGAGCACTTCATACATGGCACAGGTAGCCTGCAGAGAGGAGGAAGAGGAAGAGAAGAGGGGGAAGAGACCAGAAGTTCCTCCTGGGTTCTCAGGCCCTCTCCTCCAAAAGGCTGTGATTTTGGTCAGACTGGAGCCGTCCAGGCCAGCAGCTCTAGGAGGAGAACCACAGAGAATTCGGGCTCAACCTCTTCTACCAGGATGGGTCAAAAGTGGCCCCTGAGAGCTTACCTTGAAGTGTTTTTCCCACACCTCCTCCTCAAGCTCTTCGCGGCCAGGGCAGGAGATGGTCCCCAGGATGGACAGCTGGGTCATGAAGGACAGCAGCTTCGGTAGGATCAGCAAGGCTAGGGATGGGTCCCCACCTAAGTGCCTCCAGATCCTGCTGGTCCCACTAAAGGAAAGAAGGCCAGAGTTACAGAGACTGCCTGAAGCGAGACTCTGCCTTCAGCAGATGGGATGCCAGGAGCCCCTGGTGGGCTGGTCACTCCCGGCAGTGAGAAACCAACGTGGGACAGAGCCGACAATCTGAGACCCCTTTTCTCTTCTGGTTCTCACCTTCTCCGTGCTTGGGGAACTGACTTTTAAAGGAGAACTAGAATCTCCCAGGCAGCATCTCCCCTGCCTCCGACCCATGACTTTGCCAGAGTTGCCTAGATCTTCAATGAGGGACCAGGAAAACTCTTCCTCGTCTCCTTGCACTCATCAGTTGGAGTTGTCTCGACATCCCAAGACACTGTGGCAAGGAGTTTTCAAACCCTGCTCGTTCTCTGCCCTCCAGAAGAAGATGGAGACAAGGGTCTGTGTGCTTGGGGTAAGATTTCTCTGCCCAAATAGGGTCTCTTTGAGAGCCAAAGACAAGACAAGCCCAAGAGTCAAGATGGTTCAAGGAGACTCAGTCCCTCCGGTGCTCCTGACCCTTCGTCCTACAGTTAAGGCCTCCATCATCAGAGTTTTGTCTCATTGCACGGTGTAGCAAACACCCTGCCTTCCCCGAAATGCAAGCTCAGCACACCAGTGAATGGGCTGGCATGACTGAGAGGAAGGAAGCCTCCTCCACAAAGGACCGAAAACCCTGCCTGAACACCAGCACCCACCTGGCCAGCGGAAGCCATTGGCGGAGGAGGTGGCTCACAATGGTGTCCAGGTGCTGATGGGCCAGGGTGGAGATCGCCTCCATCAGGACCTCCTCCAAGCCATACTGCATGGTGGTTGGCAGGTGGCTGCAGAAAAGGTCCAGGAGCCCTGGGATCTGGAAGGAGAAAGACAGGGAAGAGACACGGCTCATCTTTTTTTTTTCTAGTAAGGTAAGGTAAAGGTTCCTCTTGACATTTAGTCCAGTCATGTACGACTCTAGGGCGGGTGCTCATTCCTGTTTCCAAGCCATAGAGCCAGCGTTTGTCCGAAGACTAGACACGGAATGCCGTTACCTTCCCACTGAGGTGGTACCTATTTATCTACTTGCATTTTTACATGCTTTCGAACTGCTAGGTGGGCAGGAGCTGGGACGAGCAACGGGAGCTCACTCTGTCATGTGGATTTGATCTTATGACTGCTGGTCTTCTGACCCTGCAGCACAGAGGCTTCTGCGGTTTAACCCACAGTGCCACCACGTCCCCTTGTTCTAGTAAAGGTTATTTTAAAAAGATAACCCTCTTGATTATTTAATCATAAAAATAATGTCTGGTTTAATAAGTTTGTTTGCTTGTTTGTTTTTTTAACAACAACAGCAGTGACCATACACAGCTCTCCCTGAAAGAGAACATGGATCATTTCTACAAGTGTTTGTTTTGCTGAAATTGATCTGAACAGAAACCAATCTCCAGCAGGGAGGTCATAACCACAGCAGCTCCCCATCTCCCCAGGTTTGGGGGTGAGATTGCTAAAAGAATAGGGCATGTTTAGCCTTGAGAAAAGGAGACTGAGGAGTGACAGGAGAGCACTTTTAAAATATTTGAAAGTCTGTCATACAAAGGAAGGGCAAGATCTGTTCTCGATCATCCCAGAGTCCATGGCACGCAACAGTGGGCTCAAGTTACAGGAAGCCAGATTTCGGTTGACTATCAGGAAAAACGTCCTAACTGTTAGAGCAGTGCGACAGTGGAACCAGTGACCTCAAGGGGAGTTGGCGAGCCCTCCAACACTGGAGGCATTCAAGAAAAACTTAGATCATCCCCTGGCAGATCTGCTTTGATGGTGTTCCAGCGCTGAGCAGGGGGTTAGACTTGATGGCCTTGTAGGCCCCTTCCAACTTCCATTTTCTATGATTCTGTGATTTTATGATCACACCCATGATCAAGAAAACATTTGACATGCAATGCACACTCCATCCATTAGGTCCAGTAATGTCTGCAAATGCTCTTCTGCACGTGTAAACAGCCAGTAGGATTCTGGCCATCCTTTTAAAACTGAAATTTGCAAATGGCCAGAAAGTGCTGGATCTGGAACCCAGATGGCCCTTAAAATCAGAGGGAAGCCCCTTCCGGAGATCCAGCAGCTGCGCACAGAGACTGTGGGCCAAACCCACCCCCGCTCCCATACCCACCACCTCAAAAAGGTTGCTTCTTTCAAAAGGAAGAAGTCCCGTCATGTCCTCTATGGACCAATTTTTAAAAGCGTCTGGGGCGGGTGTGGGTGCCCATGGGTGCTGGCGGCTGCCAAAGGATGGCAAAAACATTTCCGGGAGAGCTCACAAGGAGAGTCTCTAATTTTTCTTCTGAAAAGGGAGGGAAGGTCTGCGGAGAATTCAGAGTACTGTGGGGCTGCATTTAGGCCTCTGTGGGGCAGCCAATGGCTCATGGGTTTCACTTGGGCCAGTCCTGCTTCACATAAAGGTTCTTGATGGATTTCAAAAAGATGGGAAAGAAGGGAATTGCTAGGCACAATTTCATGTGAAGTTACCATGTATGTTGTTTAACAGAACTTGATCTACGTTTGGATGCGGTGAAAAAGACATTCCGAAGACCACTTTGTCCAGAGGAGGGGCCAAACTTGAGAAGACCATTGAGATGAACGGAATGGGGAGAAGGGCCTTTCCCACCCCCTCCGGCACCCAGAATCCCCCAACCGAGGTGGACACGGCTCTGCCGGCTGGGAAATTCCGGATTCTACGGAACCAAAGAGGTTTGAAAAAGGAACTTCCCAAACTCTGGTTCAGGGTCCTTCTGGCAAAGCTTAAAACGACAGAGGCCAAGCTCTCTTTCTGAATTCTGCATCTGCTGGCCGGACCCAAGGACAGTGGTCACAAAGGCTCGCCTGGCGCTTTATCGCATCCCCGCGGTTTTGGAGGAGGGCGAGCAGCCAGCAACCCCCAGCCCTGGGACAGACGGGGATCCTGGAGGCGAGGTCTTCCAGGAGGGCTTCCACGAAGTCTGGCACCTGATCTTCAGGGAGGTGGGTGCTCACCACCTGCCCCCCCCCAAAAAGAAAGCCTGGTGTTCAGGGGGCAGGGCTTGCTTTTTGTGTCACTGACAGGACACGAGGGCTCTGGAGATGACTTGAAAAACATCTTGTTCTCCATGATTTTTGAAGTGGTGCCATCCCGGGATTCTGAGCTGAGTAAACAAAAGACCACTAAGCCTCTCTCCCCTTCTCCCCCCTCCCCACGTAATAGATCAGTGTCAGATCTTTCTCTGTGGTTGCCTTTCCCTTTCCCCATGGACTTGAACAGGGTCTTCCTGGAGATCCAGGAAGGCCTAAACAGGGGCAGAGCCCTGAGCGAGGATTGGATTCTCTCCCAGAGGACACAGGATGGGTCAGGCCACCATTTCTAGGTTCTTCTTCACAAATGGGGGAGATGGGAGAGGGGGCCCCTGCATGCCAGGATTTCAGACCTCGGCACCTCATCTCAGAAATGACCGCCTGACACATGAACCTGGCCATTGACTTTCAGCATTGAGAGAACAGAATGTGAACCCATCTGGGACAGGGAGGTCATCCAGACTCTAGGGGTGCTCCCCAAATGGAGCCAGTCACCTTAGCCAGTCTGGCCGAGGCCCCAACTGGATCAGGGGGGACTTCCGCTTGCAGATCGCAGAGGGCGGACTCCATTTCTTTTTCTTCCTCCTCTGTGATTCTTGACTGGCCTGGAAAAGAAAGATGGTGAAGAAAAACACAATGCTTGCGTCATGCACTGCGTAGATTTTTTTAAAAACAATGGTTGTTGTGGGTTTTTTCGGGCTCTTTGGCCGTGTTCTGAAAGTGGTTTTTCCTAACGTTTCGCCAGTCTCTGTGGCCGGCATCTTCAGAGGACAGCAAACTGTGCTCTTTTTTAAAAACACATACTAAAGCTTGCTGGGTGACGTCATCCGCACATTTTGGAACGAGGCCTCCTCCTGCGTTAGTCATGACCCACCTTCATCCAGATTTGGGAATGGTGGCATTTCCCCATCCAGTAAAGAGAGAGGGGTTGTTTGTAGAAACAACGTCCTTCATACAAGATTTTGGGACTGGCAGGAGTGACACAAGCCATGTGGCCCATCTGGGAGAGGGCAGATGGAGACACCTGCATCAGCGCTCATGGGTCAGTGTTAAACTGAAAACAAATTATTTGGAGTTAGCCATTTTGCTGAAAAGCTCTGAACTCAATTCATTCCCTTAATCCTAGGCAAGGAATTGGAATAGATTTAGAAGAGGTGTCCGTGTTAGTCTCTGCTAGCATATCTGGCAAACCCCCCCCCCCCCAAAAAAAGAAAGGAGACAATAATGTTGTGGCTCCTTAAAAACTGCTATATTTTAATGTGAGCTTTTGCAGACAAGTCCACTTCCTCAGATGTAAGTGTGGGAACACATGGCAAATATTTATATATTTATTAAAAAGGTAAAGGTTTCCCTTGACAAATGTCCAGTCATGTCTGACTCTAGGGGGCGGTGCTCATCCCTGTTTCCAAGCCATAGAGCCAGCGTTTGTTCCGTGGTCACGTGGCCAGCGTGACTAGACACAGAATTCCGTGACCTTCCCACCATGGTGGTACCTATTTATCTACTCGCATTTTTACATGCTTTCGAAGTGATCGGTTGGCAGGAGCTGGGACAAGCGACGGAGGCTCACTCTGAGGCGTGGATTCGAACTGCTGATCTTTTGACCTTGCAGCCCGGAAGCTTTTAGCGGTTTAACCCACAGCACCATGACGTCCCTTTTATATATTTATACATGGTCACAAACAAATGCATATGTATTTGTCATGCCTAAGAAGTGGATTTGTCCAGAAAAACCCATATTAAAATATAGCACTTCAGTCTTTAAAGGGCTGCAACATTTTTCTCTCTTTTAGTTTTTGTCTTTGTTTTTTGCCTGATAATGGAATGAATTAGTAACACATAAAAAGTTCTTGGAAGTAGCAAGAGAGGGCTCCCTATTTCTACGCTATCCCAAAAAAACTTCAAAGGAACATGGAACATTGACAGTTGGTCAACCTGGGATTGATGTTTTCATTTATTGATTAAATCAATGTTTTAAACAGGTTTCCAAAATATCTGATGGATGAAGGTCATCTCGTTCATTTCTCAAGAAATTATTTCCAAGCTCTGAGATGAAGCCACCTTGGAAGGACACTGTTTTCTTCCCTTGGGACCTTTGGCCTCCCCTTTTGGAGGATCTACTGATCCGTTTGGAAGTGGGGTCAATCTAAGCTTCCAAGAGGTCTCCCGGAGTCCTCACAGCCATCCAAATTAAATCCAGACGGAGTCACTCCAGAAACACCAGCAACCATGGAGTGAAAGCATCCACTGATATGCCTTGAAGCCCTCCGTTCTTGGAAGGGGGTCATAACCAACGTTTATAAATGGATCCCATCTCCACCGCCAACGTTCTCACCTTGAATGCAGATCAAGTGGGTGATGCCCTTGGCCGCCCATCGCCAGCACTCAATGGAGCTCTCCCAGGTATATGGGGCTAGGAAGGCCACCCGGGCACCATAGGCTTTCAGATTTTCTCCATCTTACCAAGAAAAGTACAAAACCTATTGAAAGGGCCTCAGAAAGCCGGAGGACCAACCTGTCCTCTAAGATCTGTTCTGGAAAGGATCCTCCTAGGTTGGGAAGAGACATTAAAAGGAATAGCATATCATGGTTGCCAAGAGGGGACTGAGATGGGTTTTCTCTGTTTGTTCAAATGAATGTCAAGGAAGCAAAGCAAGCTGATCTGCATAACCCCAGGGGTGACAAAGGTTTTTGCTCTGACCTGTAAACAGCCCTTTTTACTGCCTTGCTCCCCATGCTTAGGTAACATCAGGCTGACATGTGTGGAAGGAGAAGCGAGAAACGGGGCGGAAAGCCTCGGTGGTCTGCACGGGCCATAGCCATGTTGGGTCCGAGTTGAGCCCACCCGGCTATAGTGCCCCTCCATTGGAAGTGCCATGGTGGAAAGGGTGTGTAGTGGTCAAGAGAGAAGGCAGCATTTCTGTTGGAGACGCTCTGCTTAAGCAACCCTTTGGTCACCTTTGAGGTGTCAGTTCAACAAAGTCACTTTGGTGCTACTTGAGAAGGAAACCATCCTGTTTCTTTCCTTTAATGAAACAGAGGTAGCCCAAGAGCGGAGCAAGAATTACTTGCACCCCTCAGACAAAAGGCAGCCACTTCATCTAGACAGCTGTGGTCCCATCGCACTCAGGAAGAGTTTTCTCACATTTGTCTCCTCTGATCCAATGTCGGAGACCACGTAGGATAAGTCATTAATAGGTGAAATAATTATTCTAAAGAGGCCACCAGGCTGGGAAAAGGCTGGTCTATATTCACTGAGCCAAACTTAAAAGAAACAGATGAGAGGCTTCCAGGGAGCCTGTCTTAATAGGGGGATTGGGGCCACATGGTCCTCTGGAGGAGGAGGAGGAGGAAGAGGAGGGAAACTCACCGGAAGACTCGCCGTGGCCTGGAAGGCAGCCAGCACCTGGCACCTGGCCTGCAGGACCCTCGCTCGGATCCACTCTGATCGTGTCAGCCAGGGCTCCATCAGCTGGAGGCGAAGCAAGAACACAAAGCTCGAGTCAAAGAAGCATCTCTGATGAGGAAACTTTTTGAATTTTACAAAACTATCCGTGATATCGCACCAATGAATGGAAGCCAGGTGGTCCATCCACATCCTGCTGCCAAGCACAGCTGGCCACCAGAGACGGCCCTCCCACCCCCTGCCTCCTCACGGCATTCCGGGTGGAAGGAGGTGGAGAAAGCCCACGGGGAGGGAAGCCCCTGATCTGCAGGATCCAGACCGTCCACCCTTGGAGAACTCCTGGATCGTTCAGGGGCTTAGGTATCTCGCTGGGGAGCCAGATGTTGGGGGCTCGATTCCCCATGGCATGCCTCCTTGAGAGGGGCTGGACTTGGTGCTCCCTAAGGGTTCCTTCCAGCTCGGTAGCCCTAAGAGGCTGATTTCCTTCCCTGTTCAGGAAAGCTTTCGCATCTGAGATAGCGGTCTGTGAGGCGCAGGCTAACTGGGAGACTGTGACAGACAGGTCAGGAACCACTCCTGTCCATCACAATGGAACCCTGATTCAGGAGCCAATGGCTGTACAGAAAATCCATCACAATGGAACTAGGGATATATAAGAGAATGGATGACAGTTAAAGAGCAGTTAGAGTCTGAGTTGGCAGTTAGAGAAAGGATTTGAGAATTAGAGAAATGAGTTAGAGTCTGTGTCTGAAGTTAGTGAGAGTCTGTGTTAGAGATGTCAGTTAGAGAGAAGAAATTTAGGCAGTTAAGACTAGCCTGATGTTAGAGAAAAAGAGAGAGAGAGAGAGAGAACATGATAAGAAATGAATAAATATCTTGACTGAAATGATTATAAATAAACAAATATAAATGTTACCAAAGCACAATTTATTGAATGAATAAATTGAGACCATCCATGATTTACTTTACAGTGGACCCTTGACTTACAGACGGCTTGACTTACAGACTTTTTGAGTTACAGACTTCTCTGGCCGCAAAATTTAGGTTTGACTTGCAGACTGAGATTTGACTTACAGACCAGAAAAAAACCAAAATGGAACAAAAACGGCCTGTTACGGGATTAATCGGTTTTCAATGCACTGTAGGTCAATGGAGACTTGACTTACAGACTTTTTGACTTGAGAACCGCCTTCCAATACGGATTAAGTTCTCAAGTCAAGACCCCACTGTATATGATTTACTTATGAACACTTTAATAAATATTGTTTAATTGAATCACAATGATTGAAGAGTCCTATTTGATATAGTGAGGAATATCTCCTCTGGTGGCAGCGGAAAAGGTTGGAAAATAACTGTCACACCCAAAAGTGAACCTGGGTTGTGTGGAGGAACAAACAGGGGAACTGGGTTCATGACATAAAATGGTGAGCAGCGGTTGGGATTCGAAAGAAATCCAGTGAGCCAAAATAAAGAGTGATTTATTAGGGTGTGGGATTCAAATAAAATTCAGTGAGCCATAATAAAGTGAAATTTATTAGGCTGGCCACGAATGAAAAAGAAATCCAGAAAGCCTTAAAAAAAAAAAGAGAGAGAGAGATTGAGAGAGAGAAAATCTCTGAGTCTAAGAGACCTGGTTGTCAATAGTCCAACTGAAGGAGTAGGAAACCCTAAGGCTTAAGGTGAATAGCTTGATAGGGACTCCTAAAAGTGTGGAAAGACAAAGGCAGGAAAAGAACTCTGAGGAGATTTCTATAGTTAAAAGTTTACCTCAAGCTGAGAGTGTGAGGACCAAGAGGGCTAGCTTTTGATCCCAAAGCTCTGAGAAAGGGAGAGCACTGAGGGGATCTAAAAGTGGAAGCCAAGGTCTAAAAGGAACAGCTGAGGTGAAAATAAATTAGGCTTACAAAAAAAAATATTGCTTGGAAAATCTGGGTATCTGTAGACCAAGAGATATAAAGTAACAGACATAAGGAACAGCAAGGCTGAAGCCTAAAGATACAAGCTGCCAAAAGAAAGCTATGTAGTTAAAATTTCTAATACTGTACAGGAAAAAAGAGGTCATTTTAAACAGAGGCTTGTATATTGGAATTGGTGAGAAAGCAGCCTACCAATTTAATAATAAATATAAACTGTTAAGTGTGCCTTCCAAGAGAGGGAAGAAGGCAGTTATGGAACTTGCTGAGAGTCAGATTTTACCTCAGGAAGAGGAAATTTCAGACCCAGAAATCAAAGCTTGGTTTGAGGAAAAGATTTTACAGATTAGGGCTGAGTTTGGAGCCAAGATAAAGGAACTGGATTTGAGAATAAAAGAGAGGAATTTGCAGCTAGAAAAGAAGCGAATGAAATTATCAGCCCAGAATAAAAATACTAATAATGATTCAAATCATGGGGGAAATATATCAAAAACAGCTAAAAATATAAAAGAAGTAATAAACTCAAAGTATTCTGAGAAAAAAATTGGAGGGGAAGATAGAAAGCAGAACCCAGAGAGTACATCAAAGATGAACTGGCAGTTGGAAGCCATTTTAGAGAGAGCCCCTCAGAGCAGTACCAACAGATAGATAAAAGCTTTGAAGAAAAGGGAGACAGAACCCCATATAATGAACAAAGAAATTAAAAAAAAACTTATTTTGGTGTTGGGAAAGCAGATCATTATATTTCAAATTGTGAATTTATTAAAAACAAAAAAATGGGACAACAGAAAACAGGGGGAGTTGTACCTAAAAAGATGTATTATATACAAAAGCAGAATGAGGATTCTAAAGTAAGCCAAGATGGCAGCTTAACTGACTCATAGGAGCAGGAGCAACTGCTCCTCTAGCAGAGATAGTCCACTGCTATTACATTAAAACTAACAGGGAATTGATGAAGTCATCTGGAGAAAATATTTATATTAATAATATCAAATATCTGGCATTGAGAGACTCTTGTTCTCAGATAACTATATGTCATACAGATATTTTTCCCCAGGAAGACATCGTTCCAAATGAGAAAAATTCAGTTAAAGGAATTGGGACAGAAGTGATTAAGCTACCAGTAGCTGTAGTACATATAAATTATCAAGGGTGGGCTGGTAAATTTATAGTGGCTGTTTCACACGAGATCCATATGCCTTATTTAATTGGTTTAGATTTGATTAATTATATTAAGACTTATGTGATCACCACACATTCACAGACAGAAAAGATAGAAAATCTTTATGGAAATAGTGAGGTTCCTGAAGAAGTTATAAGTGTTAGCCAATCACCTGAACTGGATTTGTGACAGAGATGTTGAGAAGAGGGCCACGAGGATGATCAGGGGACTGGAAACTGAGCCCTGTGAGAAAGGCTGGAAGAAGTGGGCCCGGTTTCTTTGCTGGTTTGTTTTTGCATCTCCCTCACGGTGAAGATAGCTCTTTTATTAAATTCAGATTTATTGGTCTTCTATACCATCTCCAAACTAACTTGTAACTATTTCCCTTCACCCTTACAGACATACTTTTCATTATTCTTTCATTTCTGCATTTTACTCCAATCTTCCATTTTATTTTCCTCACTCAAATCTTCTTGCCACATCTCTTTTAACACACTGGTTAATATTCTGCCTGTATTAACATCTTCTATATTATGCTTATTTTTCCCTTTCTATTTTTCCCCATCTCTCTTTCTTCCTCTTTTTCTATAATCTCAAATTGGGTCATTTTCCTACCCTCTCCTTGTTTCGTTTTCCAATCTTTCATCCATTTTTCTAACTGAAGTATATTTAACCACAGCATCCCCTCTCCCAATCTCTTATACATCCCCTACCTTGCATTCGTTTTGTCCATTCCTTTATCTTCATAATTCCTTGAAACCTTTTGAACTTCCCTTTAAGATTATCGGGGGATTTTTTTTCTTGTTTTAATTTCTACAATGTGTGACAAGGGTGAAGACTTAGGGGGTGGACTTAAGGGGATGTATATACATGTGGGAAATAAGGAAGACAGAATGACCAATGATTTTTGAGGAAAGAAGAGGAACAATTGGTGTGGAGGTTCACCCCAAGGATGGCTTTGTTGAATCTGGTTAAAAATCGTCAATGGAAGAGAGAAGAAATCCAATTAATTCCTATAATGGTGATGGTGGGAAGGTTAATATTTGCGAAAAAGTTGGAAATGTAATTACAGTATACACTTTATCTGTACCACTTCTCCATAGTAAGTGGATTATGGCAAATAATGATAAATTAATGTGAAATTAAGATTAGAAGAGGAATGGCAAAAAGGTAATGATTTTAAACAAATATGGAATTTGGTTTTGGTACATGTGTTGCAGAAAAGGAAGGAGTATACACTGGGGGAAAAGAAACAGTGTGTTACTGGAGAGAAATGGGAAGATTTGAAATACAAGAATGAAGAGGAAGGAACTAGTCCTGCCTGGGGGTGGGTGGGTTGCACAATGTGATGAAGAGGAGTTGGTTAAGTCATAAGTGGTTATTATCATCATCATCATCACCACCACCACCACCACCACCAGGGTTCTATGATCCTCCCCTAATTGCCAGGGAATGTGAGACCTTTAGCTTTCAAAGACCAATCGCGAAACAAGTCAAGCGGAGCCATGAATTACGGGAGGTGAGAGAACCTGCTGCGGTGATCATCAGATGATTTCAGTCATCGTTTGCTAATTACAGATTGACTTCAGTTAATAGCTAGCCCGTCCTATTGACAACTTTACCAGCAGACTGAATGTCAATGTCAATGAAGGGGACTTCCTCTTGAGGGCATGCACGGTGTTTACCTGGATCATTTCCTCATTCCTCTCTGAGGTTGGATTTTCCTTCACGAGGACCTGGATGAGATTCCCCACGGCTTCCATGGACCTGGTGTGCTTGATCTGACAGCACAACCCAAACCATGAGGTCAGACAGCAGACCCCATTCCCCTGATGCTCCTCCTGTGTCAGAGGATGGGCAAAGCACGGCCCAGCGAAGAGCGGAAACAGACAAGGCATTCACCTCCCACTGTTAAAAGTGGAACTGCCTTTAGAAGGAAAGGGCATTCGGTTATTGTGCAAGTGAGGGTCTGTAGCTCTTCAAGTGGCAAAGGAGCCTGTTTCTGTTCAGCAATCATTCACTGAGAAGGAAACAGTGGGGGTTGTTTGACTATCAATTACACGGAACAACCACCCATTTCAAGAATGCATCTCTGGTGCATCCATAGTTGTCCGTCTGCAATGAAACCAGGTAGTTAAAGCAGCCCTTTGGGATCCAAAACAAAAAAGGTATATTTTAGGATGCCCAAGAGGATGTTTCGGGGAAACCTACAAGCAGATTTTTAAAGGGAGGACCCGGAAGAAAGCGTTCCTCACCCACCTCTATATCGGAAGCCTCCTGCTCCGTCCTGGTCCTCTTTTTCAGGCGCTCCAGGGGAGGGGGAACAGGCAACCGGTGATGAGATCCAGCAGACGCCGGAGGTCTTCAGCTGGCAGGCACGGCTTGAGTTGGCTACCGGAAGAAAGGTGGGTTGAGAATTCAGACAGAGGTTCACAAATGTCCCCCCGAAAGAGAACAGCAGCCCAAATCTCAGTTTGGCTGCTTCTACTTTTGATCTACATGTTACAGCCTCATGAAAAGAAACCAGATGGCCTGTTTCTGTATCATCATTGGACAGTCCAGCACAGCAGCTTTGAAGGACTGTGTCTCTGGAGGGAAAAATTCCCCACCCATCTCATGACCACAGGGATTGGCAAGGAGGATCCTCCATTTCACATTGCAGAGATGCCGCCGCCCCTCACTCATTGCTGCCTGAGACACGCCTCCCTGGCCCAGCTGGCTTCTTAGCTCTAGATCGCTTACCTGATGGAGACTAAGGCTGTGATGACTGTTGGGCAAAGGGATGTTTTGAATAAGCGCTCCCTTCCAAGAAAGCCCTGAAGACACAAAAGGGGGGATGCATGGAATGAAAAGGGGGCAAAGCAGCGAGGAGTGGAGACCGTGGGTCCATTCACACCCCAGGGTCTACAGCTCAAGTTCTCCTTCCGATGGCCAAGAAGGGGGTTGAACCTGTTTCCCTGAGGGGTAGCATGCTCACCAAAAGAAGCTTTGCTCCCACTACACCCCCAAGATCTGGGTGTGGACCTCATCGTGAAAGCCCTCCAAGAAGGGATTCCACTGAGAGGTTCAATCAGCCTCCTTCGTATCACTGGGAAGACCCCGGGTCTGAAGAGAGACCCCCACACCCCCTTTGTGCTTTGTGGGAAGCCCACCGGAGACTTCAGGGCCCCCTCCTGGCTTACCAACAAAGTCTCCAGTAACTCTGTTTTGCAGTCCAGCTGGAAGTCGGCGTCCTGGGCTTCATGAACAGCATTGCAAATGTCCATCACGCTGTTGCAGAATGTCACTTCCACGGGGGTGCCCTGTTTTGCCCAAAGAACCCACATGGTTAGAAGGACAGGTTGTGACAGAGTGGCGGTATTTCAAGGATTACCCCAGGAGGTGATAACCAGCAGAGCTTCCCAAAGTGTAATTAAGATACAGGCAGCAAACAATCTTGATAGTAGAATATATGTATTATATACAGGATATGTACAGGTATATACACAGCGTAGTCCTTGTCCAGTTCCAATTGTCATACACGGCAGTTCCACAGAGTACAGAATGCATAAATCAGTGTCAGAGTCCAGTAAATAGTCAAGGTCAATATACCTTGCAGTCAGTCCGGTTCACCAGAGTTCCTCTTCTCCCAAGCTCGTAGATACGGCTTCCACAGGATTCTCCAGCTTAACAACAGCACTCCACGACCAACAACAACACCCACAATGGTGTCTGCTTGGTCTCCTGGCTATATCCCAGTGATTAGCCAATCTTGTGATTGTTCATCCTGCTGATACAATCAGCTCAGCTGCATTAACTCATGCTTAGCTTTACTTTACAGCTCTGATCCTTACAATACTTAGATCTTGTTGCCAAACTGCATTTAACAATTTACTCAGGTTTATCCCAAACCTGACAGGTTGGGACTGGGGGGCACTTACAAATGGACCGGTCCCTTTGGGCCCCTCTCAGCCTAAACCCCCCAACAGGGCTATTGGGAGTGAAAAAGGGTGGGGGGGTGTCAGGCCTTGATCGTCCCAGGTAAGGCAGTGAATGTCCAGGGGGCATCCATTTCCTCCTGCTTGGCCAACAGGTGACTGGCCTGCCTAGATTGTATTGATTTCACTCCCGTCTGCCGGGAGATCGAGAACTTGGGAGCGGCCACCGAGAAGGCTTTCTCCTGCTTTTCCACCCGTTTTGCCTTGGGAGAGGATGGGTCTCTCTCAGAAATTTTAAAACCCGGAAAGGCTGTTGGGAGAGAAGGCTCCCAGTTGAAGAGCCTGGCCCCCCGTCCTTCCAGAAGTCTGTAAAAGGACCAGCTGTAGAAACAACCGTGAGCAAACCCCAATGCCACGGGGATGGAAAGGAACATCTTTTACAGCAGGGGTCCCCAACCTTTTTTAGCCCCGCGGACCTGCTGGGGAAGTCAGGTCACCCCCCCCTGCGCTTGTGCGCATGTGCAAATGAGTGTGCGTGCTCTCGCACTGGTGTGCGCGCACTCCTGTGCATGCTCAAAAAGGAGCTGGCAGTGTTTGTATGGGGGTGACACGCTTATGCACATGCGGAAAAGGGTGTCACAACACTTGTATGGGCATGTGCAGGCATGTGCGCATGCGGAAAGGGCCAGCACAGCGCTCAGGAGGTGCTCATGTGCGTCCATGAAGAGGTGGGTGAGTGCTCACATGGGCACAGGCACATGCGCGCAGGCGCAAACAGGCCTTGCGGGAGGGGAGTGCATGCAGGGGTGGGGGTGGGAGGTCTGTCTCTGCAGCCCGGTCCGTCTCAGGCCACAGACTGGCATGGGTTAGGGTTAGGGCCGCAGACCAGGGGTTGGGGAACCTACTTTAGCAGGGAGCCTCTGTTTGCTCCCAGTCTCCTGCTTCCCCCTGAAGGGAAACGATTCGGACAGGCTGATCACATTCAGATCCTCTTAATAGCTTACCTTGTTCTCAGTGGTGACACCCAGGAGCTGAAATATGAAATGGAGAAGGTTGGCTGTAAGGTAGACATTGCAAACCAACAAACGACATGAGACGGAGGTTTGGTTTCGTTTATGCAACATTTCTCTCCTACCACAAACCTAAAAAGGCAGCTGACCTTATTTTTTTTTTAAAAAAATGCTAAAAACTCAAGTCTTGGGCCAAGAAAAAAAAGTTTTGCTAAGCAAATGGTGCAGAACAATCAGAAAATTTTTCCCCCTCAAATGTTTGGATTATTTTTTTATTGTTCTAAATGGGAAAAACCCAAAAGCGAAATGGCAAGTGGCATATATCACCCCCTGCTTGCTATGAATGATGGAAGTGAGATTTAAGGGTTAATACAAACATTAAGAGTGATACATATACAGTGGTGCCTCACATAACGAGCGCACCATTTAACGACAAATTCGCATAGCGATCCGTTTTTTGGGATCGCTAATGCGATCGCATACCGATGCCTAGGTAGGCAAAAACTCGCTTTGCGACGATCGGTAAGCGTTTCGCTTACCAATCTTCGCATAGCTTTTTTTAAAAATCAGCTGATCGGCGGTTCCAAAATGGCCGCCGGAAGACCCCAAATGGCCGCGTGCAGCGTTTTCGTGCCCTGCCCTCGCTTACCAAGGGCGCGAAAATACCTGCGCTATGGAGGAACATCGCATAACAGTGAGTTTTGGGCCCATTTGGAACGCATTAAAAGAAGTGGGCTTCGTTTAATGCGTTCCAAATGGGCTTTTTTGCACCGTATAGCAATGTTTCCCCATAGCGATGGTTAATCCGGAATGGATTAACCTCGCTATGCGGGGCACCACTGTATTCTGCCTGTTTCTCTCTCTGTATGTTTTTCTTTCTGCCCCCACAAAGGGATTTCCTCAGAGCCAGATGCCCAGGCAATCAGAGATTAACACTGAAGGGAACCCCTTATGAAACAAAGCATACAAGATGCAGGATATGAAAGTGATGAAAATCAGATACAATGGCAACCAGACCTCTTTTACCACTTGAGGAGCACCTCTTCCAAATCGTATCCTCTAGTTCAGTTCTCAGTGAGGTAAGAAAAGACTAGAAGCTAATGCACCCTGAGCGATAAAAGGTGCAACTCTGCACCTGACTTTTAGGGCAGGTGACTTTGCTTGTGTCTGAAGGGAGGTGAAATCCCACCCTTCCCTTCCCACCACTCCCCATCGCGACCAGCTCCCTCCTGGCTCCTTTTCGCCGGAGTCACCCAAGGGCTCTCTCTGGCCGGGAGAATCCATCCCCCGGCCGGCTTCCCATTCTTACTTGGCAGCTGGACCTGTAATGGCCGAGGGCTCTTTTCAGTGACAGGAGCTCTTTCGGGGCCTGGGGGCAATCTGGCCGTAGATGAAAACCAGGACTTGGTGGAGCTGGCCTCACCGGCTGTTCTGGTCATACTAGGTGGGCAACAGAAGGGGTTATATGGGGCCAGGTGGCTGTTGCTCCTCCCTTATCCTCGTTTGGTTGGTCTGCCTGTCTGTCTGTCTGGTGACCTCTTCTGTCCCTTGTTTTATCGCCACGGTAGCAGCACTAATTCGCTTTCCAAGTATTACTTATGTCCCATTGTTACCTGTGGGTGGCTGGAGGCTTAAGGACACCTTTTCCCCTTGAAAAATACTTCAGGATCATGTGCTTAAGTCCATTTTTCAGTATCTGGAAAACAGAGTCCAGCCCCCCCCGTCTCCTCTGTGGATGCTTCCCAGTGGGAATCCTGTTCAGCAGCTCTCTGGGCAAGCAGCTTCTGTGCCCAAACTGACAGCCCCGAGTCCTCTCAGACACAAAGGTCTGGGCAGTTTCGAGGTGTCTGCCACTTGGTTCCCTTCTGCACTCTGACGTGGCCTCTCACGGCTGGCCATTGGCTGTCCATTCACCGTGATTGGCCCCTGAGGGTGAGGAGGTCACCCCCAGGTCCAGGTGGAGCTACCCAACAGGATTCTGGCCACCAAAGGCCCTGCTGAGTGGGAAGTGGTAACTCTTATGCACATCCCATGGGTTCGGCCGACCTCTTCTAGCTAGACCCAGTGATTCAGCTTCGCCTGCTGAATGGGAGCAGTTATGTGTCACATACGAGGAGACTCAGGCTCCAGTTTTCTATCTTGCCGAATCCTGGGTGGCTTACTTTTGAGTAGTCCTCTACCTGATTGCCCCCGTCAGGTTTGGCCTACCTTCTGGTGGGCAAGGAGGGCAGGTAGCCTCATTTTCAGCTCCATCCCAGCAACACAGTCCTCTAATGTGGCCAGGGTGAGGCCCAAATGCCCCGCAGCAGAGAAGGAAAGGATCTTGGCCACTTTCTGTCATGGGGGAGACAAGGGGGGAGAGAGAGAGAGAGATTGGAAAGGCTGAGGAGAGAAAGGACTCAACTGAAGAAACCCTTGGTGCTCCAGAGGGAAAGTCTCTCCGGATTGACCACCACCCGGTTTCTGAGACGATCTGTGAGCGTTTGAAGAAACTGGATGGTCCCTTCAGGGACTCCTGAATCTGAGAGGGAAGGGAGAGAAAAGATCGCCCCTTGTACACCATCGGGTCCTTGGCTCTAGGGCAGAAGCGCCCCCCTCCAGCAGGGTGTTCTTAATCCTGTTACTGGTGCTGTGGAGGTTTTAAATTTAAAAGTCCCTCTGAGGAGCCTTCTTAGTGGAAACCTTGGGCCTCAATTAAGAAGAAGAAGGAGCCGCCGCCAGAAGGGAAGAGAATCAAGGGGAGGGCAGAATGAAGAAGACCAGCCTGACCCGCTCGCTGGAGGCTCACCTCTATCTGTGCTGCTTCCAGGAAATCAGTTTTTTCCACCAGCTCCTCCAGCCTGCGCTGAACGAACGCCCAGTCCTCGCAACAGGCCAGCGCCACTCCCAGCGCTTTATAGAGGAAGCTCTGGAAGAGAAGGAGGGGTGGACAAGAGGGTAGGTTTCAGAGGAAAATCAAGAGACATCTCTTGACCATTGGGTGGGCTGTCCTTCCCTGCAGGTCTTCAAGCAGAGGCTGGACAACTGGGGTCGACCTCCTGCTGCTGCTTCCTGGGGGAAATCAAACTGGAGAAGTGCCCCTGAATCCACCGAATGGAATCTCCACTGATTCAATGGGCTTAGGCTTGTGGGACGTCCTGTGCTGAGGAGCGGCTGCTTCATCCAAAGGTTGGGTTAGAGAAACTGGGGAACTAACCTTTTCAGGGAACCGATCGGTGTAACTAGAGGACATTCTCCAACCCAGCACTACTCCAGAAAAGCAAGTTCATGGTTTCCTTACGGATAGACCAGAACCAGACAGGGACCTGTTCTGTCTAGTTCCCTCTAGTGGCTCATTACGATATTGTGTTTTAATGTTTTTTGCAGAAGGATTGGGCTGGCGGGCCCTAACCTTGTCAAGGGCGGAGTTTTGCCTATGGCTGTGTTTTCCTAGAGCAAGCTGACACTGCAGCTTAAGTAACTTTCCCATCCATAATGGAGTTGCTTTGCTCCTACATTTCCTCGTAGCCCATCACTAACTACTAACTTGTACCTACGTTATTCATTACTATGTTATTTCCAAGCTCTGTGTTGCTGAAATGAACAAGGCAACAGGTTACCCCTTCAAAGCAGGGGCTGGCGGTGGGGCAATCGGCAATAGTCCCAACTTGCTTTTTCATATTACAAGGAGTAACTGGGCTGAATTTATTTTTTAAAAGTTACTTTCTAATCTCTGCAAAGATCCATTGGAAATACTTCTAATTATAACAACAACGGTGTGTGTTCAGCCAGTTCTGACTTATGCCAACCTGTTCCCGGGTTTCCTAGGTAGGAAGGAGAGGTTGACAATTTCCTCCATTGGTGGTGGTGGGGGTGCCCTGGGACTGTGCTCCTCGCCCAAGTCCGCACAGGTTGGATCTCCTCCTGAGCAGTCCAAGAGGGAATCAAACTCGGCAGCTCCCTCCCTCCCTGAGCGATCCAGCCTAGATACTTGGGATATTTGTTCTCTGCAATACATTTGAAATTACTGTACTGAGAAGCCACAACACGCTCTAGGAAAAGGGATGTCTTGAAACTAAAAGTACCTTGAACATATGTACCTCCCGCCTCCCTCAGAACAAAAATAAATAAATAAATGAAATAAAAATGCTTTTTATAAGCATTGCTCACCAGAAGCCGCACAAGGAGCTGTTGAGGACTTGGAGGGGGGGGGGGACACTTTTGTTATGGCAGTCCTAGAATCATGGAAAAGTTTCCTATTGTTTGTCATGTACTCCCCAAATCTCCTTACCAGGATCATTTCCAGCAACTGACTGGACTCATTCTGAAAGCCACAGAAGATCATTGAGATCTTGGGTGGGCCAGATGTGGCCCTGCCCTTTCCCAGAGGGCCCCTAACTCCAGTTAGCCAACCCTTTCACTGAAAAACAGGATTCCCATCCCCTCAAGCCTCACGAATGGGGAGTCTCCTTAAAGCCCAGACGTCTTGCCTTGCATCTGATCACATTGGAAATGGATCTCTGGCCCATGTGAGGTTGGGTTGGGTTGGGTTTTTGTGGGCTGTGACTAAAACTGGTCCCTTAAAAGCTATCCTATCCCCATCGTGTGCCTGTTCAACAATATATGAACTCTCCAGTGGAATCCATTCCTCTTTGGGAAGAGGGGTGGGCACAAATCATACCCAGCCATGCACAGTTCAAGCACAGGGGACAGCCTTTGGTAACCAACCAACCAACCAACCAACCTCCTCCTCTGCAAGACCCAAGGAACAGCATGGATCCTTCCAGACGAAGGGTGGCCAACTCCTTCAGGCATCTGCAGAGGGGCGTCAGAGCAGGAGTGTATTCCTCTGCCACCACAAAGGACAACAGCTTCGGCCACAGAACCTGCAAAGAGGTGAGAGGTGACATTCATAGAAGCATAGCCCAGTCCCAACACGTAGCCGCTCTGCAGCACGGAACAGGGCCAGGCTGGAGTTCGCGGCACTGAGTCTCCTGTGACTGCTGTGAAATAGATTGCCACAGATCCCTCCACGCCCACGTTAAAATGCCAGCTGTTTCCCTGTGTAATCACACCCTCAGTGGGAAGATTGGGTGGGGGGCAGGTCCCATGAAACTCGACCTGCACTTTTCAGCTCCAGCCCAGGCAAGCCACTCACTTTATACATTCCTGGGGCTGAAGTGTTCAGATGCTCAAGCACCTTAATGGACGGTCCTTGGAAAGGGACCTCCTCTTCTTTTTCAGTCAGGACTCCGACAGAGTCTTGGCCCTGCCATACAAAGATACACAAGAAAAACAGAAATAGCCAGGTCAGAAAACCAGGACTAGCTCCAGAAAAGAGCCCCCACTCTCTGAAAAGGTTGCCCCCCCCCCCGTGGAGACAGGGACACAAAGAGCCAGCCCAGGAAGAGGATGCTTGGGAAGCCGTCGAACCAGGCGGTGGTGCAAGCACAGTGAGGAGGTGCCCCCGTTAAAAGGTGCAACCTAGCTGTGGCTGAGAGGGAAGAGACCCCCAGAAACTGAGAGTTTGGTGCCTCTTCCCCCACCCGGCCGACTCCAAGATGGGCTGCACTGCACACACACTCATGCACACCGTTCCAAACCAGCACCGTCTTGAGGAGGATGATTGAAGGAGGATGGGAAGCGTAGTATGCCCTAGAGCTTGAGAAACCTCTTTTCAGAGGAACCTCCCAGAGAGTTCGCTGAAAGATCCTCAGCGCTGTCCTCTAAAGCCATCTTTTCTCCCACACTCCGAGCCCAATCTATCTGGAGGCTTCCCAGGTGTAGAAGACTTGGGCAGACCTGGTTTCCCCCATTCCTCCGAACGCCCTTGATGCGAACGTCTTCTGACATTCCTAAGGCTAACCTCTTCAGGTGTTCCTTAGACTAGCCTCTTCTCAATGGGCAGGAAAGGGAGGGACAGTGGGTGCTGCGGCTGGACCGAGTGTCTCATTGCAGCTTGGGACTAGAGGGATGCAGGCTGTCATGATGTACTCAAATAATGCCGTGAGAAATGAAAACCACCTGAACTTGTATTCAGTTTAAAACTCAACAAAGCTTGGCTCCCAGCACTGAAAAATACAGTGTGCAACAAGGTCAACAAACTCTACCCAGCCACAAGGACCGGTGATCACTACACACAAAAGACCAGCTAAGACAGCCATCAATCACAGTGACAGATAATCTCACCTCCTCATCACAACAATACACCCACAACAAAATCACACTGATCACTACAACTCAACTTCCAAACAAACTGCACCAGAGCACAAAGCACAAAAAATGGACTCCACAGACCAAGAACTACTATTCCTACACATCACTATCAGCCAAAAAAAAAAAAAAAAGAGAGAGAGAGAGAGAGAAGTCAAGATTGGGACAAGATCAATACCCTCTCTTACAAAAAGATGGAAAAAGAAATGGCGAACCACACAGCCAGACAAAAACAGAAATTCAACAAATGCCAAACAAGCCAACAGAAACCTACACTAGACATCTTGCGCATCATCATCAACCTATTGGAATGCCAACTCTCCCCGGAAGAAACCTCAGTCTTAGCCAAAGGAGGAAATTTTGCAGTCACACCCAGCAAAATTCCTGTGGAAGACCTCATTGCCAATGTGGAATCAGCATTATATTATGTTCCAGAACAAAAAGCAGAAGAAATAAGAGGTGATGTGGCAAGGATCCTATGAAAAGCAAAACTCTCCAAAAGCGACATAACAAGAAAGGAGAGAAATGCCATCAGGTCCCTGAACTCAGACCCAGACATCATCATCCTGCCAGCAGACAAAGGCAATGCCACAGTAATCTTGGAAACAGAAGAATACAAGGACAAAATCGGGGAACGTCTAGACCCCACCACCTACAGAAAACTGAAACGGGACCCAACCAACAAAATCATGAAACAAACAAATATGCTGATCAGGAGTTCCTCCCTGCACCCCAACGTCCTTCAATGAATCTGCAAGACAGAAGCTCTCCCACCAAGACTATACGGACTGCCCAAAATCCACAAGGACTCCATCCCACTCAGGCCCATTGTAAATGCCATCAGCTCCCCGACATATGAATTAGCCAAACACCTAGCCACCCTCCTACAGACCCACATTGGACAAATCCCATCCTACATCAAAGGCTCAGGACATTTCATAAGCAAGATCAGCACCCAAGCCCGGGGACAGACTGATCAGCTTTGACGTAGTATCCCTGTTCACCAAGGTACCAATAAAGGACACTCTGACACTCCTCCAGCAGATCTTTCCAGGAGACATCAAGGCCCTTTTCCAACACTGCCTAACAACCAGCTACTTTCAGTGGGATAACGAGTTCTATGAACAGACAGGTGTAGTGGCAATGGGGAGCCCCCTCAGCCCGGTTCACACCCACAGTCTGGTTCAGATACATGGAAATATGGTGAAGAAAAACTGGAAGAATTTCTGAACCATCTTAACAGCATCCACCCAAATATACAATTCACCATGGAAAAAGAAATAAAGGGCCAGCTCCTTTCTTAGATGTCATGGTCATACCCAAAACAGATCTCCTATTGGGACACAAGGTCTACAGAAAACCCACCCACACCTACACAAAAACTCTAACCACCACCCACGACAAAAAAAAGGCAAAATCAAATCTCTGGTAGACCGTGCAAATCGGAACTGTGAAGCTCACTTTCTAAGCACTGAACTTAACCATCTGAATTGGGCCCTACAGGCGAATGGCTATTCCAAGAATGAAATCAAAAGAGCCATCAAACCAAGAAAGCAACACCAAACTGAAGAGGAAAAACATCCACCCACAAATGAAGTATTTCTGCCATACATCAAAGGGGTCATGGACCGCATGGGGAAACTTTTGAAAAAAATACAACCTACAAACAGTATTCAGACCCACAACAAAAATACAACAAATGTTAAGGTCAGCAAAGGACAAAAGAGACCCCCTCACCACTGCAGAAGTATATTGGATACCTTGCAGATGTGGTGAGTTATATATTGGAACCACAAAATGCAGCATTCACACCAGAATCAAAGAACATGAGAGACACTGATGGACGTGAAATTCTATTTCAAAATACTGAAAAACTGGACAACACCAGCAATCATTACGTTAGACTGCATAGGGAAGCCACTGAAATCCACAAACACCAGCAGAACTTCAACAAAAAAGAAGAAAGTTTGAAACTCAACAAAACTTGGCTCCCTGCACTGAAAAATACAGCGTGCAAAAGGTCAACTCTACCCAGCCACAAGGACCGGTGATCACTACACACAAAAGACCAGCTAACAACACCCATCAATCACAGTGACAGATAATCTCTCCTTCTTATCACAACAATACACCCACAACAAAAACACACTGATCACCGTAATCACCCATCTCCTGAAAAGGACAAAAGCTGATCCAACTGCTATAAATACTCAACTCCCAAACAAACTGCACCAGAGCATAGAGTGCTACTCTTGTCCTCTGAAGATGCCGTCCACAGAGACTGGTGAAACATTAGGAAGAACAACCTTCAGAACACGGCCAAAGAGCCCGAAAAACCCACAACAACTACATGACATTATTTCCACCCCGTTATTGGAAGAATCACCACTAGATATGGGGACGAATCGCCAGTTTGACGAGTCATCCCGCTTCGTGATCCGTCAAAGTTGACGAAGCACAAAGCACAAATCTCCTTCCCATGAACTGATGAAACCCAGATTTATTTGTTGGTTCATGGGGGAAGCAGGATGGCGAGAGGCTGTCTAAAAAAAAAGCTTATTCCCAAACACCCTGCCCACCTGCCCACTTCCCATGCCCCCTGCTGCCACTACCACTGCCGCTTCCACCACCATCCACGGAAGCCTCCTCAGTCACCCTCCAGACCCGCTTGCTGCGATGGCCTCCCCCGATACGGACTGCCTTAAGGGAATCCCGGCTGCTCTTTGCAAAGATGGCGGCTGCCGCTTTGCTGCCCTGGTCTGGGATTTCCATTCCTATTCACCTTTCCTCCAGGGAGCTACCAATGGCCTGCCTAACCGTTCCCTGCCATTCCCCCTGCACAACAACCCTGTGAGGTAGATCAGACGAAGAGAAAATAACGGAGAGGATGATGTCCTTTCTCCCCACCCTCTCCTTACCATATTCCAGAAGGGTGGCTGAATATTATCCCCTTCCCCGTGGCCCCTACCAAGCCACCTCTCCACCGTCGCGTGCTGTCAAATGCGGTGTTGAGCTGGCTTTTCAAAAAACTTCTCTAGGACTTTTGCAAGCTGAGCCTGACTTTCTAAAGGCCAAAATGCCTAAAAGCAAAGCTCTTTGCTGCTGTTCTCCTTCCACCAAGGATGCCCAGGGAGAAGGGCCAAAAAAGGCCGAATCCTCCTTCTCCCTCTGTGACTCCTTATTGTCCTCCCCTTCTTTCCCCCCCCCCAATCTTTCTTCCAAGACCCTTTACGCCTGGGGTAAAGCTGAAGTCCTGCTCCCTTTGGCCCAGAGGGAACCCTCGTTCACCTCGGGGAGACGCCTTCTTTTCCCAAAGGACTGGCAAGATGTTTGGGCCATGGCTACAGAGGACTTCAGGGAGCGCCTGCAGCCACTCAGTGTGAAAAATCTCCCCTTCACCTTCTATCACCTTTTATTTTTCCTTCTCACCTCCTCTGTAACCATTTTAAGTACTTCTACCATCATCCACTTAGGCTTCCGTTTTTTCAGAATACTGGAATAGTCTTTTTTTAAAATACATTTTATTAATTTTTCATTCTATCTACATTTGATTTGTGCTTGTCAAACATCGTGTTGCATGATTTGCTTACAATTATTTGTTTGTTACATCTTAGTGTCTTCCCACTTGCCCCCCCCAAATTCCAGACATCTTTCAGACATTCAAACCATTAATGTACATATTTTAGAATATAATATTGGCTACTATTATAATATTACTTTCATAGTGTACAATATTCTCAAGATCTTCTAATAACATTCTTGATAAAAGTACAGTGGTACCTCGCATAGCGAGGTTAATCCGTTCCAGATTAACCCTCGCTATGTGAAAACATCGCTGAACGGATCAAGAAAACCCACTGCTCCAACCTTATGTCTAGTTAAATTTACCTAAAAAGAAAACCCACCATATTACCCTGGTTAGAGCTCCCTTATTTCAATTTAATTCTCCTTTTTGATATAAAGGATATGCTCCTTTACAATTCCCGAAGATAAATATATCAGTACATGCTTTTCAACATTAAGGGCTCCCTTCCTATTTTTCCCTTTTTCATCTTTCTAAGTAATTCCCTCTCTTATTTCTCTTTTTTTACTTTTTGTTTCTGTCTCTCTAAACATTCTGCCATCTTTTGTACCCTCTGAAACAATTTGCGCATCTGATTTATCTCCACTAGATCTTTATGCACTTTGTCTATCTTCAATAGATCTTCTGGGCTTTTAAAAATTAATTTTGCTGATAGGAATAGTCATTTTGCATTCTTCTCTAATAGTATCTCTAAGCAATGGTCAACAATTGAAAAATATCTATGTTTCTATGACCCTACCAAAAAGAGTAGCTTAAATGTGAACAGGGTGTGGGAGTGTGGAAAGAATGGTCTTCTAAATCAGGTATGTTAAAGCATTTGTGCAACCTTCTCCAAATCTGGCACAGCGCAAGCCCATATGATCGACAATTGCTTTGCCCCATATGGTTCTGGACTCAAAAGTTAATAACATTTGGTTCAGACTGCCCCCTCCTATCAGACAGGGCTTATGGAACAATGACAGGACTGGTCAGGTCCTCTCAGAAGTGCACTCCTGTGCACCTCGAATAACTCAGAAGAAATCCTTTCAAACAAATCTCTGTTAATTTTGCATGATGGCTTCCTACCTCTGCCAACATCTCTTCCATCAGGAGACTGGCCAGCCAGTTAGTCTTCCCCTCTCCAGCAATGAGCATCAGATGTTGGACAGCCTGATCAGCATCTTTCCAGCATTTCAGCTGGATGCTGATCTGATGGTTAACTTCTGAAAGAAGGGGGGGAAACGTTATTGGTGGTTACTTGTTTAACAATACGCTCCCTGGCCACAATAAGCACTAGAGAGGAAGCCTCCAAATCCAACTACTGTACGTATATCTAAGAGATGGCTGTCTAACTTTCCAAGGTATATTTGGAGCCATTTGCATCCTGCTCTAACAGTCAGTAAGTTCTTTCCAGATATTCAGCTGAACTCTGGTTTCCTCTTCCTTGAGCCCATTCTTAGGCACTCTGGAATAACTGAGAAGAGATCCTGCCCCTCGTCTGTCGGGCACCCTTTCCAGTCTTTGAAGAGTGTGATTCTATTTCCCCTCCACCTTCTTTTCCCAAGGCTAACATGCCACCAGATCTTTCTGTCTTTCTTCATAGAGTTTGGTTGCCAGTCCCCCGATCCTCCTTGTTGCTCGTCTTGGCACCTGTTCCAGCTGGTCTGCATCTGCATTTGGACATCTGTCTGCGGAGCCGGACACTGGGAGTTTGATTCCCTGCTATGTGCCTCCTGGACAGGGGCTGGACTCGAGGATCCAGAGGGTCCCTTCCAGCTCTGTGGTTCTAAGACCATCACTCACCTCTTCTTCTACCTGTACTCCTTTGGGTAACCACTTTTACCATTTTGGAGCCCTGCTTTTCTTGCAAATGTAAGACAGATTGAATTAACAGTCTACCAAACAGCACCAAGATTGCACCATTCACCTTTCTACTTCCACACACTCAAGGAAGAAGACCAAAAGTGTGAAGAAGGAATGGTTTCCACGCCACTCCCTCCTTCCCTCAACTTACCTTTCTTTAATTTCACATCCATGATTGCCTGAAAAGGCAGACAAATTTTCGCAATGGGCTCTCTTTACTGGAAACAGTAAAGTGATGAGGCAAAAGGTGTGTGAGGAGGGGAAGGCTGGTTTTCCCATTGTGACAGGAGATGATGACTCAAACTGACTAGGGAGGCTGCTGGCCTGGGGGCTCCTTTCATGGTAATAAAGTGCCACCTGTTGATCTTTTTACCAATTATATCTCCTAGGAAAGACTGAAGTCCATTCACGACTTAACTCTGAAATAAAAACAGGTTTATTGGTTACAAGTTATTTCACTCCTTGCAGGCCGAGGCCGAGAGGCCGCCCCAAAACCACCCACATCCGGGAGCTGGACAGGGGACAGAGATTGTACAGGATTTGTCTTCCGTGTGGAAGGGATTGTGTCCCTTTCGCATTGGCCTCCTCAGGCTGTTCTTCTTCTCGGCTGGAAGAGGGTTCCTTCACTGGCACCCTCCCGATGCTTTGGAGCATGATTCCCATCATCCCCCTCCCAAAATGGAGGCCCCACAGCCAAGGCTAGGGGTGGCCAGGGCGGTCCAAAGCCTCTGGAGGGCACCAGGGTGGGCAAGGCTGGCCCAGGAAAAGGCTTCCTCCTCTTTCCGTCGCCTTCACTCTCCGGGGCAGCTTTCCCGCCTTCCAGGTGAACGGACGGGACTCCACAGGAAGGCGAGACAGGATGAATCCCTGACCGCTGGAAAAGTCCTCCCCTCAACGTGTTTATGGAAAAGATGGATTCCCTATTGATCTCTGAATGAATCAGGCCTCCTCCTAAAGAATGAGCATTCCTGGTGAACACCCTTCCATCCTTGCTCCTTCCGTACAAATGGGGCCCAGGAGGCCCTTGCCGCTCTCTGGCGGGAAGGGGGGTGTCTCTTGTTCTTTGTATAGGTTCCCCCAAGAAAGAAGCAAAGCCTCCTTTACAAGAAGTCATTATCTGTTCTCTGGGAAGCTTTGTTGTTCTTCTTCTCAGAGCTTGCATATCGTGCAGACGATGAAAGCCCTCTCTGGGGCGAGGGGAATTTATAAAAGGAGAAAGGGGTCAGTTAGTTCTTTAATAAATCCAAGCTTAACTAAAAGGAGTGGGTGAGCAGAATTTATTTTTCAAGGTGTGCATGTTTCCTGACTCAGGCTAAAAGGTAACTCAGAAAAACAGTGAATGTACTGTAGTTGTATCCCGGCATTTACGCTAGTTCCTAGAAGATGCCTTCCAGTGAGTTGAGGCCACTGGTTCATTCCTAGAACCTAGAAATTGAGGGGGGGGGTGTCTGTGTGAAATCTCTTGCTCAGAGCAAGGGGATCAGTTTGTATGGTGCCTTCTTTGTCCCATTAGTTCAGGGCACTCTTCAGGAAGAGACCTCTCTCTCTCTCTCTCTCTCTCTCTCTCTCTCACACACACACACACACACACACACACACACACATACACACACACACACACACACACACACACACACACCACACACACACAAACACACTCAGCTTGTCAGGCATCAGTCTTTGTGGGGGGCAGCCCAATTTGCCAAAGCCCTCTCAGTGACTTCAGGGCAGCTTACCTCATAAGGCGGTTGCGAAAACGAAAGTGTGGCTGGACAGGGGAGGTGGACTCTCACCCAGGTCCAGATAGTCTTGGAGACGCATGTAAACAACCTGGAAGGCATAAATAGATGTTTGTTTCTTTGTTAATCCTTCCCAATCTAGACTAAAGTCTACTCTGGGTGGCTAAGAATAAGTTCATAAAACAATTTCATAAAACAATAATACTCTAAGATAACAACATATGATTCAAGATGGCAGGTATAAATTAAATAATGACAGAAGGGATGGTCTGCCTAAAGAGCCAGGTCTTGAGCTTGCTCTTGAAGAGACCCAGGGAGGGAGCCAGGAAGATCTCCGGGGGGGGGGGGGATAGGGGTAGGATTGTTCCAGAGGCGAGAAAATGCCACTGCCGAGAAGGCCCAATTTCTTGTTCTTTCTCTCCAGGCCTCCCTCAGCATTAAGCCCCTCAGCTGCCCCTCCTGGCTAGAGCGAGTGATACGGGTAGATCTAGGTGGGAGGAGGCGTTCCACCAGATATTGAAGTCCTAAACTGTTTAGGGCTTTATATGTCATTGTTAATACCTTGAAATCAATGTGGATGGTATGTGTGTGTATTTGTTTGTTTGGAGGATCAGGAGGAGGGAGGGAGGGAGGCAGGACAGAGGGAGGTCCTGGATCCCTAGGCATGGGCAGAGAGCAGAGCGTGCGCAAGCAGCCCCCCTTGCCCAGCGAGGGACAGGCCACAGGAAGTGTCCTTAGGGGCTCCTCCCCAACGTCCCCCTCCCCAGATGCCAGAGAGGATGCCCGGACAGGAGTCCTGTGCGTGTTTGGGGGTGCTTCGGAACTTCCCTATTTAGAAGCGGTTCGGAGCTGCCCTATTTAGTTGTTGCCGTTTAGTCATTTAGTCGTGTCCGACTCTTCGTGACCCCATGGACCAGAGCATGCCAGGCCCTCCTGTCTTCCACTGCCTCCCGGAGTTGGGTCAAATTCATGTTGGTCACTTCGATGACACTGCCCATCCATCGCGTCCTCTCTCGTCCCCTTCTCCTCTTGCCCTCACGCCTTCCCAACATCAGGGGCTTTTCCAGGGAGTCTTCTCTTCTCATGAGATGGCCAAAGTATTGGCGCCTCAAATTCAGGATCTGTCCTTCAAGTAAGCACTCAGGGTTGATTTCCTTCAGAACGGATAGGTTTGTTCTCCTTGCAGTCCAGGGGACTCTCAAGAGTCTCCTCCAGCACCACAATTCAAAAGCATCGATTCTTCGCCACAACAAGGCAGCAATCCATGAAGGGGGCCCTATTTAGAAGCGACCCTAATCGACGGTCCAAGATGAGACATTTAAGGAATGATTTTACCAATTATTTCCCCCTCCTCCACCCACCCCATGATTTTCCATGGCTGAGCAAGGATTCGAACCCAGGCCTCCTAATCCGTCACTCGATCCGCTGGGCCCCACACGGGGAGCCCATTTCTAGACCTCCCGGGCCAAGGTGAGAAGCCTGCGCTTCTCTGCAATTCTCCCAGGAAAGGGTCGGTCCCAGCAGGAAGCCAGACCTGCCCTGATGAGCCTTTCATCTCCTAGGTCTAAATCTACTTCGTTTCATGGTTGCCATAATTCCAGGCAACATCCGGCTTGTTTCTTCTACATCCAAACATCTTTACATTCGAAGGTTTTGTAAACATGGAGGCCCATAACTCAGGACACCCAGGAGGGAAGGGGGGGCACCGCCGAGGTTTTTTTCCATTGCCGGATTTACCGTGCATGGACATTGGTGCAAATGGTGGACCCTGCTTTTAAAAACCCACCTCCATCTACCCCTACCCCTCCTCTCCCTCCGTCACTCAGTCCCCCCCCCAAGACAACCACCTCTCTTCTAAAGTAATGGAGGACAAACCAGGAAAAAATAGAAAGTCTAAAGACTTGGCAACAGAGAAAACCCTTCCTTGGAGGGACACATTCGAGCAACATCACCATCATCCTTGCTTGGTGTCTGTCTTCTGTGTTTTGGGAGGCTGAGTGGAGGACAAAGATAAAAAAGAGCTGCTGGTCTTTCAGACACATGGCCTCTGTCCCCCATTAACCGCCATTGTTAAACATGCCCCCCAAGGGGTTTTATGCTCTTGGTTGAGCTCATTTCTGTTACCGGAAGCTGATCATTGGGCTGTACGTATGATTTTGCATACAATACATGGATCTTTTTGGCCTCGTGCTAGACAACTAAATGACCATGTTTACGTGTTTATAACGTGTGTGCCATGGGCTTTTTCGAGCCATAATATTCTCAGGGGACACTATGAACATTTCAGTGCCTAGGGCCTCTAAAGGTCATGATCCATGGCCACCGAGGCCCCCTCTCCCTCAGAGGGAAAGAAAGGGAAAGCCACATGGAGGGAAGGAGACTGGAGGGAGGGAGTGACACCCCCTCCCCCAAGAGGCAGAGAACTGGACCAGCCCTTCTCGGCATAGGAGGCACGGGTCTTTTGTAAAGCCAATGGCTCTTCACGGCC